>NC_073305.1:4965143-5328268 GCF_027595985.1 Sorex araneus
TGAGCTAAGCAAAAGCCCCACGCTGGCCAACGTGGCGTGGAGTACACCATACTATGAGGCGCAGGAAGGGGGATGAGGGGGAAAAATTAAAAAAAAAAAAATGGAAAAGGAAAAAGAGAAAAAAAAGAGAGAGAGAGAGTTATGTCAACTATAGTGAGTTTTGTGTTGAATTATGGAATGTAATCAAGGTAAAGAAAAAATGAAGTGAAATTCATTAGTTATACAGTAGGGGGTAGGGGGTGGGGGCGGGGGGTAAACTGGGGTTTCTGGTGGTGGAATTTGGGCACTGGTGAAGGGATGGGTGTTTGAATATTGTATAACTGACATATAAACCTGAGAACTTTGTAACTTTCCACATGGTGATTTAATAAAAATTAAAAAAAAAAAAAAAAAAAGAAACTCCATTTACGTCTTTATTTCTCTAATGAAGTGCACCGAAGTGAAAAGTAACCTTTCTTAGCCTGAGCATTTGTGACAGCGTATTCCCTTCCTAGAGATTAGAGGGATGCATATGCTAATGAATCTGGGATAGCATCGGTTTACTTGCAAAGAAGCAATGTAGCAAGAGCACAGTACGCGCATTAGATTGGATTTGCCACGATGGGAGAAAACAAAAGACACATAATTTCCTCCTAGGAGGTGTCAATCAATACATAGTTGAAATTCAGTCCACCAGAAATGTCATTCTTACAATAATCTGTCAGAACTATGAGAGAAATAACCCAGAATTCCAGATAAACCAGAATCTGGACTACAGATTAAGGATTCGATTTGTTATTGCTGTAGCCTTCCAGAGCTACGGGGCTCTTGTGAATATGTAAATGGATCATTTCCTAGCTCACTCCGGAGTCTGAAGTGTGTGAAAGTAGAAATAATATCTTGTGAACAGGCTTCCTGGGTCTTGTCCCTGACATAAAAAAAAAAAAGGAAAGAAATGATTTCATTAACTTTAAGAAGGCTGGTCTTCCTCAGTTAATGAATTCCCTGTGCCTGATATGTAGAATTGTTTTGATAATAAATAAATGGTGGCTGGATTTTGCTTCCTTGTTTAATGAAATAAAACCATGCTCCTTGGGTTGTTCTTTCTAGGCCAGTATACCCTTTCCTTGGCCACCTTTTGCAAATTTTACAGTTTATGAAACATCTATTCTTTAAAGTTCTTGTTTAGGGGATCATTGAGGTTTAGCAACAAATCATCTCATTTTAGCAGATAAATGTTCAGGTCTGAGTACCCGATAGCATGGGAATCTAAAGAAGACTCTTTCTACACTTCTTTTTACTTGTTTATTTATTTTGTATTTTTTTTTATTGAATCACTGTGAGACAGTTACAAGCTTTCATGTTTGAGTTACAATTGCACAATGATCAAACACCCATCCCTCCACCAGTGCACATTCCCCACCACCAATCTCCCCGGTATAACCCCCTTTCCCACCATCCCTCTGCCTCCATGGCAGACAATCTCCCCCATACTCTCTCTACTTTGGGGCACTATGGTTTGTAATACAGATACTGAGAGGTCATCATGTTTGGTCCATTATCTACTTTCAGTACACATCTCCTGTACCGACCGATCCCTCCAACCATCATTTTCTTAGTGATACCTTCTCTATTCCAGCTGCCTTCTCCCCACTGCTCATGAAGCAGGCTTCCAACTATGGGGCAAACTGCCTGGCCCTTGTGTCTACTGTCCTTGGGTGTCAGTCTCATGTTATGTTATTTTGTACTCCACAAATGAGTGCAGTCCTTCTCTATCTGTTCCTCTCTTTCTGATTCATTTCACATAGTATGGTACTCTCCATGGACCGGAGCAATAGCACAGTGGGAAGGGCGTTTGCCTTGCATGCGGCTGACCTGGGTTTGATTTCTCTGTCCCTCTCGGAGAGCTACCGAGAATATCTCACCCGCAAGCTACCCGAAGCATATTTGATATGCCCAAAACAGTAACAACAAGTCTCCCTATTGAGAAGTTACTGGTGCTTGCTTGAGCAAATCGATGAGCAACGGGATGACAGTGACAGTGACAGTGATGATACTCCCCATGTCTATCCACTTATAAACAAATTTCATGACTTCATATCTCTTAACAGTCTACACTTTTTTTTCAACGGGGGATCCACACCCAGGGGTGCTCAGGCGTCACTCCTGGTGCTACTCAGGGGACCCTGTGTGTTTTGGGGGGATCCAGTTAGACTCAGCCATGTCCAAGGCAAAGGCCTTCACCCCAGTACTCACTATTGACTCTCTTTACGTTTCTAACAAAGAAGACAGTATTGGCGATTCTGTCTCAAGATTCAGCCTCCTTTTCTGGTCTTCCTAAAAATAGAGCCCAAATTGCCAAGTTTTGTTAAGTGGGGTCCCAAGTACCACTCTTTGGCCTTGCTGCTAAGGACCCTTTATAGGCCCGGCAGGAGAGCTCATTCAACGATGTGTTGGTCATGCTGACTTCCACATCTCTTCCAGACACTGACAGAATTATGATTCAGAGCATTTCCACATTCCCAAATATTCTCATATCTGACCTCTGCTCTACTTCGAATTTCATCCAGTAGGTTTTCCATCTTGAACATTACAGTTTTCATCTCTGGAGGTTCTGTTTGCATTTGCTTTTCAATTTTTCAGGTGTCTGTGTGACACATCCAATCTTCTGGCCCTTGAACATATGGAATATGTCATAATAACTGTCCTAACAGGCTTGTCTCCCAATTCCATTTTTTGTATCAATTCTGGGTTGATTTCAATTGATGCATTTTTCTGACTCAATATAGGTCATCTTTTCTTTGTTTTTGCAGGCCTAATATTTTTTTTATTGATTGTGATTTGTTCTTGTTAACTATTGGGTAGTTTCACATTCTAAATAGTCTTTTTTGTTGTTGCTGGCTTTTGAGGTACCTCTGCTGGTGCTCAGGATGTCTTACTCGGTACCAGGGATAGAACCAATGTGGATTGCAAGCATCTTAACCCCTATACTGTTTCTCCAGACCTACAAACATAACGGAGCTTTGTCCTAGCATGGAATTCAATTTATTGAAGACTGATTGTCTTTTTTCCCTTTCTTTCTTGAAAAAGTTTTGACTAGTTGGACCAGATTAGAGCTAAGGGTTCTTTTTGCTCTAAAGCTGAGTATCTTTTGACTAACTCTAAGGATTTTTTAGTTTGACTAGAGGAGTTAGAAAATATTTCTGCCTTTGTGGTACATTATGCTGCTTTTCTCATGCTTGTTTTGATGGTCTTGAGAAGTACTTCACTGATAATGTATCTACTGGTGATAACCATATAGATATCGTCATAAGTGGTGCTCGTTAAAGTTACGGGACTGTCACAAAGATCACAACAAGGGGGTCCTCAGACATTAGGCATTGTGTGAGGTACCTGGAGTGCTGGGGATCAAACTCGGGGCCTGTCACATATTCAGCACATATCTAGCACTTGAACTATATCCTTGGCTCTTGTGCTATGTGCTGTAGCTCAATACGGACTGGAGAATGATGACCCAAATCCAATGTGAATGATATGAGTTAGCATCAGAAATGCCGGTGTGACTTTAGAACCCAACTCACAGTTCACTGGCATCGCCAGTCCTGGCCCCAACTCTGCTGACTGGACCACTGCCACACACACACACACACACACACACACACACACACACACACACAGGTCTGTTACTACTTACTCACGGTCAACCTCCAGGGACCAGTTCCAGTCAATACTGTTTCTGGAAGCTGCAAATAGACTTAGATAATGAATTGGAGAAATGGTCCCTTTTGTTTGGAATTGGATTAGATCTCCTTGTAGCTGGGAGGCTTTGGGGCAGCGGAGTCCCGTGTGCAAGTCCCCTGGAATCGCCCTGGGATCCCTAGGGATGGGAGCAGGCATCTCTACACCGAGTCTGTTTACTCGAGATCTCCAAAGACCTCAGGCTCAGCACTGAGTGATCTTTCAAAGATTCTGAAGGGATTCTAGTGGTGATTCTACTCTGGGATATTTATTTGGAGAAAATCTGTGAGAACCCACATTCAACATTTCTATAGATGCAATTCAGACCGTTGGCACTCCATCCCACTTCTTTTGAGCTACACTCCCTGGATCACCGGTATGGGCAGTGTGAATATTTTAATGTTAAGTAACTTTCTCTGACATGAACATAATTAATGATCCATCTGAGTTCAACATTGCAATGAGATGGAACGCAACAGAGTGTGTGCCTTGAGCTCCGGGAATATTAAAGTTTCCCCCCACAACTTTGATTTCCTATATTTTTAATTATCTCCGACTTACATTGTCAAGCATAGGAGATAAGCGGAATAACAGATTGCATTCAGAGTTTTCTCTCTCTTGCACCAAGCAGAATAGAGGCATTGCCTTTATCTGTCAGAGCACAGAGCTCTCTCAGCATGGGGATATACTTGTTTTTTATTCTTGTTTTTTGTGATTGTCTATAATGGGCCAGGCACATATGGTCAATAACCTGTCATTAATATGAGTGTCTGCAGTGCTCACATAATAGTTAATTGAAATTTATGCTACACTGATGTTATATATTTTCTTTGCCTGCCAAAGGAGATACAGGTTATTGTGTTCGAAGAACTGGAAAAGAAGCTTAGGGATGTGTATTGACTTGATTATAAGAAAATAAGAATTATAGGTTTTGAAAGACAAGCTTTACTATCCCCTTTCATATTTCACACAATATCTTCCCTTTAAGGATTCTGCTCCTCAGACAATGAGTATGCATTTCAGGCAGAAATTTCTGGAAGGGATACTCAAGGAGTATAATAAATGTGAAAAAATCTATAAAGGAAGCATCTTACTCAGGCATGTACATTTTTCTTATGCTGTTCCTTCGATGTGTATTTAAGGCAAGTTCACTGAGCTTCTGTCTCCGCCGGGTGCTTGAGATAAATGGTCATTCAAACCCCATGCTTTCCATTTTATGTAGCACTTAGTGTTGATAACGAGGGAGACAGCTGCTCATCAAATAATTCTGCAAAAATAGAAGTAGAATTATATCCTCAGAGAAGTGTTGTTGTGGGGTGCAGATTGCAATTCTATGGTTCTGTGAAGAATGAAGCAGAGGAAGCCTGACAGGGCAGAAATCTAGGGCTTCTTCCTTGCCAGGTTTTATGATGGCCGAGAGGTTACAAGTAAACAGGATCATTGATTGGAGAGGGAGGAGATCAAAGATTAAAGATTAAACCCCAGCCAATGAGCTTCTCACAAAGATTCTCTCAGGGAGGAACAGGGACCATGGGTGCTTCACAAAATGAAGAGCGAGCACCAGTCAAGCTCAGCAGAAGGGAAGGCAGAGCTAAGTGCATGCTCAAACGCCTGCCCAGCGCTGCTGGTTCCATGGGAGGAAAGACCTAGCTGTACTTGGGCTCAGGAATCTCCCCGGGTGTCACTCCCAAACCAGCTGCTTTGCCGTAGTGAGGCAGAGTCCCGGGGTCAGGCTCCAGGGAGGTATGTCTAAGTGACCGCCCAGAGGCTGTCTCCTCAAGTCCCCACTTTCAAGTCCCCACTTGCGTACCTGTGCAAGGTTCCAGTGTGTGTCCTGTGTGAAATAGAAGACAATTTTGTCAATGATGAAAGAAAGACACTTAACTGAAACTAAGTCTCCACCGAGCAAAAAACATTGCATCAAATTGTTTCATGTCAACTTCACAGATGTAAAGGGATGAAACATTTTTCCTATTTTATTTACTTTCATAAGTGGATACATAGTTTTATATAAGCAAAGTTCTTCCCAGTTCCTTCTTAAGCTGATTTTGTTGTGACATAATTTACTCTTCTGTGACGTAGTTTAAAGCATAAAGTTACTCTTTCCAGGTTTATAATTCAGTGGGATCTGGTCTCTCTTTAATCCTTGAACCTCTTTAGAATCTGTGCCGATGACCCTTTTCATTCCCAACATTGGTAATTATTGTCTCTTCTCTTTTTGCTTCTTCACTCTGCAGAGGCGTTTGTCAATTTTATTGATCTTCAGAAACTCTCTTTTGCTTTATTAATCTCCCCTATTTACATTCATTGATTTCTGCTCTTACAGTTTTCTTCCTACTTTGGGGAGAAAGGGGTTGATTTTTAGTTCTAGTTTCTGCAGGTAGAAACGTATATGTCTTATTGTTTCTTTTCTAAAGCGTTTCATGTTATAATTTTATCTATAGCTGGGAGTGGGGGAGAACACCCAGACAGAAATCTACGTGGGAACCACAGAATAATGTGGTTTAGACCTGAGGTTCATAATGCTACAGAAATGTAGCTTGCCTACTTGTTCATTTTCCGGGTGGCTCTCTGCCTTTGTGGCACGGATGAAGACAAGGGACCACTGTCCACATTTCAAACAGGCTGACTTAACTCAGCTCACACCAGAGAAAAGTAGCTTTCAAGCCGCTGGCAAATCTGAGCGACATGACATAACGATGGAGGACATTTGGGATGTCCTTAAGATGGTCAGTCTCACTTTGTAACCATGGCAACCAGGGAATGGACTTCAAGCATGCCCATGTTCTTGAGAAGGTCCAGACCCTGCTTTGCAGAACATTATGCTTGAGAATTTCTGCTTCAGTCCTCTGCCACCTGCTGCCCGCATCACCCCAGTCCTCTGCCTTTTGGGGGGCCCATTCTCTGGATCACGGCTCTGCTGGGGTCCACTGGCGTCATTAAAACTGACTTCTCCACTTCTCAGAGTCTGCTGCTTGGTTTCTCACTGGCTCTTGGTGAGAATTTCTTAACGGTATGGCCCCTGAGTGAAAAAAATATCTAAATGGCCCTTGTCAGAAGAAAAAGTTTCCCCAATCTTGATCTATAGCCTTAAGTGCATCCCACAAATTAATAGAACTTTTCATTTAAAGAACAGTATAATTCCTCTTTGATGTCTTCGTTTTAGTATCCTATTAGAAGTCTGCTGTTTACTTTCTACTTGAGCATCTTCCAGATATCACTTTGGCTTGGGTTTGCTTATTCTTTAGTTAATGGATTTAATATGACCTTCATATTTTAAAACATTAAAACCTTACTTTGTGTTAAATATCAGTAGATTGTTGACAGAGTTAAATAGTCTTAGACATTTCCTCTCAAGTTGACTATGTCTGTTCATTAGTTCTTAGACAGCTACCAGATTTGCATTTAGTAGTATCTTCCTTCTTTCTAAATACTTACATTTAACGGTTTTGTCAAGTTCAGGCCTGTGAAACAGTATCTCTCAAATGTTCTGTGTCTAAAGGGCTCTTGTTTTGCCATTCAATATGAATGAAACTTTTGCTGGGTGTAAAATCTTCTCTCCCAATTTTTATCTTCAGAGAGGACACTTTGGAGCCATTGGGCCTTATTGTTTCTTGAGAAATGTCTACAATAATTCTAGATGGATCTTATTTTCTGTTGCTACTTTAATATTTCACTCCTTACTATGGTTTTCAACACTTCTTGACAGTGAAATATTTTGAGTTTTTCTTTTTCCTGCTTGGCACAGAATTTCTTGGATCTCTAGTGTGTACTTAATAGAATTTAAATTTTTATCCCTCAATGTCTTCTCTCTCTCTTACGAGACCCCCATTACCTCTGCTTGTGACCCACACTTTTCCAGTCCCTTTTCCACTATTTAATTGGGGAGTGCTCCAGCCAAGTTCAGGGCTTACTCCTGGCTCTGTGCTTAGAGATCACCCTTCAATGGAGCATATGGTTCACCATGGATTGAACCTGAGTAAGATGCATGGAAGGCAAATGCCTTAACAGCTGCATTATCTCTCTAGCCTCAGTTTTGGGTAGTTTTCCTCCCCTCCCCTTCCCCACCCTCCAGTCTTCTCTCTCCACGTTCCACCCCCCACACACACGCACCTCCTCACTATGGGGGCAATTGTTGCTTATCATCAGCTATCTCTCAGATCTGTTTATAGTCCTAGTTGCTAGTCGTATAAAGCCGCACAGATGGGTGAGGAGGTATTTCAGAAGGATCCTACTCAAATCCCTATTTGCAGAGGTGGAGGAGGTTTGGTGAATTCAAGGCAATCATCATCTCTCTCATGCATTAACATCAAGACCAATATTTATACTCTGTATTCTCACATACTCACGGGCCTCTTGTTGCAGTTTGGAGAATGATCAGACTGAATGAAAGGCTGACTGCTTCTTATCTTAGAATAAATATGTCCAGTTGTTCAAGTAAAAATCATTCAAGAGTAGATTGGATAGATTTTGAAGTTGTTTTGGATGACTGTCTATTTTTTTCTACATCTTTGAAACCAGTCATTAAAAGTTCTATAAATAAAATGTGTCAACTACATTTTCAGGGTGTATTAAGCATACCATCCAAATTAACTTAAAATCTTGTATCTGTATTCAAATAGTGAGATAAAGAGACAAATGTCATAATTATTTTCCCCCAAATTCAAGTAATGTTGTATGACCTCATTTACTTGAATTTGAATTACTATATTAATACTATAATTTAATATGTTATTTAGTGGTAAATCACATATATGACCTTATTAATTACAAGGATTTCTAAATGTTATTTGCTTATCACATTTTCTCAATCATTATGCAGTACAATTAATCATACTGATGTGTGAAATGTGTATAAATCTTGTATGAATACATGAAAGTATTAAATTCAGTAAGGTTTATTTCATGACCTTTTGGTATAGAAAGCTCTAAACTACTGTTTGTGATAGGTCCCTAGGAAATTTGTTTGAATTAGTAGATTAGGGAATTCTTTTCAATTAACATTGAAGTTGTTTCTATGCAAATAAAGGTTTCTCAGAAGCTTAGGGGGATGTTTGAAAAGTTCATCTAATTGGAATAGTTACAAGCATTACCTCTGAAATCTGTTTACCCCTGTATTTAGACATACCTTTTGTTTTTATAGAACATCCTTTAGTTCAAATAATCTGTTCTAAATTGGTATAGTTCAGAGCGATGCAGCAGTTTTCTCTTGGAGATAGGACTGTGGATGATTTAAATTTTCTTCCATAGATGTTATTTTACAATTTTATGCCTTTAATAACCTTCTCCCTATACAAATAATTCTCATCTACTCTGAAGATAAAAATGCCAGCAAGTCCTTTCTAACAAATCAAACATTTACTTTTCCATAATCAAATTATAAGCCCATCGCATTTTACAGAGGGAAAAATATGTATTTCTAGAGAATGTTTGCCCTAGAGCGTAGCTGCTTTAGAGTGCTGGAATGCTTGCATTAGGCAATCTTATTTCTGAAGTCAGTTCCAATTTGGATTTTCTTGCTGGAGAAATTGAGGTTCCACAAGCTTCCAGTGGGGTGGTGTAACATCGCACTGCTGGGGTCATGTTTGAGCACCTTCTCTGTGTGAGGATGGTTCTTGGCTCTGTCCACATGCCATACGGAGGGTTTGGTTTCTTGTTTCTCGAGTGCCCTGCCCAGGGTTTGGATACTACACCTTTCATAAAGCCAAGGAGCCTCAAACTTTTAGATATCAAATGTTTGGCTTTCTACTTGACTTTTAGCCCCTAGAAATTTCATCAGTGTCTGAGAATATCCCCCTTCTTATCTTAATTAAATTTCTTGGGCAAGGGGCCAGGGTGATGATAGCAGTTATAGTGATTGCCTTGCGTGTGGCCAACCCTGATTTGATTCCTAGCACAGCATATATTTTCCAGAGCCCCACCACCAGGGGGCACTCCTAAGTGCATGGCCAGGAATCGCTCCTTAGCACCATGAGCTATGCCACGTGCCCCCCCCCCCGCCATACACATAAATACATAAATCAATTTCTTGAGGATATTTTGATGAAGTCATCTGAATTGGAATGAATGACAAAGTTCATAACTTCTGTGAAGGGTTATGCCATCTGAAATTTTAGATGTCATTTTATTAAAGTCCAGAAGGTGCATTTTCTTTGGTTTTGGGACTTTGTGAAATGATTTTAGCTGCGTGTTTCCTAGGGGACTATCTACAGTCCTAGGTAAGCCGTTTTTTAAAAATCTCTAAAATCTAACTCCATTAAGATTAGCTAATGGTGTCTTATGCCTAGATTAATGTCCTATGCATTTTATTATTGGATATATCAAATGTAGATATTAGCTTATCTTTTTCTGATATGTTGTTTGATGTAGAATATAACTTAGATTAATAGTAAAGAGTTTTTTATTGAATCACTGTGAGATACAAAGCTTTCTTGTTTGAGTTTCAGTCATACAGTGATTGAGTATCCATCCCTTCACCAGTGCACATTTTCCACCACCATTGTCTCCAGTATTCCTCCCAATCCCACCCCTCACCTCTGCCTCTGTGGCAAACAATTTCCCCTATACTGTCTCTACTTTTGGGCATTATGGTTTGCAATATAGATACTGAGAGGCTATCATATTTGATCCTTTACCTGCTTTCAGCATACATCTCCCATCCCAAATAATCCCTCCAACCATCATTGACTTAGTGATCCCTTCTCTATTCCAGCTGCCTTCTCCCCGCCACTCATGAAGCAGGCTTCCCACTATGGGGCAAACTGCCTGGCCCTTGTGTCTACTGTCCTTGGGTGTCAGTCTCATGTTATGTTATTTTATACTCCACAAATGAGTGCAGTCATTCTATGTATGTCCCTCTCTTTCTGACTCATTTCACATTTGTGATACAGTCCATGATGATCCACTTATAAGCAAATTTCATGACTTCATCTTTCCTAACAGCTGCATAGTATTCCATTGTGTAGATGTTAATAGTAAGCATTTAGATTAGCTGAGAGTTGAGTCAACCTCACAGCTTTGTTCCACGAGGTAGTTTTGAGAAGGTCCTTGTGGTGGTGGGTATTATATGATTCAAGGTGTTAATGGTACTAAAGTTTTTAATTGCTAGCAGTATTGCATTTATTTGGTCAATGTTTATATCTTGGGGTTTTACTAACAAATGAACTGGAGTGATAGCACAGCAGGTAGGGCGTTTGCCTTGCATGTGGCCTTACCTTGCCTTTCATGTGGCCGACCTAGTTTCGATTCCTCCAACCCTCTCAGAGAGCCCGGCAAGCTACTGAGAGTATTCTGCCCACACGGCAAAGTATGGCAAGCTACCCGCGGCATTTTTAATATGCCAGAAATAGTAACAACAAATCTCACAATGGAGACATTACTGGTGCCTGCTCGAGCAAATTGATGAACAATGGGACGACAGTGCTACAGTGCTAGTAACAAATACTTGGCTTAAGACAGAGTGAAGTCACATGATAGCGAGAGTCTGAGGGCTAATTTTGAATGTTTCTAACTAAAAATTTCATGTCAGTAAGCCTGTCTAAAGAATATACATGTATACATGTACTCCTGCATTTTACACTGTCCCATTACTCACTCTTTAACTTAAAAAGTTCTACTATGTGGTAAGGTTTGCAGACAAATTCTCTTTTGACGTGTTTATTCTTCAGTAGGTAAAGAAAATCTCCAAGGATTAGCAGATGTGCCCATGTCTTATATTCTTGACCATTGTGGGGATTAGTAAGTATTCCATAGAAGATGGCGAGATTCTTGAAAGTTAACCAAACTCTTCCTAAAATAATTTCTTTTCCATTCATACAAGGGGGTAGCAGGCATGTTCCCAGAGACATCCAGCCTCAGTTCCTGCCTTACCCCCTATTGAGGGGAAGAGGAAGAAGGACAAAGTCTAAGAAGATGGATCCAAGTTTCTTGGTATCTCCATCTACTTGGGACTTGAGTTCTGTCCCATAGAGTTGATGCCTGTCGAAGGATCAGTAGGATCAGGTTCAGACGGACAAGAATTCTCCTTTTTTCCTTTTTTTTTTTTTTGCTTTTTGGGTCACACCCAGCAATGCTCAGGGATTACTTCTGGCTCTGCACTCAGGAATTACTCCTGGCGGTGCTCGGGGGACCATATGGGATGCCGGGGATCGAACCCAGGTTGGCCGCGTGCAAGGCAAACGCTGTGCTATCGCTCCGGCCCCAGATGGACAAGAATTCTCCTGAGTGTATCTCACTGTTGGGACTGGCAGAGAAGTCCAGTGTCCACCAACATCCAGGCTTCCTCTGCACTAGTTTTGTATGAAGATGCTGAGGTATCTAATGTGGCAGGTCGGTACTGATGTGACGGCTGTCCCTGCTGCCTCCCTCACGGTGCCCCTCAGCTGGTGCTGGCTGACTGTGCTTACCAGCCGAGGAGCTGTGGAAAGGGTGTTTCATTGTAGGGATGAGGAGTAAACAGAGGTACTGTCTTTTCTTTCTAGCTCTGCTGATGGGGTGGGTAGAGACCTGTCCACACACTTACACAGAAGAAATCATGAATCAGAAGCATCCTTAATGAACCGTTCCAGAAATGACAGATAAACCTGGGCTATGGTGAGCCACGCCAGTTTGGCTGTTTATTTGATACAGCCACCAACTTCCAGTGACTCAAATGGCTTTTTGGATTAATCATGTCAAATAAAAATAATATGCTTATTCCTTTTACTGCTGAGATCTGTCTCCCCGTGTCTATAAATAAAGAAATTGCCTTCTTTTTTATTGTGAAAAGTTGGGAAGAAAGAGAGTATTATGGGGAAATATAAAGGCAGTTTCTTTGAAGCATATGTTTATATTTATAAGGCATATCATTGTTTATCTCTCAAGCAATTTTCCCAACTCACACTAGATGCATCATCTTCGTTCCCAGTGCCTCCTGTCACACTGGGTGACTGATTTATAGGGGACATTGCCACTGAATCCATACGCCTTCTCCCAAGCTATTTCTGTGAACGTAATATAATGCCCTTTAAGCCCCATTTGGAATTCACTGTCGTGTTAGTACAGGCTTTTTATGATGTGCTTTCATAAAAATATTAGGATTTATATGCAAGGAAGATGCCCTGAAAATCATATCATATTAGGTTTTGGGGTGTGTAAGAAATCACATAAAGCTGCGCATGAAAATTCAACATAATCTGGCCATATATATCTTACATCAGTTTAATTGTTCTCAGGCACTTGCAGACTTGGTTATAAAGTATGGCACAAGTAATATTGCTAGCAGTAACAGTAGTAGCAGGCAGCATTTTGAATCATTGCTATGTGATGCTGTTCGAAGTTTAAAACATGCGTAAGCTCATTTCATCCACTTTAGAATGTGTAAGGTGGGGCACTAGCGTTGCCCTCTTTTATAGATGAGTAAAAGAGGGTCTTAGAGGTCGAGTTACTTGGCCTCTTTTTCATGGTCATAAGCTGGTGCAGAAACTTGGAATTGATCCTTGTAGTCACTGTACTGAGCACCTCCTAATTAAGGCCTGGGAACGGTGAGAGAAAAGAATTAAAGCTGATAGATGAACTTGATTGCCCTGGAGTATTTAGGTATAAATATGAAGCAGATGTCTTTGTGAGGAAAAGGATAAAACATGGATTTAGTGAGAAATGGTGGCATTTGATCTGGGTGATAAATGGGCCAAGCTGGACCAACTTTTGGCATGCAACTTCTAATTCTCTCTCCATCTACATTCAGTTATATCACTAACCTGTCAAAAGTTGAGACTTAAATTGTGGGTAGTTTCTGCCAAACAGTGTGTCAGAAATGGGATTTTACCAAGTGTGTTGTCTCAGCCTGATTGTAGAAAATGAACTTTCTAAGCCTATAACTCTGCGAGCCCCATCCTCAAGGATGGGAACTTGAGAGAACAGTCAGTGAAGCGACCTGGTGGCTCTATTCAGCACTAAGGCATCAGGTTGGAAACTGATGGCCTCTTGGCCACCATCTTTCTGCATGTACACAAGCTTCTACGAAAAAATAAGCATGAAGACCCAGTGTTTAGAAAGGGTGGATTACGGCACAAGAGGACACCAATAAGCTCCCTCCTGGCCTGCCCCCTGAATCACTCATTGCATCTGCACATGGAAGAGAATGTTTCTGAGTCATGTGCCTGATGTCCTGGGGGGAGGTTGCAAGTAGAGAATTTTCCCAACATCTCCAGTTATCCTTGCCTAAAAGAACCTGCTGCTTTTGAATTTTGGATCCATTGCGTTAGTTGTTTCAGCTTAGCAATGGTCTTAGCTGTGAAGAGTTTGATTAAAGTGTATAATTGAATGGAATAACCCTTGATTGTCAAAGATGTCTTTTGATACTTATTTGCATTTTGGGGAGCCACAAGAGGCACTAAGACATTAAATTAAGGAAAGAACACTTCGGGCATTGGTTTCCTGCCCAGGGCTTTGCAAAGTAGCAGTTCAATCGACTCCCATTTTTCTCTCGCTTGTCTTATACATAGTCCCCGGTGCATGAATTGGAGCTTTGGACTTGGCCCTTACCAGCCAAGACTAATTGATTTAAAGACTAACACACACCACTTATCCAAGGACAGTTAAGACCCAATTATATTAGTATACAAGGCTCACTGAATCAGAGATTATTTTAATTTATCAGATTTATTTACACACGTTTATTTTCCTTTAGTAAATAATTTAAACTTGAACTCTTGTTCCATGCTAGTGAATATTGAATTGGAGACCATGCTGGATCAAGATCCTGAGTTAATGGGTGAAGTGGGTAGTTAGAGAGAAGATGAATGGAGCTGCAGAAACAGCAGGGACTTAGGACACACTCTACCTCAGAGTAGAAGATGCCTCAGTTCCAGACCACCCTCGCTTACTTATGCAATGCTGCTTTTCCACGGGTACAGTAATGCTATACATACCTTAAAATATTTCCTTTCTGTGCTAAGTAATTTGTATGGTTTATGATCAAAAGTGCCTTGGCTAAATACAACAAACAGAAAGAAACTAGTTGAAATGTGAGATGGGAGTCAAACTCCCTACTAGGACAGCCCCCACATTGCATGCTAAGTGATACAAGAATAAACCAGGGGCCGGAGCGATAACCCAGAGGGTAGGGCGTTTGCCTTGCACGAGGCCGACCTGGGTTCAATTCCCAGCATTCCATATGGTCCCCCGAGCACCGCCAGCAGCAATTCCTGAGTGCATGAGCCAGGAGTAACCCCTGTGCATTGCTGGGTGTGACCCAAAAAGCAGGAAAAAAAGAGAATAAATCAAAATTACCCCCTTTTTACCTTTGATCTGTGCCAGCAGTTTTGGAATAAAAGTCTAGTTAGTGAAAACCCAAGCTGCTGTGCTGTGATTGCTGTCACTGTGTGTCTGTGGTGGACATTGGTGGTCGCTAGGAAAGGGGGCTATCTGCCGTGAGACCCTGAGCTTCACATTCACGTAGGGTCTCAGCTGGCCGATATGCACGATTGCCCTGAGTACTCAGATGTTACAGACAGATAGCAACAGAAGGTGAATGAGAGAGAAAGTGGGAATGAAGTCTCCATGGGTGGAGGGAGGGGACTGGCAGAACCATACATCCCTCTTATGTAAAGTCCAAGACTACATGTTAGTCACAAGGTCATACCTGGCAGCCCATAGACTGGGGAACTTTGGTGACCCATTCAGCCACTTGGTTCCCTGCCGCCTTCTAGTACAGGATTGTCATGACTACCCTCCCCGTTCAATTAAAATAGAATCCCGACCCCAATATATTGTGGGCTAATTATCTTCCAATTAAGATAAAAGAGCAGTGTAACTCCCCACTCCAACCTATTCAGAGCAGGAGACATCCTATGATGTGGTTATTACATGAAGTAGAACGTTTTGGCTGTCTTTAATTACTGTCACATGAAGAATGCTGAGTTTATGAAGTTGATATCACTCTCTGACCAGCGACCAAAGGTGGGGGGTTGTGTGACAATTAAAAATAAATTCAGATGTATTTTAAACACAAATCGAGGTAATTACTGGTAAATGGAATGGAATGTACTTATTTCTAAAGTTACAAATGACAGCTGTATAGGACTGCTGTGTATTCCCAATAGCCCATGTCTCCATGTTGTGAATGAAGTTGTTTGTACAGAGGGTGATGGTGTCATGTAATGGTATCCGATGGGAATCATGCATCAGGTCATTAAGTATTTTTATCAAGAACACAGAATTTACTAGCATGGCTGATTATGGGACCCAGAAAGCAAGAATCTACATTCAAGATGCTCCTATATCTCTTATACCTTTATGAGAAACAGTTCTGACCATACACTCTATTTTGATAGCATTTTGTGTAGTTTCTTACCGTGTTCTATTTTAAATGCAGTATTTGTCTTTTTTTAAATGAGTGTTTTATTTTTTAATTTTATTTATTTATTTATTTTTGCGTGGCTGGAGTGATAGCACAGCGGGTAGGGTATTTGCCTTGCACATGGCCAACCTGGATTCGATTCCTCCGTCCCTCTCGGAGAGCCCAGCAAGCTACCGAGAGTATCCCGCCCACATGGCAGAGCCTGGCAAGCTCCCTGTGGCATATTCGATATGCCAAACACAGTAACAACAAGTCTCACAATGGAGACATTGCAGGTGCCTGCTCGAGCAAATCGATGAACAAGGGATGACAGCGCAGTGCTATTGTTATCATTATTATCATAATGATATACGCTCGGGGGCTCTCCCTGCTCAGTTCCCAGGGGGCCAATCATGTGATAAGGGAGTGTAGTGGATGGGGGATTGAACAGGGATCCCTCACTTAAATCACATGCCCTGACCCCTTGAGATCTCTCCTCAGCCTAGAACCCCATTATTCTTGTTGAATAATGAAGTTCTCACGTGGTCTACATGCCGCTGGATGCTAGTAGGAAAGATACAGCCACTGGCCCCCTGCAGGGCAGAGGGAAGAACCCAGGAGAAGCACCGAGCTTCTCATTTCCTCAGTCTTCTAGCAGCTCCTATGAAGCAGAGCGGCTGAATGGCAGGTAGACCAGATGACCCGGGTCCTAGAGGCCAGCTACTAAGGGTGCAGAGCAAGGTGGGAGCTGGAGCATGAGAGGAAAATGGAGAAGCCAGAGCCCACACAGCCAAAGCAGCAACCTGATTCCAAAGCTCGTCTTTCTTCCAGTCTACACTTGAAGAGACTCCTCGCATCAGCTCTCTGTGGACGAGAGTTCCGTGCAGGATTCCTGGGAAAGATGGACCTTGCTTGGATAAATCTGTCCTGTGAGTGTTGACTGTGATTAGCAGCCTGGTGAGAGCTCAAAGAGGGGGTTGAATTTCCAGCTAAGACCGTGGATTCAAGAAAATGACAAATGATACGCCACATGGGAGAGGAGTTTTGAGAAACAGATGTTGGTCAATGAGTGAGTACATCCAGCAAATTTCAAGTACGTGGTATCCAGTGACCCCATGATTTCACAGGATCATAAGTAGAGATATTGAGAGCAGAACAGTCTGCATCAACTACAGCATTTTCCTTTGGAAAATTTCTCTACCTAGGGGAATAATTAAAATTATTAAATAATCACTGTATGTATCACTGTCATCCCATTGCTCATCATTTTTTTGAGCTAACAACAGTGACATCTCCATTGTGAGACTTCTTGTTACTGTTTTTGGCATATTGAATACACCACAGGTAGCTTGCCGGCTCTGCAGTGCGGGTGAGATACTCTCGGTAGCTTGCTGGGCTCTCCAAGAGAGGCGGAAGAATCAAACCCAGGTCAGCCACGTGCAAGGCGAACGCCCTACCCGTTGTGCTATTGCTTCAGCACATTAAATAATTAAAACAATTTTTAATTATTTCTCTATCTAGGGAGATGTATGGAAGAGAAGAGGAACCAAATAACAATGCCTCCTGTATATAGTCAAAAAATCTAATGCAACATCTGAAAAGATCTGGTCAATAGGTATTTTATGAAGTGTCCAATTATCAGAATAAAAGTTTCCAGACAATGTATTTTGTTTATATGATTCTCCAGACAGCTATAGAAAATGAAAAGCAGGCTACTTTAAATTCCATAGTATCTAAAGTCACACTACAGAATTTTAAGGATTTCTTCTTATGGAATAAAGATCTGTATCAGTTTGGGGGCTGGAACAATAGCAGAGGGGGTTGGGAGCTTGCACACCAGCGACTTGGGTTTGACCCCTGGTGTTCCCTATGGTCCCTGAGCACTAAGCCAGGAATGAACCTTGAGCACTACCAGGTGTGAGCCAGTCCTCCTGCCACCCCCCTCCAAAAAAAAAAAGGTTTGTATCAATTTTAAATGAATGCTAAAGAGGAAATAATTCACTGTTAACAAACTCATTTTAATAGCTAATGCTAGTGAAGAATGCAGTCATTTGTAAATACTATTTCAATGTAAGTACTACTTAGCACATGGGTTTCAAGGAGAATCTGTTCCTTCGGTATAAATAGTCACAGAGCTCAAAAACCTCATTTTGAAAAGATATTGGACATCAAGCTGATTTCCCTCCTTGTTCCTCATCTATTCCCAGAGTAATTTGTAACTTGAGAGAGCTCCTAAATGTCTTGGTATAGGCAGTTTCTTATCATTTTGTTTCAGTATTGTGAGAAATGGAAGTTGAAATGTTTGCATGGAAATGCTGAGAAATTACAGACAGAAAACATGGAGACATTTTGTATGCCAGATAGAATCCTAGAAACCTGCTTATTTATATATATAGTTTATATGTTTATATATTATAAAATGCATTGTATAAATAAACATATTATATACATCCCTCTCTAGAGTTTGAGATAGAAATAGATAGAGTTCATATTATACTTTCTATAAAGGAGCGATAGCACAGTGGGTAGGGTGTTTGTCTTGCATGCGGCCCACCAGGGTTCGATTCCTCCATCCCTCTAGGAGAGCCCAGCAAGCTACCCCCGTCGTATTCGATATGCCAAAAACAGTAACAACAAATCTCACAATGGAGACGTTCCCAGTGCCCGCTCCAGCAAATCAATGGGCAATGGGATGACAGTGATACAGTGATAAAGAGAGATATACATCTCATATACATGTATACATTATTAGGCATTCCATAACACTGGTTTCTGAATGGGTAAATATTTTGCTTTATTAATGTTTTCTCTCTCTCTTTTTCCCTTTCATTTTTAACTATTGCCCTGCAGTGCTCAGGGTTGTTCCTGGTACTTTGTTCAGCAATCACTCCTGACAGGGCTAGGAGGATCATATGTGGTGGCAGAGGTTGAACTAGGGTTACAGCCAAAGGAGTCACTCGCAAGACAAGTGTGTTCCCTCTGGCCTCTTTATTTTATTTTATTTATACTGTTGTTCAGGACTTCAACTTTCAAGAATGCAGTGAGCTTTCTCTCTAGCTATATGAAGTGCTCAGTTCCTATAAAAGGAAACAGTTTTGGGTCCTAGAGATGTACAGGGGACAGGGTGCCTACCTTGCACACAGCCAACCTGGGTTCACTCTCTGATCCCCTGAGCCCCACCAAGATTGTCCCTGGGAGAATTTTAGCCTCCGTTTGGAGGCAAAGAAATTTGCTTAGCTGCTCCTGCATATTTCCGGTGTTTCACATCTCTTGGATTCACCCAGGAGTCTAGAGTTGGGGATTTGCTTCTAAGGTGCTGTCTACTCTGGAATAAAGTAATTGAGTTCGAAAGAAGCCTGAAAAGTGTTGATGGGATAAAATAGGGTATCTAGGTTGAAAGGACTTATTTTTGTTCTGCGGGGGGGGGGGGGGCGTCTCCCAGTGGCTGTTCTGGAAATTCAGAGCCCACCAGGCAGTGGAGCTGCCAGATGAGTTCAAGGGCCTAGGAATGCAGTGTTGCTTGGGCCCTGCAATGCCCTTGCAGACCTGGAAGTCTCCTGTTCCAGGGGAGAATCCCATGACACTCAGGGGCTAGGCAGGGTCCTGGATCAGACACCTGCCAGCCATATGACCTCACTGCTGTGCTATCTCCTGGCCCAGTTAGAAGAACTTCTCAGTCCCCTGTAAGCAGCACTCAAGGCTGGAGATGCTCCTTATCAGGTCTGGACAGTAGAACTTCCGGCTTCCGGTTCTGGGTTAAGGAGGGACAGTGGTCCAGTTCTTCTGGAGATTGCCCCTCCTTCTGTGCCAGCCCTGTGTGTTCTCTCGAGCAGCACTGGTTTTCTCTACTGGCTTCGTGAGTCAGTGTGCAAAGGAGCAAGTCCCGGGACTGGTTCACAGCTTCTGTTCTCCAGACTGAGAGAGCCTAGACTGTGTGCATGAAAAGCACCTGTTGAAAAATAGAACAGTGAGCTGGGGGCCGTTGCTACAAGTTTGCAAAATGTTTATTGATTTGGAGTCATGACACATTTATTTTATCAACAATTATCGTGATTATAGCTGGTAGCTATTGATAACCAAAGAAAATGCCTTCTCCCGTAAGCTGATGGATGGAGTTCTCACTGCATTCCCACGGGCACGAATTCCACTGGGTCACATTAAACCTACAGCAGCATTACCATTGCCTAATAATCATGCTCAGTATTTACTCACTCACTCTTAATTTCAGAGAGCTCTCAACCAAGGGGAAAAAATGCTTGAGTAAAATGTTCAATTCAGCCTCATTATGTTGCCATGGCAACTGCAAGGCCAGGAGGAGGGCTGTCTTCTCGTCCCCTAGATGAATTCACATCATGTCTTAGTATTTGCTCCCCTCCTGAGTGACAGTTTGGTGCAGAGTTCCTCTGGGGGAGAGATTTCGGCCAGGACATAAGTGTAGGTACTTGTGTAGGGATCTACTCCTTTCCCTTCTGCTCCGGGACCATCCTAGACACTCATGTCATAGGTGAAAAGTACAGACCTGGGTCAGAGATGGGGTTCTGTGAGCCTGTGAACTGTAAGTGTATTCTATAAAGTTTTGTCTATCAAGTCGTTTACCAACAAGGTTATATTATGTCTAGAGAACTCTCCTCAAGTTACTAGGTTTGTTTTTGGCCACACTCTACTATTTGGGGTATACTCCCAGTGGGCTAAGGGACCCTATATGGCACATGGGATAGGATTAGGGTGTGCAAGGCTCATGTCTTACCTGCTCCACTATCTCTCCAGCCTTCAAGTTACTAGTTTTGTAAAATGTCTCCGAACTTGATGTTCAGAAATGTAATCAAAGGGTACTGATGGCATCAGTGATTCAGAGTGTGTTTCTTAGCTGAGGGACAGCTGTACTCCTGGATCCTATCAGCCTGGATAACGTCTGACTCAGCGGAGCCCAGACTGAACTCAGAGTGTGTGTGTCCTGTCCTGTGTGTGCTTTGGGGAGGCTCTGTCAGGAGAAAGTAGATGGTTCAGAAATGAAAATTGATGGCCTCCACCTCACAATCTTTTTTTAAAATTTTTACAAAGTTGCCCACAATAATTTATTACATCCAATGTTCCAACACCAATCCTACCACCATTAACCTTCCCACCACCATTATTTCAAACTTTCCCACTACCACCCGAGCCTGACCCAAATCATGTCATAAACAATTTATTTTGGATTGCTTGTTATGAATGATCCAAGTGTGTGAAGATTGTTGATCTCACCATGGATGCATTAAGCCCCTGTATAGGAGATTACTAACAGGCTGTTACAGGTTGATCCTTGTGTGCTAATATTTTTTATTGAGATTAGTTGCCATCTATTTTACATCCCACCAAATGCTATCTCACAATCTTTAAGCAACTTTGAGCTCCATTTTGATCTGATACTAAGGACCACAGAACACCATTTCGTCATATGCTTCTATTTTCCTTGTAGCAAATGGTCAAATGCTGCATCTTAAATTTGCAGTAAATATCTAAAATACCAGCATCACAGTTCTTTTAAATATGGAATGGAATATTTAAATGGATCCGAGGTATGAAGAAAATTGTTTGAGTACTCTGCTTCATATCACAGAATGACTCCTCTGTTTTGCTGCACCTGTTGCCTTGTCAAAGTGGGTGTTGTTCAGTTCATTGAGACATTGTGAAAAATTGCCAACGTGCTTCATTAAGTCCTTGGAACAGGAAGGTTTTCATAATAGTATCTGATTAATTCCTTGTTTTGAGGCTGCAATAGTACCTTGGTATTACAGAAAAAATAGATGGTCTTCTTTTTCATCTCAAGCTAAAAGCTATCCTAATTGCCCAATAATAGTTTATTGTTCATTTTAAGAAATCATTAATACCCAAATGAATATCAGATATAGGATAAAGATTTATTTGAGAAAATGTAACATGTGTCTGTTCATATAGCAAACTTAAAAAAAAATTGTATTGAGGCCACACCCTGCGATGTCCAGGGCTTACTCCTGGCTCTGAACTCAGGAATTACTCCTGGTGGTGCTCAGGAAACCATCTGGGTTGTTGGGGATTGAACCTGGGTCAGTCGCATGCGAAGCAAGCACCCCACCCACATTACTATCTTTCCAACCCCAGTATATAAACTTCTGAACTCATTGCTGTTGATGAATCTTGTCACCCTTATTCACTGATAGTGGTTCTTACTAACTTTCAAGTACAACTGGCAATTGGGACTTTTGTTCTCTAAGTTCTGACTTGGTTTAGGTTGTCTTGGGTACTATTGCCTGAGATGGAAAAGCTCTCCTATATGTCCTTGCTCTCCTGCAGAAAAGATAGAGAAGTGGTTAGTTGATAACTTCTGAGAGAAAAGCTTCCAAGGTGCCCAGGCCAAGCAGAGAAAGTGCCATGGAGGTGAAACATGCCATAAGTATCTTGCTCACTGTTGGAGTTTCCAAAGCTCACATCAGTATCAATGTAAATCAGAATGGACTTGGGAGTCCAGGGGAGAACTCCAAGTAGCACCTAAAACACAGTGCTGAAGGCCTTGTGGATAAGGCATCTCTCCAGAGGAGTCCAAAGAAGATAAGATAATTTTTGTTGCATTTATTATTAAGAGTCACCAGGGCCCAAATCTGAGTATGTCTAATGAGTGTTCTGAGCATTTTATGTACCGACTTCCTCCTCAGCCAAACATGATGGAATCACTCTGCTGTTGCTCCAATTCTGTAGCCAAAGGGAAGTGAGGCTAGGTAGCCTAGTGGTGATTGGAGAGGTTCCCATTTCGAGCCAATAAAAGCAGCCCGCCTCAGCACTGAGCAGAGTTTATTTTGCCTGAATCCGAGGATATGGGAAGGCTAGCACTTGCAGTTTAACGAGGAAGCATTCTTATGGTTTGTGAAAACTACTGTGTGTTGGTCACTCTGAAAAAGTCTGAGAGCCACCAGTGCAGAATAAAGACTTCCTGGGTTCTGTGAAACTGTAGTAGGACTGTTGTTCTGTGATGGTCACTCTTGTCTATAGTCTGAGAGGCACCAGAAGGAAAAAAGACGTCCTGGGTTCTGTGAAACTGTAGTAGGTCTGTCGCCAGATTCCAGAGCGGGGCTGGGAAGCAGAGAAACATCTAGAAACTTCTCTCCCTGTGGCTAGTGTGTGGTAGCGTCTCCCCCGGAGCCGGAGAAGCTGCTGTTGGAGAACCATGACGACTGCTTAGCTGGTCTTCTGGTGCGTCTCAGGCCAATGAGCACCAGGCAGCGAGGAGAGTCGTGATGCTGGAACCTTTCTCGTGAAATCTCCTTCCTTCCATCGGTTTCCATCACTTAGTTCTAAGGGCCAGAAGCAAAGGGGATAGAAATGGTCCATGCCAGGAATTTATGTAAACAAGGAGTTAGCAGAGACTGTGGAGTGTGGAAAGGCTTGGTCAGTCTCTACCAGAGGCTCTAGGATAACGGCTCAGGTGCTGTTGCAGGAAGAGCCCCTGTACTGTGCAGAACCCGTTCATCTGCCTCTCTGGCAGAACTCTGGTCCCATTCTTTTCCCTGGGGGCCTGGGCTCATCTGGGTTCATCCTTCTTTTCTTCCAGCTGCTCTTCCTCCAGGGCCTTCTCCACCCTCCTGCTTCTGCATGCTTTTCATCTCTTTTCTCCCTATAAAACTTCCTGCTTCTAAAACTGAATTCCATGGCTCTTTCATAGAATATTCTAGAAAGAGTCTGTCACAGAATATTCTGCCCCCAAATGTCAATCTATTCAGTATTCCTCTGCGTGCGATCTACCTGACAGATAAATTCTTTTTCCTTGCATGCTTTGTATTGCCTGTATTTTCTGGATATCTCCTCCCAGCCCACCTTTTCAACGTTAAAATAGTCATGTCTCATTTCTTAACGTTAATGAAAGACGAAACCCTTCGTGACAGAACAAGTGTTTTGCAGGGATTTATCATGGAGCTGTGCAGGACCTTCTGCTGGTCATGGGCAGACTGCAAATATTAGTCATAACAAATATGTAATGCTTATGACATGTTCCATCACGGGCAAGGTCAGTGCGATATACATTAGGGTTAATTCTGAAGCATATGTGAATTGACAATTTTAATCAGAGTAGAGTAATAGAAAGAGCAGTAAGGTTGTCATATTTCCTCCCGCACCCCAATGGACCATCTGTAGCACTCTGAAACAAATGTAGCCCATATTAAAACCACTGTTCAAAGGTGAGCTCCTATAGGCATTATGTAAATGCAACACAAATGGAAAGTGTGCATCCAAACAGTTGCAGATGTAATGATAAGGCGTGACAGATGGGAGCTATTGTTTCTAACTAAAAAGGATTCTAAATGTTCTCTACATCCAGCTCAGGAAGTGAAAGAAAAACAAATTAATACGATGATATAGCAACAATGATTAAGAGCAGGGGTCAGCAAACATTCTCGGAGAGGGGACTGATAGTAAATATTTGTGGGACTAGTAGTGAATATTTTAGGGATTAATAGTAAATATTTTAGACCTTGCATGATGTTTTGTCTTGGTCACAACCAAATTCTTCCTCCAGTCCCTGGAAGGAATGCAGAAGCAGGCAGTGCCAGGCAGATGGACTGGCTGGGTCCCACTGTTCCCGCAGGCTACAGATTTCCGAACCTGGAATTATGTAAAGCCTCTGAGCCTCAGTTTCCCCAATGAGTTCACAGCAGGCATCGCTAAGAAACTTGTTAGAAATGTGTAACTCCAGCCCTGCCCAAGGGTTATGGATTCAACATCTGCATTTTCAGAGGCCCCCTGAGGGACTTGCTGCTCTTTCTAGTGGAGGGATACTTCCTTGCCAGAGAGATCAGTGTTGGGGATAACATGTACCTCAGGGGGTCTTTCCATTCTGTGCTTAGTTGAGATGATGCCCTTAAAATAGTTCCATAATACCAGGACTGAAATGTTCACTCCCTCTCTTTGGGTTCACCAAATATCTCCTAGGATTTCTCACAGCAGAATCTAGTGGTATGTATGTAGGAAGGTACTACATGCAAGTGTCCTTGATTGATAAAAAATCAATCTAGGGTGAGGTTACAGGGTGATTAAGGCTATAGAGGGTCAGTCTAGAGCTATCTTCTCAATAAGGAGTGAGCAAGTGTTTGATTGGTTTTTTTTTTTAAAGCATCATGTTGAGGGAGAAATCAAGACTTACCTCCTGTTGACATGTTCTCTTGTAATCCTGGAATTTATTTTTCATTGTTTGGAAAGTTAGTAGATGTTACCAAATAGGATGATTGATATCTCTGAAGTAAAGGTGCTATAGAGACAGGATATCCCATTTGAGAAGCTTTTGTTTCAAATACTTAAGCCTAAAAATGGTATTATCAGTTAATTATAAAGTTAAGTAAATGGAAGAGCTGCTTATACTGTTATATTATGTGTGATATTGGTAATAAAGTGAACCGGTTTTCTGTGTTAATTTGGCCCTCTGAGTTGTGGTAAAATAATGTTTCTAGTGATGGTTATGTGCTTTTCTTCTCTCAGAAGAACATCCTCCAAAGAGAAATAGACTGTGTTAGGTCATCACCAAGCAAGATGAGGAGGGAACGATGAATAGTCTCTCACCCTCTGTGTCTGTTTTGTCAGCTGGTAAATGAGAATAATGCCTGTTCTTCCACAGGGGCTGTGAGGACCAGTAAGAAAGGTCACCACTCTCTGACAGAAGGGCGCTTATAAATCCTGGAATGCATTAAAGGAAAAATTTTTTTCTTCCAGCCTTTTAAGTAGGCAGCAATAGCTGTTGGAAACAAAAAATGAATAACTATCGAAATGACTGGTGAGTTTGCTGCAGTTCACATGTTCTTTTAAAAGCGAATCCAGGTTGATTCACCAGTGTTTGCTCATCAGGCTGGGTGATGAACTTTGCACCTTGCAGTACTTCCGTTAAGTGTTTTAAGGATATTTTCTGAGTCCTCCTAGTGGTGCTTGTAAAGACAGTTTCAGTACAAAAACTGGAGCTATAGCACAGGACTGAAGCACTAGCACAGCGCGTAGGGCTTGCATGTGGCCGACCTGCATTCGATTCCTCCATCCCTCTCCGAGAGCCCAGAAAGCTACCGAGAACATCCCGCCCACACGGCAGAGCCTGGCAAGCTCCCCATGGAATATTTGATATGCCAAAAAACAGTAACAAGTAGCACAATGGAGACGTTACTGGTGCCCCCTCGAACTAATCGATGAACAATGGGATGACCGTGCTACAGTGCTACTGAGGAGTACTAAGTAGCACTAAGGTTTCTATACTGATCCAGAAGCTCCAGAGAGAAGGCTGGGGCCAGGCAGGGCCAGGCTGAGTGGGCTTGAGGTCTGGTGAGGCTGGGTACATCGCTCTGTCGCTGTGGGCCCGTCTAGAGGCTTGGTTGAACATGTTGAATAGCGACTCTGAAGCTGAATTTCCAGAAGTCCTGATTATTGGTAGAGAAGCGTCTTGCTATCTTTGACAACCCGAGGTGGTCCTATGAATAGGTGACCTTGTATGACTCTCCTCATTCCACCTTCTGCAATGTTTGTTCTCATAGACAAAAAGAATGCTGCTGTCAGAATGTCATACAAGGCTTTCATTTGAGATGAGCCATAATGGGTTAACACGGGGTGCGGAGTTAATAGATTTCCCTAACATTTGCTGTGGGGATGAAACCTGGGCCGTGTACAAGCTCGCCAAGTGTCCTTCTGCTCCCCGCTGCCCCGACAGGGGCTCTAATTCTTTCCACTCTCCCAGCTAAGCTCCAAGAAAGGACCCTCTGCAGCATCCTTCAGTTGCCCCTTTGCCTTCCCACAGACCTCACAGGATTTCCTCATGGTTTCTCCCTTCACGAAGCTCAACCACTTCAGTGTCTTTAAAGCAATGGACTCTGTTAGAAGTCTAATGTCATTAAGTTGCTCAGCATTTCAAACACTTTTTAAAGTAGTTTTACCCTCATGAAACACTTTTCCTTCGGAGGCTGGAATATCACCATTTCCCACGGATACCACATTCCCCTCACTGTTCTCCTTCAGATGTGTCACTCATGGCCTTGAAGACATTGACCAACTCTCCTAAGTGAAGTCTAGAACTTGGACTTCTCAGGTTTTCATTCAGAGCTTCACTCTGGTAGGAGATTCTCCTCATTATCTCTGTCATCTTTGTTCCACGTTTCGCAGGGAACTGAAATGTGCCAACTTTACTCTAAATTCCTGTGTTGAGTATGACACCCCTTATTTTTAAACTGTTATGCCCGGGACTGTCTAGTTCCATTTTAACTTCACCTTATGGGGTAATTGGGCATTAAACTAGATGATGGGATGCATTTCCCTGGCCCTCTACCGGGATCTCACTGGAGACTGCCTTCTCAAATTATTCCTTGGTGCCCTTGACTTAAATATAGACCGACATGTAATGACATGTAATTGACATCCACAATGCTGAGCAAATATATAATCTAGTTAAACTCACTCACAGGATAATGTAATTGCTGAACAAGAGTCGTGCACATTTACAGGCGTTTCCCTCTACTCGCATTGTTATCAGAGGTAATTATGGATATTCTCTGAGTCATCCTAGTAGTGCTTGTGAAGACAGTTTCAGTCTCGAGTACTTGTAAGGATCTAAATGATGCTCCAGTGTAGCACGTGTCTGATGCATAAGGAGGTGTTTTTAGGTTAGTTCATCAGTCCTTTTCGAGACCGACATTACTCTTTATGGATTTATGTAATGTTCAAGCTGCCATCATGTGTAAAATATGACTCCAGCTGCTTGAGACTCTAGTTATGAAGAAAATGGGCCAGATCTCCGCTGTGGTGATTGCTTATATTTTCTAAGGGGGAGACAGATATGAAGTCTGTCCAGTCACAATTTTTAAGTCTGTTTTTTTTAGATGCTTAGAGGGAATATAAAGAGTATTCTGACATGGTGAAATGGAGCACCTGAAGGGGGTTATCATCTCAAAGTGTGGAGGATGAATGATGCCAGCGGAAGCACTAGTGTTGGGAGCAGCAGTGAGGTAGGAAGCTGTTCAGGCGCTCTGTGGGCATTCTGCTCTATAGCTCAAGAAAATTGGTGCTTCTCAGGGAGGCCAGAGCGAAGGTCAGTGTGTAATGGTCTTCCAGGGCAGTGTGGGGAGTTGAGTTTCTCCTCTGGACCAGTTTGGCACCGTTACTGATTTAACTTAAAATATGTCATCTGAGCGAGTCTCCAGAGAAATAGTCAGGGAATCAGGGGCCAGAGAAGGGAAACCAGACCTCTGCTCCTTTATGAAATGGGGTAGACAAGAGGTAATAACAGTGGTTTAGTCGAGGATGATTGGTTTGAGATTTTTTGATTGTTTGTTTTTGGACCACATCCAGAGGTGCTCAGGGGACTAAATGGGATGCCAGGGATCAAACTCGGGTTGGCTGCATGCAAGGCAAACACCCGACCCACTGTAGGACACTACTGGATGGTTGTTTGTAAGAGTGATTCCTGAGAAGCAATGTCATCCTAAGCTGGATTCCTCCCTCATCTTCTGGGTTTGAGTTTTGAGAAGTAAGTAGGGCACAGAGTTCATGTTGTAGGAAAAACCATCTAAGAAATTTTGATGCTCACCCAAGTTTGAGTCCCACTGTCTAGGCCCTGTGTGGTGGTTTGAAGCATTTTTATTCCTGCCCCATGGAGAAGCTTGAGTTCATTGGATTGACTGAATGGTGAAGTGTGTTGAGTGAAAGGTAACAGTGGGATTCTTGAACTGCTTGAATTGAGTTGCCATATCCTGAGAGAGGATCTTGATGGAAGCAGTTGAAATGGGGACCCTGCTTGTTCTAGTGAGGTCACATCAGAGATTCAAATCACACACTTCTGTCTCCTTAATGAAACTGTTAAAATTGTTTTATGGAAGACATCCCTATTGCTATTTTGTTCTTTTTTAAATCCAGAAGTAGAACCAGAAGAGGACTTATAAAGATTAAAGAACTACTAGGGCAGCATTTTTTAAATGAGCTCAAAAGAACAGTCACTTCTTAATTTTTTTTCCCCAAGACTTAATTCCTTCAACTTGTCATATGCTACCAAACACCAAATAGAATCCCTTGAATGACTAAGTGTATTTTAATGAACCCAAGAATTAAAATCATGCCATTATTACTCTGAAAGTCTTAAGTATCTTGAACATTTCTTATCTTCAGGTAGTGTTCGCTGTGTGATTTTATAGCATGCAAGTGTCAGGGTTGTTTTAGAAGTCCATAGAGCAGGGTTTTTATAGCTAGAATAGCGAGGAACCTAACAGTCTATGAAATCAGATTCATATTACACTTTTCAGAATCTACGAGGCCTAATTTGTGCTGATCAACTTAACTTTGAATGTCCAGAGTCAACATTATATTGGTTGCTGATATCTGAATCATGTCCTGCACTGTAGCACTGTAGCACTGTCATCCCGTTGCTCATCGATTTGCTCGAGTGGGCACCAGTAACATCTCCATGGTGAGACTTGTTGCTACTGTTTTTGGCATATCAAATATGCCAAGGATCACTTGCCAGCTCTGTCGTGCGGGTGAGATACTTTCAGTAGCTTGCCGGGCTCTCAGAGAGGGGCGGAGGAATCGAACCCTGGTTGGCCGAGTGCAAGGCAAACGCCCTGCTGCTGTGCTACCACTCCAGTCCATCAAGGGGGGAGGATATTATGTCCACTCTGTTTGAAATGTGACAAGTTTTACTTCTATTTAAATAGTTAAGTGCTATTTATTTTTTTTAACAAGCAATATGTCTAAATTTACAATGGGAGAATTCATTTTCTTTAGATCTGTTACAGAATTACGAATCTAATGGAATGGCATTATTCTCCTCCCAACTGTAAACAAGAATAGTTGCAGAGTACTTGTCCTAAATTGTGACTTTGGTATGTTTTGATAATTCAGAGATCCATTAGTTTGGAAGAAAGTATTGGCAGCTAGAATAAACTTTAGAGTGGTTTTATTTCTGTGCTTGGAAATTAAGCAAAGATGTGTTCAGGTAAATGGACAGATTGTTTTGCTGAGTTCTAAGGAATTGAGAGCTAACTGGGCCTGGTAACTGGGATTGGTAGCTGGGAACAATAGGTTAGTAGCTAAAGTAACTTAAACCTCCCTGAGATAGGTGTGGGCTTCTGAGGCTCCTTTGAATCTCCTACTAGGAGCATATGTTGCTAGCAACTAGTTTCTCATTGAGATGTGGAAAATGTCTAGTCCCTTGCAATAAGGACCTTGTGTGGCTGTTTTAAGGCATCAATGGCTATTTAAACTGGAGAGAAATGTCAACATACTTAAAATATGCAAGCTACGGTCCAAATGCAAAGATGTGTCATATGCATAATTAATCAAGTTAAGGAGATGATTAAAAAAAATTATGTGCAACTTTGAGGAAGAACAACTTGGTGACTGAGTCAGTGAGAATCCAGGTTCCTTCCGAATCAAGAATGTGCTGCTGTGTCAAGTTTGTTTGGAGGAAGACCTGCAGATCCTGAGGCGGGCGACACCGTTCTGCAGGTGTACTCTGCAGACACAGACTTCCTGGGGGTCCCCATGGGTCATGCCCCACTGTCTCTGTATCTGCAGCAGCTGCATTCACATGCCAGAGATCAGCCTCGGCAGTGTGGGCTTCAACCTGACAGCTGCCTGGACTGTTGGCTGGCATCCTAGCTCGTGTGTGGAGTGGATTATGTCCACACTCTCTGTCTGGCTCCGACCTCCCACTTAACATGCAGTGAAGCGCAGAGTGATGCTGGTGAAGAAACCCTGTTGATGGGGGTTTCGCTGACCACACTAGCCTCTGCTCCGCAATGTACATGCTCAAGTTTGCTTTCAGGGTTAGCTGGAAATGTGAGTCAGGGCTGCGACGGGTGTGTCTCTGGTCAAAAATGAGATGTTCCAACATTAACCTCTGCTTGTGCGGGCTGGAAGGCGCCCTTGGCACTGAGAAGGCACATGCAGATTTTTGTAATAACCAGATCTCAAGTGAAGTTTTGTCACAATAGTCATAACCTGGATTCTCATGAAAGAGGACTTTGCTTTATACCAGATGCCTTGTGAGCGCGCCCGCTTAAGTACGTCTCACTCACGCTTATTTGATTTTAGAGGAGAAAGGCACTGGGTGCCCATGAAGATAATGTTATGAAAGAAAACACAAAGTTAAAGAAAAGAATCAAGAGACTGGGGACTAGACTACAATACAAATAGGGTGCTTGCCCTTACATGCAGCCAACCCGGGTTCAATCCCCGGCATCCCCCGTGGTCGCCTGAGCACTACCAGAAATGATTCATGGGTATAGACCCAGGAGCAACCCCTGAATATCACCAGGTCTGGCCCAAGAAACAAATTTTAAAAAAGAAATCAAGAGAGTTGATATATGCCATGGAAAATATGACCCCACAATAAGAGGTATTTGGTGTCATTCTAAATTTATTTCCAAATCTGTGATGCAAAGCAGTAGAGCATTATTTTGTTCGAGTCAAGGCTGTACTCTATGGCCAAATGCTAAAGAAAATGATGAATTTGAATATGATAAAACTCCATGTTTCAGCTTGTACTAAAATTTTCAGGAATAGCATTATATTTAATGTGAATCATATTTCAACAACATGGAAAAAGAGAATTTACTTCAGACAAATGTCTCATTGCACATGTTCTGGTGAAGATTAAGACTAATGTCGAAAAGACAAGTATATATTAAAACTTAAGTGAAATAGTTTCATGAATCTTGGGTACGGTGGTGATAAATATATTTAAAAATTTTATTTAGAGAAAAATTATAGTTGTAGAACATATGCGTATAAATATATTTATATGTTGTGCGTTTCAAGTATATCCCCTCAACTAAATTAAAAATAAGGTTCTCGGGATAGTACAGTGGGAGAGATGGTAAAGCAGGCAGGATGTTTGCCTTGCACATAGCCAATCTGGGTTCAATCTCTGGCACCCTATTCTGTCCCCTGAGTCCTGCCAGCAGTGACCCCTCAGCTCAGAGCCAAGAGAAAGCCCTGCAGATTGCAGAGTATGGATCCACCCACCCCCAAGCCCCCAAAGAGTAATCAGTTTCATTGATACAGTTGGTACTCACTTTTGAAAGTTCACATTACACCATTTTGCTTTTATGGAAGGCCTGCATTCACTGAATAAAACCGGAGGATGAGTTTTAATCTAATGACAAGAGGAAAAACAAAACAGAACAAAGCAACAAATCATAAGCACTGCTTCCTCAGCAGGAGAATCCCATAGGACTCAGGCTCCTATATGGTCCTACTAAGCTCCTTCCCGAGATTGGCTGTGTCCTGGCTTGGCCTATGTCATTGTTCCTGTATTTTGTGTCAGTGTGCTTATAGGATTGCGTGCATGGCCTAACTTGAAAGGTTAACGGTAAAGAGTCTCCGCCAGGGGCGTGGGCGGGGAAGGCCCCGCGGCTCTGGCTCTCCCCTCTGCTGCCCAGGTTTGGTCCAGGGCCTGCTCCCCTTGCCCAGGCAGCCCTGGCCTTGGGGGGGCAGATGGAAGAGGAACCAAGGGCCAAGCCAGTTGGTTAATCAGATGCCGATTATTCCATTCTCTCCACGCGCCTGTTCCAGCCTCTCTGAGCCCCCCATTCTAGTCCCCCACTGCCCCTCACTCCCGTCTCCTCCTGTCTCTCCCGCTCTTCTCTCTTCCTCACCACTCTCCCTTCCTTGCCCCTCATTCCTCGATGCCAGCTCTCTGGATTCTCCTCTTTCCACTAGCCTCTCCACCCCTACCTGTCTCTCTGGGCCCAAGGCATACCCAACAAAATCACCATAAGAAAGCCCTTCCTGAGGGCCCACCAGGTTCAAAGGAAACACCACCTAGAGGTATTCAAAGCCCTTCCTGATTGCCCTCAGGCAAAATGCCTCTTAAGGTGTTTTTCTCCTTTCCTCAGTCCAAAACATCTTAATGCTAGTTATTTTTGTATGGACACAGTAAGAGATACAATGAGACTCTTAGGGCAGCTCTCCTGGGAACATCTTACCACTGACTCAGACTACAGTGCTCAGGCCAGATTAGTCATTCCTAACCCTACCAGGGTTCAAATCTAGTTATTACTTCTTGGATCATGACAGCATTTGTCCATGACCAAGCTCTTAACTTATAGTTAAGCATTAGGCACTTTGGCCAGGCCCATCTCGATGCCAGGGTAGCACATAACTCACCACTTCCCCTAGGTCCATCCTGTCATCATCAGGACCCTGCCTTTGGGGGTGCTAGGAAGTATGGGCAGCTGAGGCTTAGGTGAGAGAACAGATGCCCAGGAGGAAAATATCACTTAGAGTCAAATGACTCCCAGGTTACAAAGCATAGCATTTGCTAGTCTTCCTGTGCCCATACAAAAGGACCTGGCTCTGAATAAACTATGCAAAGGACTTAAGGAGAAGAGAAAAATATTTGCATGTCAACAGAGCACAAAGAAAGAAGTTATACATAAACACAGAGGGATGGGAGCACTGTGATGGGAGTAACCCAAATAAACCTAAGCTACCTGTGGCAATGTTATCCTACAGTTAACTTTGGGTCAGAGAATGCCTGAGGACAGATTTTCCTCATTTATGAATGGTAATTGCCTCCTCAGCTTAGGCCCTCTCCCCTTGGGAAAGGTTTCACTGGCACCCTCTGGTCTGGGATGGCAGGGGAAACCTAGATCCGGGGAGTCTATGATGTGTGCGCAGCTAGTCGAGGGAGCTGGGCATATTTCGTTTCTATTAAACATGAGCTCATGAGGAAAGGAGATGCTCCGTTTAAAATACGGATGGTTTCGTTTCTGACACAGATGTGTTTGCTAGAACCTCCCATGTTTTCCCTCTCCAGATGTGGACTGGGCCTCAGTTTCCTTCTTCAAACTGTGTGACCCTCGGGTGCGGGGGGCACTCACTGAATGGGTTTCTCTACAGGCATTTATTTCTTAACAAAGTAATTTATTTATTACAAGAACTTATGAATAAAATAGTTTTTATTTATACCTTTCAGTTGATCCAGTGAGTGTACCAGATATTGCTGGGCACTGTGGTAGAACAGGTTTTCTTGTCTTCTGTTTTTTTTTTTTTAATAAGCATAAGGATTTGTAGTGGATCATTAATTTTGGCCACAAAATTGGGGTATATCGCTCTTCCTTTCAAACTCTTTCTTAAATGTTAACTAGGAATGACAATCTATTGTATTTACCTTAGATATTAAGAAAATTTAGGGGGCTGGAGTGATAGCACAGCTGGTAGGGTGTTTACCTTGCACGCGGCGGACACGGGTTTGAATCCCAGCATCCCATATGGTCCCCTGAGCGCCAGGGGTAATTCCTGAGTGCATGAGCCAGGAGTGACCCCTGTGCATCGCCGGGTGTGGCCCAAAAAGCAAAAAAATAAAATAAAATAAAATTTTTTAAAAAAGAAAATTCATTTTCTTTAAAAAAAGAAAAGTCATTAGAAAGTTTAGTTGTTTTATTATTGAGCACACATTCGTCGACTTAGGGCTGATGCAGTTTCCTCCAAACTCCTGCTGTGGCGCGTCAGATACCAAGTTGCTGAGCTTCTTCTACACCTCTTGGAGCTATGGGGAAGCCCACCACCTGCTAAACATGATAGTTATGAGATCCATCTTTATACTCAGCTAATGAAGACTTTTTGTGCTTGGCTCCAGTTACACTTAGTGGCCCAGGCAAGATCCATAGAACTGTCACCTCTTTGGAAGCTGCTTGGAATTTTCAATTTGCCTAAAATTAGCATTCTAAGTGGCACTTCACCGAGGCAAGTAAATAAACACGAGGTATAAAAGCGTGCCAACGTGGTTATTCAATTTATAACAAAATTTAGAAAACTCTTTTTGGAACACAAGTCACCTTCAACCACAGGCCAGGGAAACTAAGCTGGACTTGAGCACTGCAGAATTTCGTGGGAGCAGAGGAGTCCTTGGGATGCTGGGTTTCTAGGGGGCAAAGGTTCCTTCCTGGCTAAAGAAGGAAGCCCTTATGGCAACACGATGCTCAGAGTGTGGTAGTTGCTTAATATCCAGGTGACTTCTGTGCAAGTGAGTGGGGATCCAAAGACAATGGTAGCTGGGAGTTATTCCCTGGTCTATGCTTTGTCCGTTTTTCAAAGGAAGCTCACAAGAGATCTGTCTAGCTGGTGAGAACAGAAAGCTGCCAGGTCTTAGCCCGTGCCAGTGAACTGATGGAAATAAAGGGTGAGTCCTTCTTTTCTGTGTTTGCGTTTCATTGTTCTTGTTATACTTCAGAGAAAGATAGAAGGGGAGTATAGGGGCACAGAGAGAGAGCGAGTGAGAGTGAGTGAGTGAGTGAGTGAGTGAGTGAGTGAGTGAGTGAGTGAGTGAGTGAGTGAGTGAGCGAGCAAGAGAGAGAGAGAAAGAGAGAGAGAGCAGGGGTGAAGGCCCCTAGCCTTGGTGTGGCTTATCTAGGTTTGAGGTTTGATCCGTACCCCCAACATACTCCAGGCTCCCCAAAGCACCACCAGGATTGATCCCTGAGCACCTTTCCAGAAGTCATGACCCAAAACCAAGCCAAACAAAAATAGAAAAAGACCAGCCAATACCCAGGAAAGGGTTATCCCTGGAGATTCCAGTAGCCACAGTGCCCGAGATGGGGCTGGAGCTCCCATTCCAGACACAGGCAGGGCCTTGGGCAGGGCTGCCTTTCTGGAACCTCCACCTGACAGTCAGCAGGACCCGGCCCAGCCCAGACCTGCTTCCTGGCTGTGCTGACTGATGAGGACGATTTTGAGGGGGAAGTCTGGGAGGCGGAATTGAAAGGCAGTCATAGGAAGGAGGAAACTCTCCCTCTTCAGTTTAGGAAATAAATAGGTAAAAAGTTAAGCCCCAGACATACGATGAGTAGGCACACCAATTCTTTTTTTTTTTAATTTATTTTTTTTAATTGAATCATCATGTGGAAAGTTACAAAGCTTTCAGGCTTAAGTCTCAGTTACACAATGCTCGAACACCCATCCCTTCACCAGTGCACATATTCCACCACCAAGAATTACAGTATACCTCCCCCCCCACTCCCTACTCCCCACCTCCCAGCCCCCCACCCCGCCTTGTGCTTTTTCTTCATATTGTTGTGGTGGTATGGAAGAGGGACCTTCAAATTCACCTCTGGTTGCGAAAAAGGATTCTGAATGGGCGTAGTCAGTGGTGGTCAATTTCTTCTGTACGCCCTCTACAACATGTCCCTCTCTGATGTTCCTCTATTCTTTACGTGAGGCTTCAAGTGATGCTTTATGAGAATGGGCTCCTTTACCTTTGGCTTGAAGAGCTGCTTATATTCATTGGTACTTTTAAAAATTGGAATTAGCTAGCAACCTATTGGCGAACTATTTTTGGGACAAAGGAGATGATACGCTGGGACATAGGTGATGAACGCTGAGATGTACCGAATAATTGCTTGGTATTTGGAAAATATGTGAGTGGCCGCTGGATCAGGAGGAGGCCACGCCCACTTTTGTTGAGGCCACGCCCATTACCGCAATGTGGCGGGGTGTCAGCAAGGAGGGAGCAAACCCACGTGGCAGCGCTGGAGGGTGGCGAAGGGCTAGATGGGAAGTGCTCAGGCTGGGTAGGAGTCAGGGTCCGAGAGGAGAAGGCACAGGGTGGGGGGGAGGTGCAGGCGCAGAGGAGATGGCACCCGCTTGGGTCCACTAACCTGAAGAGGGAGCAAACTGGTGACACCCCAATTCTTATAGTTGAAAGAGTTATTTAATTATCAAGAGATTTAATTTATTATGAGAACTATGTTTGCTGGGGGACTGCAGCAATAATAGCACATCGGGTAGGGTGTTTGCCTTGCATGTGGCCGACCCGGGTTTGATTCCTCCACCCCTCTTGGAGAGCCCAGCATGTTATCAGAGTATCCTGCCTGCACGGTAGAGCATAGCAAGCTAACCGTGGTGTATTCGATATGCCAAAAACAGTAACAACAAGTCTCACAATGGAGATGTTACTGGTGCCCGCTAGAGCAGATCAATGAATAACTGGACCTGGACGACAGTGCGACAGTGCTAGTGCTTATCTTTAGAGTAAACAGAGACCCCTTAATTTCATTAAAATTTGCTTTAGTTGATAATTAAATCTGATGTGTGTTAAACTTCTGCTCAATTATTGTGTATCAACTGCTAAGTGATTGTATATCTTCTGTGCTGGAATACACCTTTTTTTTTTTTTTACCCTGACAAAGACTCTCTTTATAGCCATCCTGACCTTTTCCCCCATTGATAGTGAGGAAAAAAGACAAGCTGATACAGAGCACAGAGAAGGAGACTTTCAGGTCACAGGACTGGAGAGAAGTAGCTGAGCTTATTTGTAATATATTTATTCCCTGACAGAATTGGCACATAGAGCCACAATTTTATATCACAATTATAATTAAACACTTCTATGAATCAATATTTTATCTAGATCTATAAATCAGCTCTATCAATACTTCATAAATCAGCACCATCCTAAAACAATACTCTGATCTTCGGCTGAGTACAGAGAAGGAATGAATAAGTCATCTCTAAGGAAAGTTCTAGAAGGCGCTTTTTATGCATTGTTCTGCATAGAAAGCACAAGGACTTTAACATTATTGACATAAATCCAGAACATGAAGGATTTAAATATAGGACATGAAAACAAGATCTTGTTTGCCCATTTCAAACATTTGTAGAAATGTTTTTGTAGAAATGAAATGTTTTTGTACAAAATGTTTTTGTAGAAATGTTTTTGTAGAAATGAAAAGTGACATTATTCATGGGAGGGGACTTCATTACTAACGATGTTAAAGCAGGGCACTCCTTGGTTGGACATAGGTTGATGTTTATTAGAGAGGCATGATGTAGTGTATCCAGTATTGGACTGTATGGTTAATTTTGCAGTCACACAGGCCTGGGATATACTGTTTAATCATTACAAATCATTGAATAAAATAGTTAATGTCTCTGACCCTCAATCTCTGTATTTTTGATATTTCCTCATTAACAGTCATACTGGGGATATACGTCTGGAGCATTTAGCAGTTAATCTGCAGGTGATCAATAAACTCAGGGTAATTTTGAAGGAGTCATTGGCCCTGTGACTTAGGCCGGGCTACCCTTTAGAGGGAATAAAATCTGGAAGAAAATGAGAGTCCTTATCTTCTTTGTGCTTGGCAAAATACTGGAAATGTGTGGACTTCATTGTCAATAAGGGCATGGACTCAACTATGTTTTGATAGAGAAGCCAAGTGTATCTTCAAGTCTACACAACTGAAAGTAAAAATCTAAGATGACTTGACAGTTAAGTGGAATTTCCAAAATGACATATTATTGCAAATGAGGACTTCCCTATAGTAAGGTAATTTTTTATACCTCCTAGAGAGGAGTGGGGTAATGATCATCTAATTGTGTGGACTCAGAAAAGTCACATTTAAAAACTGTAACATAGGTGTTGAATGTTTTCTCTGTCCCTTCTTGCCATCTCTGAAAGTCACCCAGAGGCAGGATGGATCCCATCAGATGATGTACCATGGTTAAGTATCAGTGGAGTCCATAGTATTCCAAGCTGACAGTACTCCTATTTTTTTTTTTTTGACACAAAGATTGGAGGATTTAAAGCTACTTAGACCAGAACCTGGAACACATTTTTGTTGTTTTTGTTTGTTTTTAAAGTACTTTAGGCATTTCAAAAATCTCAAAGTTTATTATTTGGTGAAGAGGACCTGGTAAGAAGGTCTATTTCAGTGTTTAGACAAGCTAATATCTTAGAAGCAAAACCCTATGCAGTTGTTATTGCTTTAGCTCAGAAACAAAAGGCTGGATTTCCCCACCAAAAGCAAATGCCAGATACAAAACTCATACATGAACTTTTCATTGGTTTTGGTTTAACTTCCTAGTTTTCTCGTGTTTTGGAATATATATCTTTGGGGGAAATTCTTATTTCATTTGAGACCATTACTAGCAGGGCACTCACACAAGGCCTCACAGAATTCCAATCTACCAGACATGGCATTTAATCTCCAGAAGAGAAAATTAGGACAAAGAAATATTATGAATAAAATGTCAGGTCATAAAATCATTGAGAAAAGCTTAGATACATATATATGTTATATTATATAATACTTATAATTTGTGGGCTTCATATAATAGAAGTGTTGTAAATATTTAGTTATTTTTAAAGCTCTTTGTCTCTTTCATAGTTCACGAAATATATTTATTTTCATTTAATTCATTGATTCAAAATACTATCAGCTTTGGGAGAACAAAAGGACTGTATATGTTATCTCTGTTCTTTAAGCTGAGTTTTGAGGAAATTTGTGCCTAGGAAAATGAAAATGAAAATAATAAGTAACCGAGCACAATGATAGGTGACGGAAGCGCTGGGTAATGAAGACTTCCTAGAAGGAGAGTGTCTCGGTGGATTGACCTGTATAATTTATTAAGAGTTTGGAACCCAAACTGCATCATAGACGATCTTATATTTGAATTGTCAGAGATCAAGATACCAATAAAGAGCTGGAGGTTGAAAAATAACTTGCATTTCAAGGACTGCTGAGAGAAGGGCCTGGCGAGAGTGATGATGGAAGACAAAGCTAAATCAAGATGAAATTGAAAAGATTATAAGGTGTGTAGAATTTTGATTTCTCAAAGTGCCTAGGCAGGCAGAATTGGAGAGCGACCGAGCGACCGTATTAGCAGGGAGACTCCAGTTGTGTATGTCTAGACAGCGGGCAGCTTCTGAGGAAGATGGATTTGAACATCTGAGTGGTGGATTGGGCAGAGGTGCATCTGGAAACATCTGCTTACTAGGCACCTGCCCAGTGCAGTCTTGCCTTGACGACAGCATTGTCCTGGGAGAACAGGTTGATCATACCACAAGGACCACGTGTTCTTTCACCAGGAGAGTGTTTCCAACATGAGAATGCTAGGGATCTCCTGCTTCTTCCTAAGTGCGAAACGAAGACCAGTTGCCTTTCAGCTCTGATACTGGTGTGATGCATCAGTATTGCCTAAACTACTCGTGAATCATCAATAGACAATTAAAACTCAGGCTTACTGTGGCCGCAGAGAATAGAGGGAGCTCCAGGGTCAAAATTTGCTTTTATTAGTGTCTGTGTAGTGAACTATTATTTGTGCCATTTACTGGTTTAGGGAACTCACACTGGGAGCCGGGGATATGTGATAAAATTTAAAATATAAGAAAAAATTGGTACTTTGATCCTCCAACATGCATAGGCAGCTAATTTAAGTTCATCGTGACTGTTTGAAGTGCTTAATAATATCAACCCATTTGTTTAAAATAAAATAACTACGGTACCCAGGGACTGGAGTGATAGCATAGTGGGTAGGACGTTTGCCTTGCACATGGCTGACCCGGGTTTGATTCCTCCACCCCTCTCAGAGAGCCCGGCAAGCTACTGAGAGTCTCCTGCCCACATGGCAGAGCCTGGCAAGCTACCCATGGCATATTCGATATGCCAAAAACAGTAGCAACAAGTATCACAATGGAGACGTTACTGGTACCCGCTCGAGCAAATCAATGAGCAATGGGCTGACAGTGCTACAGTGCTACAGTGGTACCCAGGATCCCAGGAGAGAGCTTTTATAAACAACTGCATAAGGAAATTATATGAAGACTAAGAAATACACTGTGCAGGGCTAGATTGGTAGCACAGCACGGAGTGCGTTTTTCTTGCACACAACAGACCCAGGTTCGATTCCAAGCATCCCTGAGCACCGCCAGGAGTGATTCCTGAGTGCAGACCAGGAGTAACCCTTGAGCATCGCTGGGTGTGACCCAAACCCCCCCCAAAAAAAGGAAAAAGAAAAAAGAAATACACTATGCTTCTGACAATGGAGCTGGCATTAAAATTTTGATTCTAAATAACTATTATATTGTTGCGTGAACGTTCTGCAATCGGAGGCGCTGAGATAGGAACGCGGAAGAAATAATCACTGATTGGAGGACTAAGGCTCGCTCTGGCTCTTAGCAAAGGCAGATGGCCTCGTGGACCTCCTTTTATTGATCATGGTACCTCTAAAGGGCGCAATATAGTGACGTCACCAAAGGCATCAAAAAATGGTACAGGGAGAACATTGAGACAATGGGAACATATTGTTTCCTTGTATGGGTAGGCCTATAGCCTCGGGAAAAGAATACAGAACTGAGAAGGGAAAGATACAAAACCGAAACTGAAACCTTCTTCAGGCACCTGGATTTACATCCCAAAGACTAGGCTGTGCTTGCCACTTCAAATACAAACTGGGCAGGCACCTGAAATCTGCATCCCAAAGACAAAGCTGGGCCTGCACCTGAAATCTACAATTTACAATATCAAAGGTCAGGCCTGGCTAACACCATCTGCATGTCAAAGACCAGCCAGGCTTCTGTGAGAGAAGGAAAACTGCTCTTTTCAGTATTCTGAAATTATTTTTCTGAAGGCAGCTTGAAGGGGGAAAATGTTCAGCTTCATCCAAACCAGTCAGGACACACGAGAAGTCTCGCCCATTTTCATGGGTCCCTATGTTCCTGTCCGTAGTACGGTACAGTATACATGGGCTCGCCCTGATAGCTCAGTCCAGCCCCAACATTATATTAAATGTGTCTCATGACTTATTTGCCCCGAGATGGGGACATTGCACATTTCCTGCCTTGGACCATCTTTGAAATTCACATTAAGGACAAACTGATTGATGTAAACTCTCAGCTCTGCAGAAGGGAGAATAAGTGCGCAGGTGAGTAGGGAAAGGCATTTCTCTGTGGACTCGGAAGTGACCTTCCAGAAGGCGCCTCAAGAGAGTGGCCTTTGTTAAATGCTGGTAACTACACACACTCACTCTCCTAAATACCCAGTAGGTTTCTCTGGCAACATCAAGAAATACCTCAGCAGGCAGCCCAAACAGAAGACAGTGTTTCCACCATCTGATATTAGAGGTTTATTATTTTCATCAAACACAGCCCATAAAATACCTTATAAATGACTGTGAGGCACATTTCGGAGGGCCTCCTGGGGTGCTGCTCCTCCATCCCTAACGTTTCTTGCTGCAGGCAGCCAAAAATGACCTTTTTGGCACCACCTGCTCCCGTTCGGATGCGCATTCGCGTTGGTGCAGCCGCGTTATCTCATTTAGTCGCTTACGTGCAGGACGGGAAACCGAGTGAAGAGCAATCGTGTCCCAATTTGCGTCTGGTGTGTTCCACCTTTTCCACAAACACAGGTGGAGTAAAAACCTATAGAAATAACTTAATTAAAGGCAGGCGTCTAATGCCAGGAAGGAACGTTTCTGACAGAGTGGTGCAGACGGAGTTATTAAAAGCTGGGAATGATTTCAGCAACTCTGAGTGATGCAGTTCCTGCTTCACAAGACTGTGGGTGAGGTTGCTGTCCCCTCTGCGTGCAGGGAAAGGCTTTCTTTACCAGCGTTTCAATGACCAAAGTCTAATTAGTAACCTGGTGTCACTTTGCTACTTGGAGCCACAGTTTTCTCATTTCTAAAGTGGAAAAATGTGCTGAATGAAATAAAGACTCTTCGAGGCCATAGAATAAAAGGATTGATACTCTGATGCGTCGTCAGCTTAGAATCTAAGTACACATTTTCCGAAACAACCTTCCTCATGGTTCGTTGGCCAGAGGCTGGGCATTCTTTAGAAATTTAGATACATTTTCTTATTCATTTTTTTTTTATTAGATGCATTTGTTGTTCTTCCTATAACGTTAAGAGAGCAGCTTTAGTTTCAACCTCTTGCTGGAATCTGGACCCCACTGCGTTCTAATTTTGTGGGTTGGGGAAGCAAGTCATTACATGCCACCTCTGAGGTTTCCTACAAAATGGTCTTGAGATAATTCAGGTGTTAAGACCTTCCATCCCACCTACCCTAGTTTAATACCCAGCAACACATATGGTCCCTGACTACCACCGTGTGTGGTTCTTTCTTCCCCATAAAAAGTGTATCTGTGTTCACAGGGCTGACCGCGATTCTTATGAGCACCCTAATATTATGCCGACAGCTTCTCTGGTGTGTTGATTCTTTCAGTTGCAGTAATCTCCATGTGCATCTAGTTCTTGAGTAAGTCACTGGGGGTCCTCCTAGCTGTGATGACCCTTTAACTCCTGCCAAAGCAGTCTTGGAATGGGGCTGGATCAATAGCACCTACGGTTGGGCATTTGCCTTGCGGACAGCTGACCTGGGTTCGATTCCCAGCATCCCATCCGGTCCCCTGAGTACTGCCAGGAGTAAATCCTGAGTGCATGATCCAGGAGTAGCCCCTGAGCATCTCGAGATGTGACCCAAAAAGCAAAAAACAAACAGAGCAGTCTTGGAAGAACCCAGTCAAAGAGCTGTGTGTACTTGTGAAAAGAATATCGGTGATGGCAATAAGTCCTCCCTGGAGCATTAATGATGGACTCAAAGATGAGACCCTCCACTGTTTCCCAGTATTAAACTCTGATTTTAAACAGACACATTAAAACATTGCCAGTCACTGTTTTGTTTTGTTTTTTTCTTTTAAACCACACCTGACAGTGCTCAGGGCTTAAGTCTGGCTCTGCACTCAGGGATCAATCTTTTTAAGTTTTTTTTTCTCTTGCTTTGTTTTTTGTTTTTTATTGAATCACCGTGAGATACACTTACAAAGCTTTCATGATTGAGTTTCAGTCCTACAATGATAGAACAGCTATTCCTCTGCCAGTGTGCATTTTCCACCACCAACGTCCCTAGTATCTCACTACTCCCACCCCACTCCACCCCCTGCCTCCATGGTAGGGACCTTTTTTTTTACTCTCTACTTTTGGGTATTCTGGTTTGCAGTACACATAGTGAGATGTCGTCATGTTTGGTCCTTAGTCTACTCTCAGCACACGTCTTCCATTCTGAACGATCCCATCAACCATTATTAACTCAGTGGTCCTTTCTCCATTCCAACTGTGTTTTCCCCCAGCACGTGAGGCAGCTTCCAAACTTCAGAGTAGTCAATCCTCTTGATGAGACATGGGGAAGCGTATGGAGTGCCAGGTATTGAACCTGGGTTGACCATGTACAAGGCAAGAGCTCTACCTGCTGTACTATTTTTTTCAGCCCCTCCCTGACCGCCCCCACCACACACACACACACACACACACACACACAGACACACACACACACACCGCACTCCTTTTGTTTGGAAACTTTGGGAAAGCAAAGTGATTACGGTTTCTTTCTCTCTTTCTTTCTTTCTTTCTTTCTTTCTTTCTTTCTTTCTTTCTTTCTTTCTTTCTTTCTTTCTTTCTTTCTTTCTTTCTTCCTTCCTTCCTTCCTTCCTTCCTTCCTTCCTTCCTTTCTTCCTTTCTTTCTTTCTTTCTTTCTTTCTTTCTTTCTTTCTTTCTTTCTTTCTTTCTTTCTTTCTTTCTTTCTTTCTTTTTCTTCCCTTCCTTCCTTCCTTCCTTCCTTCCTTCCTTCCTTCCTTCCTTCCTTCCTTCCTTCCTTCCTTCCTTCCTTCCTTCCTTCTTTCTTTCTTTCTTTCTTTCTTTCTTTCTTTCTTTCTTTCTTTCTTTCTTCCTTCTTTCTCTCTCTTTATCTTTCTCTCTTTCTTTCTTTCTCTCTCTTTCTCTTTCTCTCTTTCTCTTTCTTTCTCTTTCTCTTTCTCTCTCTTTCTCTCTTTCTCTTTCTTTCTCCTCCTTCCTTCCTTCCTTCCTTCCTTCCTTCCTTCCTTCCTTCCTTCCTTCCTTCCTTCCTTCCTTCCTTCCTTCCTTCCTTCCTTCCTGCCTTCCTGCCTTCCTTCCTTCCTTCCTTCCTTCCTTCCTTCCTTCCTTCCTTCCTTCCTTCCTTCCATCCTTCCTTCCTTGCTTTCTTTCTTTTTCTTTCTTTTCTGTATGTCTTTCTGTCTTTCTTTCTGTGAGGCAGCCAAGACTCACTTGGGCAGATTGACCTGCCAAATTCAAACCATCTTGTTACTGAATTCTATAACTACTATCTTTTATTCACTCATACATCCAGCAACTGTTCATTGAATGTCTACAACGCATTACTCTTGACACTAGAGATACTGCTGGAAAGAGTTCTTAGCCCTCAATAATAAGTTCTTTCTCCTCAAAGAGCTACATCCTTTGAGTGGGAGAGATTGGCCACCAGCAGAACATTCACTAGTCCCGTGCCAGCGCTCCTGGAGGTCTGTGTGCAGACAAGGCAAGCCTACAACTCAAGCATGCTTCCTTAAACAAAGAAGCCAGGCATGTGGCATTTTATCTTCTCCAGTTCTCTGCATACAAATTACATAATTAACAATTAAAACTATTTTTGTGCATAACAAGATTATATCGGATTATGGCACAAAAATATCCTTGCATATAAGACATGTTTTTGCCTCATGAAAGATGACTCCAGAGTGATTGGGAAATCTCCCAGGACAATTCCTGAGTTTACAGAGAACAAAGAATTACCTTGTTGAACACCAAAGAGCTAGATAACAGTCAATTGGGTTAAGTAAATCATCTCTCTCCAGATATAATAGTCCTTATCTGGCACCTAATGGGCTCCTTTCTGGGTTACCATTTTGCCTAAAGTCATTTATCACAAGAAAACGCTTTAATTATTTTTTGAAAGTGAATATAATAAAATCTTAGGCTACGGGCTTTATATTGTGACCCCATTACTCCTAAGACATATAATTGGGGAAAAATAAACTTGCTGACATTTTGTTTCATAATTTCTAAAAGGAGGATAATGAAATAGTAGTATGCAATCCCTCTGGAAGTTACAGAAGCCCCGACATGTAAAAAAACTTTGCAAGGAACTTACTATCGAACACATGTGAAAGAAAAATGCCTTGATCTTATTTAATCAGGGGCCCATCATTAATGCATTATTGTATTGAAGACAGAGGGGACATAAATGTTTGATGGACCAGGTAGAAAAGCTGTGTTTTCAGTGGGGACCAAGATGTTCTTTAGACAGTTGGAAAGTCTGGCCCGTCCTTTTTGATCTAGTTTATTTTGTTGTCCTTGGAACTTGTTCCTGGGTTTCTGTCACGGCCCCTCTTAGTCTCTAGTGTGGATTTTCAGTGACGCCTGGCCTAATGAATGTAAGGAAGAGACTTTCTGAAAATAAAATGAGTTTCACCTTCAACATACTTCAAGAAGTTAATCGTCTCTAAATGTCTCAAAAGAAGGTAAATAACTTTAATTACTGAGAGACGGAGAAATAGAAGCAACGAGTCCCCAGATTCCACTCTTTTGCTTTTATTACTAAGTGGCTTGACTTCATCTATAAACTCATTAATTTAATACTTCCTACTTGCCTTTTCAACACACTCCTCAGTGAGGGGTTTATCCCAAATTGATGCCCTTTCTTTGAGAAACACTCATGTTTAATGTCTGTCACTTTGCTTTTGCTCACATTGCTTTGAATATTTCTTTTGTATTCACCCTGAGCACAGACATCCTGGGACTTTGGGAGATGCAAAACAACATTTTTTTCTCCTAGTGGTGGCTTGAAAAATAAGTCAATGTCTCCTGTTTTATCTGCAACGGACTGCTTTGTATTTCATCTGGGATGTGTGCTATATTGGTGCAGAAGATGGAAATATAAATTGTATAAAAGAATAGGATAAGCATTTTGATTTCCGAGGAAATGACCCTTTGGTGTCCGTTCAGCCACACTTCATTTTGACTGATGGCTAAGTACCTTCACCAATTTCTCTTTGACCTCTGAGATGCTCGTTTTCTTGAGAAAAGCAGTAGACTTATTAAAACCTAAATGACTAGTAAAATGAACCTTACATCAAAATGGTATCGTATAATTCCTTTTATCTAAAGCTCTATAACAGCTCTATAATAACTAAAGTATTCTGAAAAAGAGTCGATCACATCTGTGCTGGGGGAGAGAATTACAATGTTTTTAATGGTGTGAGGATAGTCTTATAAATCCTTTGGATCTCATAAGCTTTGCATTTGTTAAAACTCAACAAATGTCACTTTTGGTTTATTCTTTCCTTGTATGTTAATCTTTAGTTCAATGTTTATTTTTATTTGGGTGGGCTATGCCTGGTGGTGCTCACAGCTTATTTCTGACTGTGTGCAGGGATCATTCCTGGTAGTACTCAGGAGACTGTATGATCCCCATTGCTGTGGATCAAACCAGGGTCAGCCATTTGCAAGGCAAGTGCCTTATCCCATGTACTATGTCTCTGGCTTCCTTATATAGCTCTGTAGCACTGTCCTCCCATTGTTCATTGATTTGCTCAAGCGGGCACCAGTAACGTCTCCATTGTGATTCTTAATGTTACTGCTTTTTTTTTTTTGCATATCAAATATGCCATGGGTAGCTTGCCAGTCTCCTTATATAATTTTTAAAAAATCTTAATACTATTCATTTGCATCTTGGAGTGGAAGAAAATGTACTGATTTTAAAATAGGTAGGATCAAACATACCTTTTTGATAGGCAATATAATAGCATATCAAAAGTAGAATTGGATCACAGCTACTAGGTACCCCCTGTGAATTATTTTTAAATGCAATATGAATGAAAATTTCCAAAATAAAACATGGGAAGTCTATGTGAAACAGTGTTGGAGAATCACAGACCAAAAAAGTTGAATTCCTTTTTTGGAGGGGAGGGCTTTGGGACCATCCCTGGTGGTTGTCTGGACTTGCTCCTGGCTCTGTGCTCAGGAATTACTCCTGGCAGCGCTTCAGAGAACAAAGATGATGGTAAGAATTGAACCTGGGTCACCACGTGTAAGGCAAGCTTCCTCCCCGCTATACTCTCACTCCAGCTCAAGGCGTCTAAGTAAACTTTGAATACAGAATCTATTTTAGCTATTTACTGAACTTGAAAAAAAAACACTAGAAAACTGAAATGCAAACTTATGCAATTTTGTTTTTATTGCAAATATTTGTTTATCTTTGGTGAATGCTATACTTCGTTAAATAATTATCACAGAGGGATTTTGTTTGTTGCGACCACCCCTGGCAGTGCCCAGGACTTATTCCTGGCTCTGTGCTCAGGGATCACTCTTGAAGTGCTTGGAAGACTATCTGGGTGCCAGGGATCAATCCTGGATCAGCCAAATGCAAGATAAGGCCCCTCCCCTTTGTACTCTACTGCACTTCCATTACAGAATTTATGCTATCTTTTTTTTCAAAATATAGTGTGATATTTATGTGTAATCTTTTTTTAGAAGATAATGTCAGTACTGGAAAAACAGGGTGTGACAATTTTGCAATGAAATATGGTGACTTGTCTTTTTGTGTGTGTTTGCTTTGGGGCCACACCTTCAACGCTCAGGAGTTATTCCTAGCTCTGCACTTAGGATTTACTCCTGACGGACTCTGGGGGAACATATGGGATGCTGGGGATCAAACCCAGGCTGGCCCCCGGGTTGCCCTGTGCAAGGCAAACACATTAGTGGCTGTCCTACCACTTCCACCTCGAAATATGGTGAATTGTTCATCAACTGAGTATTAGTGGAAAGCCTCACTGGACTTCCACTGAAGATAAAAGAAAAACATCTCTCAGTACTTACTGAAAACTCTTGGGGCTTTACTACATGAATTCAACCAGTTAGATTCATGAAGAAAGTTCCTTGCCGGGAACACATAGTAGCAATAGCCTTGGACACTCGTGGTCACGGTACAAGAATCTGTTTCTTTGTCATGATGGTCATACTGGTGTCAGATATCATTTGCTGGGGGTAAATGCATGTTCTGCTTGGGATTAATCTATGGACTACTGTACCTGATTCTCAATGTTTGTATTCTTTTTTTTTTTTTTTTTTTTGCTTTTTGGGTCACACCCGGCTATGCACAGGGGTCACTCCTGGCTCTGCACTCAGGAATTACCCCTGGCGGTGCTCAGGAGACCATATGGGATGCTGGGAATCGAACCCGGGTCGGCCGCGTGCAAGGCAAACGCCCTACCCGCTGTGCTATCGCTCCAGCCCCTCAATGTTTGTATTCTAAGGCCTGCTCTTTGGATCTCCTGGCAAGCCTGGAGCTATTTAATTGCATATGAATAATTGTAATTTATGATTACCCTTTGAGGATAGATGCATGTGACTATGAGTGTGTGTTTATGTTTCTGCATGTATATTGATATTCAATATCTACATGAGGGTATTTGCATATATGTAGGTGACGATGAACTGTGAGTATATATATACATGAGGGGTTATGTGAGTATTTTTGAATATAGTTCTGTGTCTACATATCTATATCTACATGTATTTTATTGCATATATAATTGTAGTAAAATATGATATATGCAGGCACTGTGCACTGCACTGCACTGTCATTCTGTTGTTCATTGATTTTTCTCGAGTGGGCACCAGTAACGTCTCCCTTGTGAAGACTTGTTACCGTTTTTGGCATATCAAATATGCCACAGATAGCTTGCCAGGCTCTGTCGTGCGGGCGGGATACTCTTGGTAGCTTGCCAGACTCTCTGAGAGGGACGGAAAAATCGAACCCAGGTCTGCCGTGTGCAAGGCAAATGCCCTACCTGCTGTGCTATCACCCCAGTCTGAGATATGCATATGCTATAAGTATATAAAGCACCAGTATGTATAGACACACACTTCATTCTGCTCCCTAAAGCTGTAGGAATTTCAATTTTATACCTCTGTAGATATATTTTCTGTATGTTTCTATTACAAATATCTTCTCTGGGCCAGAGACAGAATAGAGTGGGTAAGATGTTTACCTTATGTGTGGCTGACCCAGCTATGACCAGCTGTATCACATGGTCTTCTGAACCATGCCAGAAATGACCCCTAAGTCCAGGGTCAGGAGGTAGCCCTTAGCACTCCATTCAATCATATATATATTCAATCAGTCACATGATTAAATTCAGACTTTTTTTTGGTCCCTGATGCTGGATAATCCAAAGGTCTGAATGCTGATTCTAAGCAATATGGGTCTTTCTTTTGACCAGCTTTCATCCCAAAGCTATCTGGGGTCTTCAGGGAGAGGTTCGTTAGCATAAGAAAAATTCTTTTTATTCAAGAGACCCCAAGGGTTTTTCCAATTGCTTGAAGATCTGGGACAGAGACCAGATATATTCTTTGTTATACAAAAGACTCTTTCTAGCAAAATTGTGATACAGTTGGGAAAAAGAAAGCAGAAACAGCCATCATTAATCACAGAGCTGTAGAAACCCTTCTTCTGCCCCTGTTTCCATCTGAATTTTAACTCCTAAATAAGGAAACTCAGAAGGCTCAATGCCCAAGAAATGAAAATACCATGGCATCAATCAGTAGTCATGTATTACCACATCTTCTTCCTCAGACTGAAACCACTCCAGGAGACAGGACAAAGGTTAGAGATGACAAAGATGACTCCCCAGTCAGGGTGACAAAGTAGAGAGTGATAGCTCCATCTGCCCCCGTATTATTTGGGGCTCTCATTCCCTGGTCACTTCCAGTGATGATAATCAGGGCAACGTATATGGTCAGGACATATCTCGGGTGATGTGAAATGTTAAGAATTATTTCATAATGAGAATGGTGGCAAGAGACAACAGGCATTTCTCTGCAGTAACCTTCTACCCTGTTGAAAAATATGGATCTTTGGACACTAGTCTCTTCTACAAAGGAAACCCACTGCTTCTTAATTTTAGTCTAAATGAAATGGTATATGGGAAGCTTTAGATTGTCTGTTTAACTTCCTATTGAGTCAAATCGAGAGCCTCTACTCTATGACATTTAGGGATTAAATTGAACCCAGTAGTAGTTTATCTGGAATGAATTATGAAAGAATGAAGACTGATTGAATAATGGAGTAGAATGTCTGACATTCATTTTGCCAAAATATTATGATAAATAGAATATTCTCCACTGTTCCACTTTCTTCATAACTCTTGACACCACTCAAAACTTTTCTGGAAATGTTAACCGAACTGTCCAATCATCAGATTTCTAGCCTGGTCTCACATGTTAAAATTCCCGACCCCTCTCTTTGAACTTGTTTCAAGCGTAGTGTTCTCTTACAGTAATGGTTTATGACATCTGTCACCATCCAGGGCTCCTTGCAACTTTTTTTTTCTTTTTTTTTTTAACTGTTGCCTCAGTTTGTCTGAATTTGCTGTACTATGATATAGAGAGAGGGCTGATGAATGACTTTGAGGAGATGGGTCAGTGACAGAAAGCACTAGAACATCTCTCACCAGTGATGGGATATGAGGAACAAGCATGACAGTAGAAAGGGCACAAAGCAAACAGTCTGAAGCCTGTGGATTTTGTGTTTTCAAAGTAACTGTTCGGTTCTGAGATGAAAACTGATCACATTGAATAATTTTTAAATCCTTTACAGTGTTCCTATATTTCCCTAGTATTAGCTGTTTCTCTGTCTTCCATGGATCACCTTTGAATGCCATGAAAGCTGAATGAAATGTCAGGGTAACCCACGGTGCCTAGAAAGACCTGATGCATGGGTCAATTTCAAATTGATAGTTGTTTAGTAGTTCCATTGCATGTTGGAACAGTAACAGTAAAACCTAGGTCTCTATGTCCATATGTAAATTAGGAGGTAAATCAGAGTATCCTGAAAATCAGATTAATCGGATGCCATTGCTCCCCTGGTGATTTCTAGGGTGATACTTGAGCTCCCAAACTAGTAAAAGGAAAGGATGCCACCAGCCCTAACCCCTAGGATCAGGTCTGAGAGATTTTTTTTCTCATCTTTCATTTTACCCATTTATTGTCCTACCTGGTTAAGTAATTTTCTAAACATTAAGAAAGAATAACCCTCAATATAGATAATTGTTTCAAGGTCAGAGTATATTTCCCTAATTTTTGGTTTACAGTTCAGTAAGACTGAATTATAGCTTTGGTGGAAAGAGCTGTTGGGAAATATTTTTAAGTGCCATTTCGAAAAACATCCAAGACGGGTAATAACCATATGATGGACTCCATTTGTTGGCAGTGCAAGAAGGTGTCACAGTCTGTCTGGGATCCCTTGGTGATGGACTGTGCTGGGTAGCATTTTCCATTTAAGGAAGGGAGGAAACATTGCTTTCAAAGTGGTCTGGGAATAATGCCTTATTTCTCCTACTGAGAAACAGTGTTCATGCAGGGGAATAATTTAATAGCTTTGAAATACAGTCCCTGTTCATCAATCAATGGCCCCGTCTTTATTCCAGCACTTACTAAACAATTGTCGCATTATCTTTTTAATTATCCTTAACTGTTCTTAGGTTACGTGTTTCCTGAAGCCAAGACCTGCTTCGCATCACCTGTGTTTGAACTTGCTTCGTCCAAGCCTAGTATTCTCTCAACAGTAATAGTTTCGTGACTTATCATTGAACGAATGCATGAGGAATCGAAACAGAAAACTGCATCCGTAGAGGTCCACAGGTTTAATTGCAAAAGAAAACAACTGAGTTCTTTTCACAGAAGATCAAAGCCATTAGCTCACTTAAGCCTTCCAAGCTAGAACCAAAAAACACAATAGAAAAACTGGACAGGACCATTATTAAAGAGCCTAAACTTTTATTACATGCTGACATCATGAACTTTCACATTTCTGAGTCCCTTTTTGTTTCTTTGGGATGACTGTTCAAGTATCAACCTTAGGAAACAGCTCTGTGTTTCATGGATGGAGAACTTGGTAATGCAGGCTTGCTCCTCTGGGATTTCAGTTCAGGCACTTCCTGCAACTGTGTTAATTGGCACCCCTGTGGTTTTAAAGAGCTTGATGTAGCTTCCCAAGAGGATAGCTAATTTTTTTTCTTGCACAGAAAGAAAATTGTACGAAAGAAGGATGTTGCTATTAGGAAAACAAAAATAGGATGGTATTTTTTTTTTTTTGTAAGCCAAAAGCAGCAACCTAAACCATAGTCAAAAGTCCCTGGCACAGTTTGATGTAAAGAGTGTGATAGGAGAGTGAATCAAGTGTGAGCCTTGAATCCAAATGAGCTTTGTCATTCCAGCCCTATTATTATGTGGAAATGGGACTTTTTTTCTCATTAAACAAACATTAACATTCAGTGAAATCCTCAGATCTCGACAGTACAATTACATGAGTTTTGATAACTACGTGTACCCACAAAACCGTTCCTTTTATCAAGGCAGAGAACCTCTAGGCCTCTGACATTGTCTCCAACCACACACAGAGTCTTTCTGTCTTCTGCAGAACATGGTCCAGACTGCAGGAAAATCATGTCCTCATCTGTTCTGCCTCTTCTTGAAATCAATGATACACCATGGACTTTCGGAGTCTGGCTTATGTTGCTGATCGTATTTTTTGAGAGTTGCCTGTATTGTTATATGCATTAGCCATCTCCTCTTTCCCATCACCAGCTGAAAGATCGGTGAATAACCACCATCTGACAACTATATCACAATTTATGCGTCTCCAAAAGACAGAAGTTTCTGTGACTTCTAGTTGTGGGTTCCTGTGATTGTGCTTGCATTGGACTTTTTGTGGCAGAGTTTTATTTCTTTTGGGTAAATACTGAACTTCAATTCTTAAGAGTGGAATTGAATGGAGATAGGTTAGCTTTTAAAACAACAACAATAGCAAAATCCCAGAGCTAAAAAAACTCCCCATATGTTTTCTGAAATAAGTTATACTACTTCTCATATTAGCAGTGCATGCATTTATTTTCATGTTCCATAACTTCTTCAACTTCTGATGCTGCCAGTCTTTAATTTTAGCTTTCTGATGTGTGTACGTGAACCTCATTTTAATTCTGTTTGAAGACATATCAGGTATTAATAGTTTACCAGCCTTCTTATTCTTACTGTTCATGTGATATGTCCTCTTTCATTTCTTAGTCATTACATCGAAAGTACGGAGCTGAGAGACAGCATGTAATTGTATCTTAATTCTGTATGCAGTTCATTTGCGTGTTTAGTTGCATGTTATTAGATCATTGCTCTGCTTGAATCAACCTTTTTCTTTATTTTATCTTTTTTAACAAATTCTCCTTTCCTCCTCCCGTGCCTTCTTTTGGGTAAATTAGATATTAAATTGTTTTCATGGCATTAGCTATAACTTTTTGTGTATGTTTAATTTTTTTTAAAGTATCTGTTTGGTATTGGGGCCAAGTCCACTGGCTCTGTTCTTCATCTGCATGCAAAACACTCAGCCTCTGGTGTCATCTTTCTCACCCTTAGCGTTTGCATTTTTAACTTATTACGGCACATTTAGAAATAGTATTGTACCATTTGAAATGGGCTGGAGCAATAGCACAGTGGGTAGGGCATTTGCCTTGCACATGGCCGACCTGGGTTTGATTCCTCCATCCCTCTCAGAGAGCCCAGCAGGCTACCGAGAGTATCCTGCCTGCACAGCAGAGCCTGGCAAGCTCCCCGAGGTGTATTCGATATGCCAAAAACAGTAACAAAAAGTCTAACAATGGAGGCATTATTGGTGCCCACTCAAGCAAATCGATGAACAACGGGATGACAGTGACAGTACTACAGTGCTACCATTTGAAATAATATGGGAATTTGCAAAATTATCACTGTATCACTGTCATCCTGTTGCTCATCGATTTGCTTGAGCAGGCACCAGTAACGTTTCCATTGTGAGACTTGTTACTGTTTTTGGCTTATCGAATATGCCACGGGTAGCTTGCCAGGCTCTGCCTGCAAAATTATAAAAATAGTAAGTATTTTAATTTTATTCCTATCCTTTTATATTTGCCCACCCCTTCACACCTACTTACATTAAATATCGTCTCCTGGGACTGGAGATATAGGACAGTGAATAGAACAGTGAATTACTTTATAATTAGCTAACCAGGGTTCAATCCTCAACCTCCATCCTATATGATTCCCTGAGCACTGCCAGGAGGAGTAATTCCTGAGTGTATAGCCAGGAGTGATCCCTGAGCATTGCCAGGTGTGGTCCCCAAACAAGCATACACAAATATTGCCTTATGCAATGTTAATTATTTTTGCATTAAACAATCAGTTCCCTTTTGCAGCAACTATCTTTATTTGTGTATTTTCCATTTTTTAAAATCCATCTTTATTGCTTCCAGTCTAAAATATAAAGAAATACTTGTTTTAATATTTTTAAGCAGTTCTCCTCCCCACCAACTGTCTTAGCTTTCATTTTTCCAGCAAACTTTTATTTTTATTGTTGCTGTTTTTTTTTCTTATTTTTTTCTTTTTGGGTCACACCTGGCGATGCACAAGGGTTACTCCTGGCTCTGCACTCAGGAATTACTCCTGGCGGTGCTCAGGGGACCATATGGGATGCTGGGAATTGAACCTAAATTGGCTGTGTGAAAGGCAATTGCCCTACCTGCTGTGCTATTGCTCCAGACCCTACTGTTTTGTTTTTATATGAAATTTTCCCCTGAAGGTATGATTTTATCTGTAAGACTTTTTAAGCACCTTTAACAGTGTTCCATTGTGCTGATCCTACTGTTATTTCTGAAGACTGTTACCCCAAACCAATGTTCACTTGTATATAATATGCTGTTTTTCTCTGACTGCTTTTGAGATTGTATTTTCAGCTTTGGCTTTTAGAAATTTGACTACAATATGCCTAGTTGTGGTTCCCTTTCTGTCCACCCTGTAAGGAATTTAGTGAGATCTCAGGATCTTTAGGTTAAAGTGCTTTGGAATCGAGGGATAACTAGCTAGTATTCCTTAGACTAGTTTATTTCTTTCTAGCTAGTATTTCTTTGGATAGTTTATTTTTTCTAGCTAGCATTTATTTGAGTAGATTTTTATTTTTTTAGCTAGTATTTCTTTTACAACGTTAGACATAAATATTTGTAGAAAGACAGTTTGACTAAGATCTATTAAAGATCTTATAAAGAGAAATTATTGCATAAATTTAATGAATTTGTTTTAAGATGTAGGAACATACTCAACAGTATTATAAGGATAATCATATTATTTATATCCTATGCCAAAATTCCATAGGGAATATATACACCTGGAAATAATTTCTTTTGGTTCTAGTTTTAGGGTGGAGCAATAGCACAGAATGTAGGGTGATTGCCTTGCACACAGCCGACCTGGGTTTAATTCCTCTGTCCCTCTCAGAGAGCCTAGCAAGCTATCGAGAGTATCCCGCCTGCATGGCAGAGCCTGGCAAGCTAACTGTGGCACATTCACTATGCCAAAAACATTAACAACAAGTCTCACAATGGAGATGTTACTGGTGCCCGCTCGAGCAAATTAATGAACAACAGGATGACAGTGCTACAGTGCAGTATTTCTTTGAGTAGTTTTTTTTTTCTCGCTAGTATTTCTTTGAGTAGTTTTTTTTTTTATATCTAGTATTTCTTTGAGTAGATTCTTTTTTACTCCCATTGCATCCTCCCTTTGCTTTCTTCTTTCTGAGGCTCTGTTTCACTGTTACAAACCGTCTCTTGGGATCTGCTCTTTTCCTCTCTGTCTTTTTTTCTTTAGTACTCAAAAGCCAGAAGAATTTTTATTCTGGTCAAATGCACTGATGAAACCCGCCATTCACAGGGCCGTGATCTTCATGCAAGCATCTAAGGTCACAACGGAGGCTGCAAGCGCCAGGAGATGCCTGCTGGGTGCCTGGGGGCTTGGGGGGAAACTGAGGCAGGAGCTGGCACTACCACTGGGTGCCAGTGGGTTGGTTGACCCGGGTTCCATCCTGCTGGCCTTGCAAATTGTCCTTTCTCTTTTGTTAATCTAGAAAACAAAACTTTTCAATCCGTGCCGCCTTTCTAACATGTCTCCCAGGCCAGGTTCTTGAGATTGCCCAGGATTGTTTTTTTCCTCTTTAAGTCCTTTCTGTGATCTCAAATACCTCAGCCAAATGTATCATATTCCTTTCAGGAAATCAAGTCTTGCACTTGAGCTTGCAGCAAGAAAGGCCTTATGATGGTCTCAAAACCAGCGGTTGATTAATTACTGGCATATACTATTTGTTTTGAGGGCTGGAGTGATAGCACAGCGGTAGGGCGTTCACCTTTCATGCGGTCGACCCGTGTTCGAATCCTTTGCCCCTCTCGGAGAGCCCGGCAAGCTACCAAGAGTATTGCGCCCGCACAGCAGAGCCTGGCAAGCTACCCGTGGCGTATTGAATATGCCAAAAACAGTAACAATAAGTCTCACAATGAGAGACGTTGCTGGTGCCCGCTCGAACAAATCGATGAGCAACGGGATGACAGTGACAGTGACTATTTGTTTTGCCTTCAGGCCCACATCTTTATCACCTTTAAATAAGAATATAGATCTTCTTGGCCTGGAGAGATGGTGCAGCCGGCAGGCTGCTTGCCTTGCCTGCAGCCAATTCAAGTTCAATCCACAGGACCCCATATGGTCCCCCAAGTGCAGAGCCAAGAATAAACCCTGAGCACTGCCAGGTATCGCCTAACTACACACACACACACACACACACACACACACACATAAGCACCTTCCTTTGTATTGGGAGGTTTATGGGCTACACTAGTTAGGCTCAGGAGCCACTCATGACTCAGTGCTCGGTTGTTGCTCTTATGGGTGCTCAGGGAACTCTGCATTACCCAGGATCAAACCAGGCTCTTCTGCATGCAAAGCAGAGATACATATATGGGCACACATGTAGATACATTTATATAACATCTGTATACATCGGGTCAAGACCAGGTTAAGGAGATTAAACAAAGGACACCTAAACAAAGTCAGGTAAGTCTCTGTTTACCCTGAGTCATGTCTGTTATTTGCAGTAAGCTGTCCCTCACCTGCAGCCTCAGATGTGTGAGTTCCAAGTCCAGACCAGGCAGTCCTAGAAAAAAATCACTTTTATTTTATTGAATCACCATGAGAAAAGTCACAAAGCTTTCAGGTTTAAGTCTCAGCCATACAATGATCAAACACCCATCCCTTCACCAGTGCACATGTTCCACCACCAAGAACCCCAGTATATCCCACCCCCCCCCACTCCCCACCTTGCCTGTGTGGCAGATGATTTTCACTTTACTCTCTCTTTACTTTGATTACATTCAATATTTTGACAGAAAACTCACTATTATTATTTGGAATTTCCCCCCAATGATCAGACCTGCCAAAAAGGCATCATTTGATCATTTGTTTTCCATTGCTGAGCATGAAGCGCATATGAGGTCACATGGCTTTAACAGAGGCCACAGTTTTGGATTTCTGGTATTTTAGTAATTAAGTCCAGGGAACTTTCTGCCAGAAGCCGCATCATTGCAAGCTCATACCTCTGTCTAGTGGCTCTAAAACATGGTGGTCGCCACGCCGCCGCCAGCAAAAGGAAAGGCCGAGGGACAAAAACCTTTCTCCTCCCTGGGCAGCACAGGGCCATAGCTTAGTTCACAGTCCAGAGGCATTTCTGCAAGAAGCTGCTGGGTTCTGAAATTGGTTAGTGTGCCTCTGGGATCATGGTCGTTCAGGAGCGGAGGAGCCATTTGTGTGGGGCTGCTTGGGGGGTCTCAACAAATCACTCCTGAGGGCAAGAAGGAGCCAGGCAGTGCCTTGCACTGCCAGTTTTGCCCAGTACCACCTCTATCAGACATGCAGGAAGGTTCTGCCCTGTGGCTTCTTCCTCCAGGCTGTGTCTTAAACCACAGTCACGCTTTTGTTTTTGTTTGTTTTGTTAATTCGATCGGAAATGCTGAGCTCACAAACTCAAACTCCTGGGGTCAGTCCTCTCAGTGGCCCTAGACACAAATGTTTGAATTCCAACATTGCATCTTTTAATTTTATTGAACTTTACACATGATTTGATGTCCGTTGGAGGGGCTTGAATTCCATGGCGGTTGATTAATTACCGGCACCACTAATTACTGCCTCAACGTGAATTCAGAGGTTGAATCTACTCCCACCCCGTAGGAGGGATCAGAGAAAAAGGGCCCCCGAGTCAGGAGCAAAGGCCTCTCCAGACTGCTGAATACTCCGCCTCCAATCTACAGCCAGGACTGTGAGGACATCAATTTCTGTTGCATAAGCCACCCAGTCTCGGTGTTCTGGCAGCCTGAACTCACTAATAGACTCCACTTCCATAATTTGGTTGTTTGTCAATTATTTTTCTGTTTACACAGTGTTACGCTGTCAGTTAGGCCCATTGATCTGCAGTGTAGAAACCCTCAGACCTCAGGGACCGCGTGTTCCAGCACTGCACAATGTGCTTCTGCTTATTTCTTGTCCCTCTAAAGCATTTAAGAAGTGTTAAAAAATTAAAAGGGGGGGGGGATTGTTAACCATGCTGTGGGCTAACAGAGTTGCCCACAAATTGCCAAGGAATTCGGGATTTTTTTTCTGGTATTAAATTGTGCCCGACTTATTTATTAGACTGGGCTTCTTAAACTTTTTCACTTGTGACCCCTTTTTGTAAGAGACAGGCAAAATTGGGGCAGGGGGTGGGGTGCAGGCTGGGGGATGCCTTGCCGGAAATCCTCGATTCTTTCCATGTCTGATTTTGAACTATATATTGATCGTTGCTCATTCAGAAACCTTGCATTGTTTCCAGATCTTTCACAGCTAACACATTCATTGATATGACTCCATGTTTTAATGACTCACTTAAGAAACTACCTCCTGACATACAAAGCAGAAAAACAGTAAGCCACATACACAAATGCACAAGGCCTTAAGAGGTATCCCTTATCTCCGCCATCATTAAAACAACTTATTTACCACTTTCATGCATTTCTTTATTACTAGCTTAATATTTTGTTCTAAGTTTTAGTTTTTTAAAAAAATAATAATTTTAAACTATTTTCTGCTAATATTTTTGGATGTTTGTTTTGGATCATACCTGGAAGTCAGCAAACACCCCACATTCTGTACTGATACCAGCATCCACATGTACATTATTAGTCATCCAGTCCCGAGGCTGACATTCAGTTAACTCACCTTTGCAGCAGTACTCTGATGTAGGAGCTTGGTTGTCCCTTTTGCAGAAAGCAAGCATCTCAGGCTAACAAAATGAAGCTACTCTTGCTAAGTTAAAAAGATTGAATGTGATTTGTGTCTGTCTGCTCTAGACTCAAGAACTTTCATGAGCTTATCATTAGCATATTATAACTTAACAAGATATAGGATCTTCTGACACTACTTGGATTCCAGACACTGTCATCTGTGGCCAATATGATTTTTTAGTTATTTTTTTAAATTGAGTCACCATAAGACATGCAGTTACAAACTTGTTCATGACTGGGTTTCAGTCATACAATGTCCCAGCACCCATCCCTTCACCAGGGTACATTGCCCACTACCAATGTCCCCAGTTTCCCTTATGCCAGAGCCCCCAACCCCAGATGGCCTCTATGGCAGGAACTTTTCTTACTTTTCTTCTCTCTCTCTCTCTCTCTCTCTCACTCTCTCTCCCTCTCTTTCTTCTCTCTTTTTCTCTCTTTCTATCCCTCTCTCTCCCCCTCTCTCTCTCCTTCTGGGCATTATGGTTTGCAATTCAGGTACTGAGAGATTATCATGTATATCCCTTTATTTACTTTCAGCTATCATTATCATACAGGTCCCTTCTCTATCCTAACTGCCCTAACACCCCAACCTACACCCCAACATGTGGCAATTTCCAACAGTGGACTCGTCCTCCTGGCCCTTGTATGTACTGTCCTTGGGTGTAGACACAAGTGGTCTACACTTAATAGTATTAGTCTATTAGTCTCATACCATTTTTAAAAATATCACAAATGAGTGCAATTATTCTATGTCAGCTTGCATATTTTAACAATGTCTGGACCATAGTTTGTTCCCTAGTCTTAGAATTGTTAATGACATATTCTAAGTACTAAACAGAAAAAACATTCTGGATATACTTTTGTATTTTATTTTTATCATATCCCTATTTCTGAAACATTCAGATTGCAGATTTGAATATCTGAAAATATTCAAATTAAAGACCCTGCTTTAATAGATCTAATTTTCATCCTAACATGGTAGAGAAAATAAAACACTTATCATTCATAGAAACAATTTTTTTTTCTAGTGTAGGAGTGTTAAGAAATGAGTTTTGGGCATTGGATAAATTGGCAAATTTGACCTGAGGCTTTGTTTTAATTGAAAATCACTGCCCATCTCTACCTGAAGCTGGATCCAGGCATCAGGCAGCAGAGTGGAAAGTATTTATAGCAACTTTGCCACCTTTGAGATCTGCTTCCGATCTGACCATCCCCCACACACCATTCAATAGCTGCTGGTCACATGACCCAAGGCTTTTGTAGTGGTTTCCTAAGACTCTGTTAGATGGGTTTTGTTGTAAAGAAGTGTTAAGTCTTTCTCCATAATATTCAGTGATTTTTTTCCCCTCCTGTGTGAACTGATTTTGCAAGGACTAAGTGAATCAGCTTTCTACAAATGGCAAGAACCCTCAGATTTGAACCTCTCTTCAGATCTTTCTGCAATTTTTTTGTGGAAACTATTTCCTTCCTATTGATTTTATTTGGGGGGAGAGGGAGCAAGCACACCCGTAGTGCTCCTGGCCTACGCGTGACTCTGCACTCAAGGATCACTCCTGCTGGGCTCAGGGGACATTCTGGGGCCCTGGGCATTGATCCTGGTCAGCCATGTGTCAAGGCAAGTGCCCCGTCCGTCTGCTGTTCTATTGCTCCAAGGTCTTTCCTTCTACTTTAAAATAGAGGTTGGGTCTTGATGTTTCATATACATAGGTTCTGTCTGAATGAATATATTTCATCTTTATTTCCTTGGCCTCCGGTTCAAGTATCTTGTTATATGGGTAGAATTCTAAAGTTACGATTTAAAACTTTAGAACAGAGAGGTCGGAGATACAGTACAGGGATTAAAGCATTGCCTGATACGTGTCCAGCTATGGTTCAATTCCTAGCAAGGAGCATGGATTCCTGACCCCCGCCAGGAGCAATCCTTGAGCACCACCAGGTCACCACCCCTAAATAAAAACCAAAAACATTAGGAAAAATTGGGGTGGGGCAAAACTTAAATATTTTTTCTATAGAATATCTGGTAGTTTTAAAACTGAGGGTTTTGTTTATTCTCAAATAGGAACAAAACCATGTCTATCTATAGCCCCCAGGGATTTCTTTTCAATAATGGTTTTGAAATGTTGAAAAGTTGCTTCCAAATATTCCCGTTTGGAATTCTAGGTAGTCTTTATTGGAGAGGCTGCTAAAAAATCAGGACTGGGACGGATGGAGACGTTACTGGTGCCCACTCGAGTAAATCGATGAACAGCAGGATGACAGAGATACAGTGATACAGTGATTTTATTGGTACTTTTATTCACAGTTAAATTATATAGTAAAAAAATTTACCTGAAAAGGTAATATCGTATCAGAAACTCTGTTTGAAAAATGTACCTGGAGTTTATGTCACCTTTTAATTCATTTGCTGCTTTGTTTATTCTTCACTCTAGTAATGGGCTTGATCAAGTGATAGACATCGAACATTGTTAGAATTTACACTACAATGATGATTCACATCTAAACTTAATATTTGGGTTTTTTTTTCCCTAAGTCATTTCTGGGAAAATTAAATTAGAAGAAAATTGAAGAAGGTCAGTAACAAGTTTAATGCGGTCATTAAGATTTTTTCTCCTTTTTTCTTTCTTGAGACTGATCTACTTCCTTGTTAATCCCACTCATGATTCAATTCTTTTTGCATCAAATGCCTCAGTTTTCAAACTTCTGAGACTTGATTATGTTACCGGCAACCAGCAAATATCCAAATGTGGTTGATAATTTTCAAGAATACAAAGCTTCAAATGAATGGGATGCCTGTGCCTTTCCAAGAATGGGCAGCAATTAGGAGACGAATAATGGCCCCAGCTGCAGACGATGATCCAGCTGAAGTAACGGCTACAATTGGGTTCATTTGGCATGAGGACCCTTTGCGCTTTGGCGTTGGGACCGTGCTTGATTTTGGCTAGTGACCTAATTCCACCTGCTTTTGTCTCTGCTGGAAGGAAGTCGGTGTGGGCCTGCATGAAAGAGACCACATATAGCTATGTTTGGGGTTGACCCACTTACCGTGTCTGGAAGGGTCAGGATTCAGATATCTGACAGGGAGGAAGCCCCACCCAGGATGGACGGCGCAAGTCAGCAGTCAGACAACCAATAGGCTCACGGAACACATGCCACGTGTCTAGTGCCCGGGTCGTGCAGGGTGTGATGAAGACAGAGGCAAACCATCCAGAGCATCTGAGCTAGGGAAGAGTGGCTGGAGTGACTGCGTGGTCCTGTGCGATGGGACACACACAGAGAGTCCTTCACGTCTCCAAGGACTGGCATTCTTCCATTTGGCCACAGGGATGCCCACAGGAGCAGGGGCACACTCTCTCCCAGATACCAAGCCAACAGCGGGGAGCAAAAGAAGCGGAGTGTCTTCCTGCACATCCAGCCAGGCTCTCACCTCTTACTTCATTTCCACCAAGTATAAACTTGGGAGGAAATTTTCTTTGTTAATGCTCATGTTCGCGGCAGAGCCTGGCAAGCTCCCCGTGGCGTATTCAATATGCCAAAAACAGTAATGCTGGTTCTCATTCTCTTGACCCTGAAAGAGCCTCCAATCGTTGGGAAAGAGGAGTAAGGAGAGGCTGCTAAAATCTTAGGGCTGAGTGTAATAGAGATGTTACTGGTACTCGCTCGAGTAAATCAACGAGCAATGGGATGAAAGTGATACAGTGATACAGTGAATGTTCATGTTATAGATTCTAGAGTAAAGTCTGGGATAAGCTTTAGGGATAAAGTCCGGGAAAACCTGGCCCTTCACTCTGGTTGTATGGGGGGAGGGACTTCTCACAGACCACCAAAAGGGCAGTTAGCATGCATCTTGTCACAGTGAGTGACATTGCAGAGAGACAGCAAGTTGCTACGTCCTTTGTCAAGGCAAAGCACCACAGAGAGCACTAATCCCGGGTTTGAAGTTTGCACTTTTTGTTTTGAGGTCACACCAAGCGATGATCAGGAGCTCTTCCTGCCTCTATGCTCAGGAGAGACCCTTGGCATTGTTTGGAGGACCTTATATGGTACCAGGAATTTGAATCTGGGTTAGTTTAATGCAAGACAAGTACCTCAAACCTTATTCTTTTCCCCTGACCCTGAGGTTTTAACGTCTATGAAGTCTCCAGTCAAATAAGTTGTCAGTGGAGTTTACTTTGTGACTCACTCAGTTTGAGCACCTAGATCAGCAACAATCATTCTCAAGAAGTTCACGGTTCTTTGGAGAAATTCAAAGAAGCAGCTCCCTCGTCCCAGGGAACATAAAGGACAAGCAAAATAGGAAGTAAAGAGATACATACTAGGTCTGGCCAACGAGGGATTACGTGGCCTTTTCCTCTGCTACTTGAAGTGGTGAGAAATTGTCAAAATCTCAAGTTGAGGCTCAGAAGGAGCGACAAAGGGCAGAGCAGACGGGCCCTCATGTTTGAGTGCATACGATGCCTGGCAGCGAAAGCAAAGAGCGCCTAGAAATAGCACTTGGAGAGCAGATAGAAAAGTGACCCCCTGGAGCCTTTAGGGAAAAGCCACATTCCAGTCCCCGTGCCAAGCCTCCCATCATTCGCCTGGGTGGCACCATTTTGACGGAAACGGCATGTTGTGATTGCAGCTGGTTTAAATTAAGTGCTGCTTCCTTGCTCATTCAGCACTCAGAACAGCCTTGGAAATTTTTTTAAAATTTTTTAATTTTATAAAGTAGTTCCAATGCCCGATTACATTTAATATTCAAACACCAATCCCACCACCATTACAAACCTTCCCCCCATCATATTTCAGGTGTTTCCATCCCGAACCCCAATCCCTGCCCCAAAGCAGAACCAGAATAATATAATATTTCCCTCTAAGGTTGGTTGCCTCCTACTTTGAACCCCATCAAATGTGCTGCGGTGCTCTTGGGGTGTGGGTCGGGTGTGTCCCATGAAGTGTCCAGGAAAAGGTTCACTCGTGGGTGAGGCTTGGCCCGAGTGTGTGGAGAGTGGCCGAAAAAGGACAGTGCAAAGGTGTGTGAGGAGTTGTATTTGGGTCTCCCTGAGTGCAAGCAGTGATGTGCTCACAAGGCCTGGAGTGTGTGGTGGGAAGGTTGCACACTTGTGTCCGGGCTCTTTGGGGACAGCACCTGTGGCTCTGAGGGAAGAGGGTTTATGTGTGCTGCGAGAAGCTGGCATCCTTTGAGGCCCTGTCCCTGCTGCCCTTTGGACTTTTAATTTTCCCTTTCTTTGTGTTTCTGGTCCCCTTGGCATCTCTGCTTCCTTGCAGTCCTTCTATCTTTCCTCTTTGTCTCGTGAATGCTTCAGGGGGGGAGAGAAGACTGCTTGTTGTCAAGCCCCACACACAGACACACAGTGCATTTAGCCTCCTTAGCTGGCTGTGACAGAGGAGAAGCTTCTAGACTCGCCCAGCTTCTCTGGGCCCCAGGCCTCTTTCCGGTTCAGTCCACGATGGTCATGACTCGGCCTCCCACGCTCCCTCAATGCTATCCTCGCTGCTTGGGCCATTTGGCGTGGTGGTTCTCAGGAGGTTGCTACCCTGTCGATTCTTGATTCCAGTGGAGACAGTTCCCAAGTTTCCACAGGGTGGCAAGACGCATTCAGAAGCATTTTTTTTTTTCCCTCAGAGGGAGCATGAGATTGGAGATTCCATACTCGTCTATTTTTCCTATAAGTCACGGGTAGGAATTTTAATTTTAAAAATTCTCCCAGGGACTGAGTCAGTGATAGTGGTCTCGAGAATGTCCTTGGCAGGTCCTGGATTGACCCTGTTAGGCGTTAGAAGGCATCCGTCCTCTTCTTAGTTTCCTGTGACTTCCTTTCCTTTGTGCCAGGATGTAATTCTTTTGTTGATGGTGATGTCTTGTGCGATCGGGATTTAACGGAAAAGGTCCAACCCAAGGGAGTGTTTAATTTGACAATTTGACCTTTGGTCAACAAAGAACATTGAGAGCAAATGAATATGGAGCAGCCAGTGTGATAGTACTATGGGGAGGCTGTTTCCTTACATGTAGCCAACCCGGGTTTGATCCCTGGCATCCCATCGGGTCCCTGGAACACCATCAGTAGTATTCCTGAATGTAGAGCCAGGAGTAAGCCCTGAGCATCACTGGGTGTGACCCCAAAAGAAAAAAAAGTATGTATGGGGTAGATTAGAAGAAATATATTAGTCTTTGTTTCAATGTGGCAGACTGGATGTAGCTATCATACTGGCAACAGGACCCAGTTCTGCACTCTCTGAAGAACCCCTGTGCCTTCCATTCTCTCTGACAAACTCTTGTCCACCACATAGTTTCAACTCTGCCTCTAAGCTTTTGCATTGTGCTGTTTGCTCAGTTAATTTTGGCTCATTATTCAGCTCCTCCTGCTGCGTAGCTAAAAGTGCTGGTAGTCTAATGCTGTTCCATTTCAGTCAGGGGGGTTTGGAGTCTAGTTCATTCTGTGTGCTGTATCCAACGTTAAATACTAAATATAAAGGCTGATCAACAAAGGAATCGATTTTCTTGCCAGTAAAACAAAGCTTTCATCTGCATATTGCCCTGATTTAAAGAAAAGTCCCAATATGCAGGTAATACCAATTTGGAGAAAGGCAATACCATTGTAAACAATTATTACAGTTTCCCCCATTCTAGTCACTGTTGCGAGACCATGTCCATGATTCCATTGTAAATGTAATCTTCTCATCTAGAATTGATTTTTCTTTTTCTTATATTTTTATCTCCCACTTTTAAATTAAATCTGTTTTGCTTCCTTTAAATTAGATGAACAAGAATCAAAGCCAAACTTCTGTCTGCAAACATTCTTCGGTGCTTCTTTGGCTGTTCATAGCAATATTTGCTTAAACAAGTGATATGGGACATGAGGTTTTTCCCTACCCTAGAGAATAAATCTCATTATTTATTGTAAAACATGAAAAGCTATATAACTTCAATCTATTGTCTGTAGAAAAGAATTGAGTGGCCAAGTAATTTAATACACTGCCTAAATACTCCAATAGCTTTCGATTTCGGGGGGAACTTTTGAAAGACTTTCATGCCAGATGTTTAAACAGTTGTGCTATGTAAGTATTGATTATGAATGATTCCCTTGGCAACTTAGAAAGCAAAATATAGCAGCAATGTGAGAGAAGTGTATATGAAGCATGCCTGTATCTCCGACACCTAAAGTGAACTTAATTATACGGGCTCACACAGCCTCAGGTTTAGTACTACAATTACATCCTTAAGAGAGCTGTTTCTTATTGAAGAGAATTGCTTTGGCCTTTATTTCAGTTCAAAACACAGTACGAGACCACTCTGAAGTGTCAGCTGCTAGGTTGAGGGCACGGGGTGGACGTATGCTTGGAAACCAACCTTTCGAGGGAGGAGTCAGAAGACATCAGCAGGTATGACACGTCCTAGAGAAGTATCCATCAGTGCAGGGTCAACTCAGCTCTGGATCTTTCCATACAGCCCCGTGGCAAATGGCCTGCAAGGATACTTCTAGACGATGATGTCCAAGATTCGAGCGAAAGAGCAAGGAGTGAGCATGTAGAGAGAGCAGAAGAGGTGGGAGAAGGTACATTGCGGTGTGTAGAATCTGGGCACGGGAAGGACTCGCCTGGGTATGCAGACTCCAGCTCAGAGACGGCTCTACCTGTGCTCCGGGGTCTGCCCTGTTAGTGGGTCCCAGAGGCGGGGCTCTCCCCTGGGCAGGATTGCAGCCTCCAGAATTCTGGTGTTAGAGTGAAAGTGGGGTGTGCTGGAGAAGCAGAGATTGCTCTCGCCAAGGCCTGCTGGCAGGAGCAGAGGCAAACAGGTCAAGTGAAATATATTCATGAAGCCATTAGGCCTTAGCATGCAGGTCCAGCCAGGAAAAGGCTTGCGGTGACAGAAAGTGCCAGAACTCATTTCCAACCTGACTGGTGACGGGTGGCTTTTCCTGTCCCTGGTAGCACAGAGCAGAGAAGGTCCTGTGTAAAGACTCACTTTCCTTGTGACTCCCTATAAAATGTTTTCTGGCTGGGCTTGTCACTGGATTATTTTCTTCAGAGTATTTCAAGTTCTTTTTGTTTGTTTCAGTGTTAAGTTTCCCCCAGCAATCGCATAGTAATGGACATGCAGACAGTAATGTCCTAGATCCACTGGGTGCTCCCTTCGAGGAAGCTTAATGGGATGCATATAACTATGGTGCCAACCTCTCCTTTAAAAAAAAAAGGTAGAGAAAGGTTTTGTTTTGGCCAAATTTAACATGTGTATGTAACTAGAGCATCGGATCAAGAAGAAGTAAGTCTATATGAATGACCCCCTACGAGGCCTTATTTCGGGATCTTCTAAAAGTAAAGCTGAGATCTACTTTCTGTAAAAATTCCATTTCTCAGGATGCCTAGTCATTTTGGCAAGGGGCAAAAATGGATGAAGTTGAGATTTAAGTTGGCAGGTGTGCAAAGACAGGAGATTGATCGAAGCTGTTAATATTGTATGTGGCAAAGAGCAAATCTCCACAAAAGCCCAAGTTCTGCAGTTAGTGCAGGGATTGATAGCAGGAGGGATAGCTGGTTGGCCGCCGTGTGTGTGAGGCAGATGTGTTAACTCCATATGGATTTGCCCACTGAGGTTTCCTAGCTCTCATTTTTCAAATGTGTTTTCCCACCCCAGCCCTCCCGAGAGCGTGGGGCTGTCTCTGTGTGCTTGGCCTCAGACAGCCTTCTTGGGCTCGACTACCTAAAGACAGGGGAACTGTATGCCACTCACTTGAATAGAAGCCCCTTAGCTTCCAGCCTTGGGGACTTGGTAGAGGAAGAACCTAAAAATAAGTCTGACCTGGTAAGGGTAAAAGATTGTGGGCGTGGGAACCCATGTAATGAGCTGGGATGATAATTTGTTACAAAATGCTGGAGCTCAAGCTTCGCTGCTTTCCAGGAAGAAAGAAGTTGAAAGGAGTCTTGTCCTAAATGTAATGAAATTTTAGGATTACCTCAACCACTTCACTTCATTATTGTTACACTGTAGAACACACAAAGTGTTTGTTTCAATAGTATGAGGGATTCTTTTTTATAAAGCTGAGCCATTCCCAGTGAAAGGAACTCGATGCAACCTAGTTGCAATTTTTATATTGCTGCTGTTGTTCTTATTGGTGTACTAAACAATGGTGCATCTTATAGTGGGTGGTGTTGGATGTGATTAAATTGAATATCTCTCCTGTTCCCGTTTGCCAGGATGCTCTACAAGTTCTCAACAGAGTGTTGGTACAGAACCATGGCTAAAGGGAAAACAGCAATGGACAGCTGAGTGCTTGTGATTGAACCAGTGTTCTGAATGGTTGGCACATATTACTCCTTTATGCTGACACCCCTCTCTAATCCCTTACCGTCTTCCCTCGCTAGAATAAGTAATGTGACGTACCTTTTAGCTCTTCAGTTCCGAGTTGCATTTTGAATCCACATCTGTCTTATTCCTGCACTGTAGCACTGTCACTGTCATCCCATTGTTCATCGATTTGCTCGAGCGGGCACCAGTCACGTCTCCATTGTGAGACTTGTTGTTACTGCTTTTGGCATATCGAATACGCCACGGGGAGCTTGCCAGGCTCTGCCATCTTCTTCCTAGTGCCCTAAATGTTACTCTCTTGTCCGTAACTAGTAGATGACAGAATCTTGTCTATCCCCTGAGCCCTAGCAAGTACAAATGGAAACAATATTAAAAGTTTGTGCTGGTGTAGCAATAGTATAAGATAGGGTGCTCGCCTTGCACGTGACCAAGGTTCAAACTCCTTTACCCCATATGGTCCTCTAAGCCCTGCCAGTAGTGATCCTTGAGCACAAAGCCAAGAGTAAGCTCTGAACATCACCAGGTATGCCCTCCCACCCTGACACCATTCCCCCCCCCCATAAAAAAAAGCTTAAGAGATTGAGAAAGCAGTTAGGAACCCAAAGTGTTTCCCGGCATATGGAATACTCTAGCACAGATGGGAACGCTCCTACCCATTCATCAGAAGACAGCTCCCTGCCTGCCTTCTGAGTTGAAGCAGCTGACTCATGACCAGTGAGGCACCAGTGAGCCTGCTCTGAAGACAGCCAATTCTGTCCACCCCTCATTCCAAAGCCGGCTCCATTGTTAGGAGCATGAACTAAGGACAGCAAAACCCCGTGTTCTAGTCAAGCGTCCTCTTCAATGTGCGGTTAAGCTCCTGAAACCCTAGCTTATATACTCATCTCTGGAGGCCCCCGGAAGAACTTAGGACCTTTGTTCTAAAGCCCAGATGAAATAAAATATAAACACAATAGCACATTGATCAAAATTAATCCATTCCCTATACATAAAACTTAACTAAAATATGTGTGTATCTAGAAAACACAGTGCCCCATGCTTGGGCAGTGCCCGGCCTTGCCCTGAGCATGGCATTCGTTAGATTCTGTGGGCATCTGTTCACCAGTGCCCCCGCCTGTGTGTTGCCCCCAACTGGCTGTAAGAGAAGTTGGGGGGGTGAGAGAATGGGAGACACTGTCCATGGGCACTTTCTGGGTGCTCGTCCTGAGTCTTGGTGGTCTGTCACACTGTGATTCATGCTCACTACCCCAGTGTCTACCCAGTGCCCTTGAAAACAGGATCATTCAGACTCTCCCAGGTCCCCAGGTTCTATGATGATCCCAGGAAGGCCTGAGAAGCTGCCAGGTCCAATCCATTGCCCCCTTTTGGTTACAGACACGCAACAGATTCATTACCTTGATTGATCCTGTTTGTGGCCTTCTTAAGAGAGGAACAGCTTGCGTCTTCTTAGCAGGAGGCTGCATTTCCTTGCTAGATGAATTTGGAGATATTTTACATAAGCTTTGTGAAGAAGGAATAAATCGAGGTATGTGACCTTGCGCTGTCTTGGAGTCTTGGACTTCTGACGAGCGAGGCTTGCTTCAGCTTCTTGGCTCCATTCCTCAGGTACTCAGGACTGAGTTGTTCAGTGGTAGTTTCTGTGTTTACACAACTGGCCAACAAGCGTGAATTTACTGAAGCTTTGTAAGGAATGTTCAAGACAACATCTGTGCCAGACAATGGATCCAATGCTGGGAAAGAGCCTTGGTGCTTATGGCGGGCTGATTTTTCTCCCAGGTTCCTTCTCTTCTTGGTGGTTCTGGGAAGAAACTTAACGTGCCCAGAGCTGAGGACGCCGGGCACTCAGGCCAAGAATGAGCTTGTAGATTGATGTGCAAATGTGTTTCCATGCACCTTGTTCTCGCGTTGTCTGCAAAAGCCAGTGGATGATAATTTGTGTCTGCCCTTCAACCCTCTGGAATGACTAGTCTATGACAAATGTTCGTAATAGAACATTTGGGAAGTTGCTCAGAACAGATAGCTCCAATCCTGTCATTCAGATTACCTAATTAAGTGATACTTGCTTTGCCTTGTGATGGAGGGAGCCCAGAGGGAATGTAATACATCTAGCCCATTCCAGATAAATTTCTGATTATGCTTAACAAATGAAAGCATTGGTAAGAGAGCATTTGAATCAATACGTGTGTATTGTCAGAGGGTTGAAATGAATCTTTCAATCTCCAAGAGCCATCAGCTCTGGCAATTCAATAGCTCGGAGTTACTGCATTTGGGTACAAAATAGGGACCAAGAAACGATCTCCCTAATACATTGTCTTCTCAGCCTCTCTCCACAGCCAGGCTGAATACATATTTTCTTCTAGAAGACTCTTGTGTACTCTTCAGATAAACTGCAGACTTTCAAGGAAGGATTTAAGGGTTTTGTAACCTGTGAGTTCATTTTCCTAATCGCATTATCAGCGTAATAAGAGGCACAGACCTGTTCTGTCTCGATGAGGATATGCAGTCACCTGCAGTGAGTGCGCTTGGAGGCAGAAACCGTCCTCTCCCTTAGGATTGAAAGTTGTTCCCAGGGTGACCGCACACACCACTGTCTGGTGGTCTCTTGAACACCCTGATTCACGATATGGCTGGTGGTCCTTGGGGAGCCCTGGAGTCTTTGCAAAGGTCAGGTGTCTCGGTAGCTGGTTTGTTTGTTTCTGTTCTCAGACTAAATGCGACACCTTTCCTCATGCCTGTGTGAGGGAGGGAACTGAGATTCACAGAGATGCAGATCAGTGGAAAAGCCAGATGGCTCCTCTGGGCATCCAATCCTGGAGCCTTTGACCCTGCCCCGAGCCTCTGAGGTTACCTGTCTTCCACCCTATTTGAGCCGCAGACAGACATTGTCTCCAGAGAGAAGCCCCTGGTCCCTCTGCTGCTACGCAAGTACCACAGCTTCCTGAGACAGCGCAGAAGGGGCGGCTTCTCAATGCCAATGAAAGTTCAGTCCCCCACAGCTCTTATGATTTATAGATTTTTTTTGGCCATTGTTATCAGTATGTAAACCATCTATTTACACGATAGCTTCTATTTCTTCTACATTTTAAGTCAAGCTAATGTTTATCTTGCTATAAAATGAGCCCATCAATACACTACTCATGTCTCGGGTGCCTTGAAATAGGAACTTGGACCACAAAAGGTCCCCTGCGGGTGGTTATTTGCTTCGGGCTTCCTGAGCACCACCTGGTGTGGCTCCCAAAGGAAACACTCCACACTGGAATAAAATTAATTCCCTGTCTTCTTCTTCCCCATTCCAGACAAGAGGAGATCGCAGCACAGAGCTGGTCTTGAGAAGTTTCTGGCTCGCTCAAAACCAAGCTCTTTTCCATTCTGTCCCTCTCTTGGGCACCTGGACAGCCCACCTTTGTCTGCTGGGAAGACTTGGGTGGCTGAGTAATACCCATTCCTTGCACAAGTTGTTGGGTGGCGGGTGACTTCTTATTTCTTCTCCACTGTAAAGTGGACTCAGCCCTAGAACCCGGCTCCTCTCACGGGCCAGGGCCTGCTTGTGCTTCTACCCGCCCTGCAAACAGCAGCATATACTCCCCGGCCTTCTCCGTCCCAGAGCTCAAGAGGAAGAACCCCCAGTTTTGTACCTTGCAGAGGTGTGTGGCTGACCAGTGCATGTCCTTCTGTGATGTCTCTCTGCATGTGTCCCGCTGAGAAGTACGGGCACAGATGCAGACATGCACCTGCTCAGGTGAAGCTGCTCTCTGTGCCGGACTCAGAGAAGGCAACATAATGTCCCTTATTTCCTGGGTCCTGCCACTTAAAGACAAGCAGCACTGTAGCAGTGTCGTCCTATTGTTAATCAATTTGCTCGAGCGGGCCCCAGTAATGTCTCCATTGTGAGACTTGTTGCTACTGTTTTTGGCATGTCGAATATGCCATGGGTAGCTCACCGGGCTCGGCCATGTGGGCAGGATACTCTTGGTAGCTTGCCGATCTCTCCGAGAGGGAAAACTAGACGATAAGGGGTCGTGCAGTCACAAATGTGGCCATGTGTTTCTGGGAGCTTTGTTTTTATAGTCTCTGGATCTTGGCCGTGATGGGATTACACAGCCTCAGGGCATTTCTGGTGTGACTGCCTAGCTACTGGAAAATGGGGGATCTGGGTGGAGGAGGCCCAGTCTCAATCAGAGCAGGCTTGGAGATCTCAGCCCCCAGTCCCACACACTTAGGTTCCTATAGGAATCTACAGATACTCAGTAATCACTCTTATTTCTTCTCTTGATGAAGTCAAAGCATGCAAATGCCCCCTTTGAAGCCCTCACTATACAGCCCTTCTACTGAATTCTTTTTAAAAATCACTTAGATTTCCCAGTTTTTCTGTTTCATGTGTGCCCTTAGATTCCCTTGTTAAAAACTTGGTGTGTTGGGGCCAGAGCCATAGTGCAGCTGGTAACACTTGAACACAGCCAACTGGGGTTCTATTCCCAGCATCAAATATGGTCCCCTGAGCACTGCCAGGAATAATTCCTGAGTAGGGAGCCAGGAGTAATCCCTGAGCATCACTGGTGTGACTCAAAAAGAAAAAATAAAAGCAACTCAGTGAATGAAGGTGTGGATAATCCTTGCTCTCAGAATTGTGTAGATTTTTGCAGGACATCTTCTTGTATTTCTAAACTACCAGAGGATACCTACCATATTCAGGATGTGAGTTTTTCATTTCCCTAGGGCATTTCAAAAAGTATATTATTGAAAAACAGCACCTGATGATTTTCAATCTGCTTCCGGTAATAGCAGCCCTCTCCAAGATTTCATCTATCGGATGGTGTTGGAGCTCTCTGTGCCTCAGGGACTTGCAGAAATCTCTAGTGTAAATAGCCTACAAACATCTACTTGGAAGTGTTTGTTATCATTAGGTCTTTGAGTCTTGAGGTGCTGGTGTGGGTGGATCCTTTCAAATGTGTTCCAAATCCAGTGATCTGGGATGGGTGAAATTCTTGTCTTCACTTGCAACAAATCATGAAAATGAAAGGTTTCGCCTCATTGATTGTCTGATGACTCTTTCTCTGTCCTGTTAGATATCACTATACATTTTTGTAACATTACAGGTAAATTTATGTAAGACAGTGTTAAATCAGGTCATTATCTTAGATAACTTTAACACAGCAATAAGAATTCTGGGTGGAAAGATGCACATGATTCCTTTCTTCCCCTGGTTAACTGATTTTATGACTTTTTTCTACTTTTGACTTGTTATGGTTTTCCCTTGTAAGGTTTTATTTTAGAGAAGACAATCTTTCATTGAGGTAACAAAGGGCTTTTTTTTTTCAGTTTTGTAAATTGATCCAAGGAGGCTAATAGATAAAGTAAATGATCACAAAAGGGTCTGATAACATTTAAGAACTCTAAAAACTGTCAAGGTATTTGGCTGTGGATGAAAATCTGAGGAAAGGGAAAATCCAAAACCACTAGGATTTCAAGAAACTGTCCTACTCCCTGCCTGGCATATGTGGATAGCAGAAAGCCTGGAAAAAGAAACAAAAGTTTCAGAGTCAAATACAAAAATCTGGAAATTTTATACAGAAGGATGAAGATCTGCTTATTTGAGATATCAGATTCCCAATTCTACTCTTGAACAGTATATGGGTATCTCAACCCACTGTGATTTACACAAGATGTTTGGGGAATGGAGAACTGTAAAAATTTGTGGTGTCATTATCTATCATAATTACCATCCACATTAATTTAATGTTTCCCATATGATAGCTTAGGACACTTGCTGCAGAAGTGACTAATACTCATAGGTACTGAACATTTTCTGTTTGGCATTTTAGTTGTGTGATAAAATGACAAGATATATGCAGTAAAGAGCACTATGGACACATTACTCAAGAATATACCAGGATTCTACTATGTAGAGTTAGATATACTGCAAAGGTATTATATCACACTAAATAAGAAAACACTTTTGACAAGTGTGGAACAAAGGTACTTTTCCATTTCCCAAACCAATTAATATCTCAAGTCCGTAAGCTGACTGGATCAGAAGAATTTGATCTACAACATTAGTAACATTTTACGTATCTGGAGTAAATTTTATATGATTAAGTAACTTTTGAAAATTTCTAGAAAAATAGATTTTGGGAGTAGAGTCTGTATTCTACAGCTCAAATAGAAGAGAACATTATATTGTCACTGAACATGTTAGCAACCAATGTGTCTTTCACAATGTCCACATTCACATTCGAGACTTAATGAATCATAAAGCACATGCTTTGTTATCATAACTTTACTTTTCTCTCTCTTTCTTTTTTTTGCTTTTTGGGTTACATCCAGAGATGCCCAGGGGTTACTCCTGGCTCTGCACTCAGGAATACTCCTGGTGGTGCTTGGGGGACCATATGGGAGACCGGGGATTGAACCCAGGTCAGCTGCATGCAAGGCGAGTGCCCTCTCCTCTGTTTTATTGTTCTAGCCCCTTTCTCTCTTTCTTGTATCCATCCACCAAGCTCCTTACACATTGCATGATCCATATCCTAGTTTATTGCCTGGTTGTAGACTTATTCACTATAGATTTAAGTGAATAAGTATTGAGTTTAACTATAAGTGAAAGAGTATTTTAATAAACTCTTTCTTCTACTATAGAAACGCTCATTTGAACGTGGCCCAGGAATTGGCAATACCTTACTCTAGACTTCATTAAGAGAAAGTGACTAAATGATCATGAGTTCCAGCCCATGCTCTTAATGAAAGCAGAAACACTTGACCTTTGATATGGTTTAAGATTCTCTGTGGAGTTTTCTGTTCATTTATCCATTCCCCTACCCACCCATAAATGCTTCCATCCATCTGTCTGTCCTTCTGACCATATATCCATCCATATGTCCATACATTATTTCAAAGTATTTTTATAGTACTTTGTCACATCGAAAATTTGTTAATGATTTGAATTCTTCTTAAAATAATACTGATCTACCCTTTAAATATTCTGTCCTATTCTAGCATATTGGAGTACCATCTTAGTCTGTTTGAGGTGCTATAATGAAACTATCAGGGGCAGTGTTAAGGTTGCTTAGACCTTACAAAAATTCTTAGTTTGGAAAGATGAGAGGTCCAAGACTAATATGTCAGTAGATTTGGTGTCTAAAAAAGCCTGTTTAAGGGCCAGAGAGATAGCCCAGTGGGTAAGGTGCCTGCCTTGCTTGCAGCCATCCTAAGTTCCTCAGAGCAGCACTGCCAGGAGTGCTCCCTGAGCACAGAGTCTATAGTAAGTCCTAAGCACCATGAATGCCAAGACAAAACATAAAAGCATGTTTATTTGGTCACAGATGTCCATCTTCTAGTTGTCCCCAAATAGCAAAGAAAGGAGGAAGTGGTGGAGTCTCTGAATTTTGACCTCCACTAATTTTGAGCTAATGGCTATGCATTCATGATGGCCGTTTGCCTTCATCACCTAATTAAGTTTCAGTTTTGTGCCTGAATACCATAGTATTTGGGGGGCTAGGGATTCAATATATGCCTTTATGAGTCATATTCGAAAAGCACACCTATAAGTGCAGATCTAGTTTTGCAGAAATTAGTACACCAAAAACCTAGTTCCAGTGTCATACACACTTTCTTCTACGTTATCCTCAGGAAGTGAGAAATACTGCATAGAACATATATAAGCATAAAGATATCTGGAACTACCATATTATAAACATGGGTGGTGGAGTAGACTTATAATTATGGAAGGTGCTGAGAATAATAGCAGTACGTGTTGATCCAAACTTGATGGTAAATGGGGCTAAAGTAGCTCTGGGTGTACCTGCAAGGAAGATGTGATGGTCCATTTGCGAACATCTGTAGCAGGTATTTAGCAATTTTCTATGTTTTCCCACAAAATATTGGTATTTACTACGTTTGGAAGTGTAAAATTCCAGGCAACACATTGCATAGACTTTGAAGCCCGGGTAAGGATTTAAAATATATTGCATGGGGGCAGATACTCTCTCTGTCTGTGGGGCACTTATTTTTTTTTTCCTGGTCATCATTTCCTTTGTGGCACAGAAGCTTATTAGTTTGATAGGTTTGTTTCTCTCTGCTTCTGTTTGCTTGGTTGGTGGCACTGAATCATTGAAAATGTCCCTGGCTTCAGAGTCCTCGAGTGCCCTGTCTATGTTTCCCTTAGTAAATCTATAGATTTGGTCTGACACAGAGACATTTAATCCATTTTATTTGACTTTTGTGCATGGTATTAGAAAGGTTTCTGTTAGGCATTTTGCATGTGTCCAATATTTTTGCCAATATCACTTATTGAAGAGGCTCTCTTTGCTTCATTTCATATTTTTTCTCCTTTTTCTAAGATTAACTGTCCGTATATACCTAGGGAAATCTCTCTGGACTCTTAATTCTACTCCATCGGTCTGCGAGTCTGTACTTATTCCAGTACCACTCACCTGAAAAGGGTTGATATCCAGGATGTTTAAATCACTAGTAGAAATTTAAAAGAAAAACAAATACCACCAACCACATCAAAAAACAAATGTAGGGAGAGGATGAACAGAAACATCATCAAAAACATGCCGTTGGCCAAAATGTATAGAAAAAATGCTCTGCATTCTTATAATCAGAAAATACAAACTAAAGCAGCAATGAGATACCACTGATATCTCAATGGATCTCACACATCACAAAGAACAAAAACCGCCTGTGCTGGCATGGATGTGGGCAATCAGGACCCTGTTACTGATGGGACTGCCAATTGGCCTAATTTTTTTTTTTAAACAATATGGACACTTCTCAAACTAGGAACTGAACTTTCAGAATACCCAGTAATTCCTCTTTTTGGTATCTACCCTGAGGGCCAAATCAAAACTTGAATCATGGAAGATACTTGCGCTTCTGTGTTCATTGCAACACTATCCAAAATAGCTCAAACCTGAAAACCACCCATGTCTGCCAGGATAGATGACTGGATAAATGACAGCACATATATACAATGGGCAATACTATGCAGCTTTATGAAAAGAGGCAATCATACCATTTTCAGCCATATGAATGGATTTGTTAGGATTTCTGGGTGCAGCTAATCAGAAAAGAGAAAAAGATGGAGCACGATCTTTCTGATATGCATTGTAGTACTGCACTGTCCTTCCGTTGTTCATCGGTTTTGCTCGAGCGGGCACCAGTAATGTCTCCATTGTGAGACTTGTTGTTACCGTTTTTGGCATATCGAATACACCACAGGGAGCTGGCCAGGCTCTGCCGTGCAGGTGGGATATTCTCCGTAGCTTGCCAGGCTCTCGGGGAGGGATGGAGGAATCAAACCTGGGTCGGCTGCATGCAAGGCAAATGCCCTAACCGCTGTGCTATCGCTCCAGAATATATGATATTCCATATAGCTCTGATACATGGAACAAAAACACTGTAAGGGAATAATGGATGCCCCAAAGCAACAGGTACAGAGGAAGCTAAGTGGGGGTGGGGCGTGGGGGTGGGGGTGGGAAGGGGACACTCTGGTAGAGGGTGTGATGTGTGACTCGCTTATGTATAAAACCTTACCAAAAGCAGTTTTGTCAACGATGATGCCTAAAATAAAAAAATTAAATGGATTGAAATACATATTACAGTAAATAATTCATTTATAACTTATCAAAACTCAGTTTTGTTTTCGGTGATAAAATGACTATTAAGACATATATTAAGAGTAAGTCAAAATATCTTTTCTATGTTTTAATATGCTTATCTCTCCAGGTTATATAAACTGCTTTTGTAAAACTATCTCACCAAGATGACTTTTACAGAAAATGGTGCTAAAATGCTTTGCAAACTGTGGCTGTCTTATTTATACATTATAATGCAACATCTGTCTCCTTTGCAAATACTTAAGAGCAGGAGATATTTCAATTCTAACATCTTAAGTTATTGAAAATAACTAGAGAACATTTTGCCTCTAGCACGTGTTACTGAGAAAACATCTGTTGGGACAGATACCTGCCATTAGGTACAAATTACTTTTCAAAAATAATAGTTAACTTTTTAAAAAATTATTAAATTACCGTGAGATATAGTTAACTTTTAAGTCCAATATAAATCAAATGGTGAAAGAAACTAATAAAGTCTTAGCAAGAATTTGATTCTGGGGAGGAGCAACTGTTTAACCTTGAATATCAGCATAGGAACAACTCAGTAGCTATAAAAAAGCGATGCTGAGAATTTTGAAAAGGTTCCATTTTCCCTGTTGAGACACATATGGAAATTATGCACCCTTGCTCAGAGTGAAATTGGTAAATCAGAATCACTATAATCAGAAACATCTCATCTTTGAATATGTCAGTGGTAAATGCACGATTCAAATGATTTGCCCATCTTTTCGTCTCTTACTTCCTCCTCCTCTATTAAAATTCAGTTTTATTTATCATCACAGTAATGTTTGCCAAGAATTTTTAAACTCATTCTTCCTTCTTTTAGATGCTCAGATAAGAATGACCATTGATTTAAGGAAGTAAGTCGGGATATTTGAATGTTGACTTGTCAATCAACTATTCTATTTGAAGAGTGTCACATGCTTTCAAGGAAGTGGGATGCCTTGTTGTTCCGGAATATTCCACACGAGGCTGATATTTCTGACTCACTGCTCACTCTGGTGCGATTTCTCCACAATGCTGCCACAAGGTTGGGAACTGTGCTTCCTGGATCTGCCTGTTTCTCTGAAGAACAGTATAAATGCCTTTGTGTTAAAGACTTTTTTTCCTCATCAATAAAATCTGTCTTGGCCACTTACATCTTACCTCTGCTAGTTCTGTGTAGTAATCAGATTCCTCCACCTCAGTTTGTCTCCGTATGTGGTCCCTATTTTGATCAGTTCTATTTTGAGTGTATTCTTTGCTCTTTCAAAATGGATTCAGTCCCAGACCTAATCTTATCCCCTTAATGTCCTGTCTTATCTTGACCTAGTACATATTCTAATAGAACTGTTTTGCATCTGTTTTTCTCTTTTCCTCATGCTCTGGTCTACTACTATTTATGCACTGGTGCAACACAAAATTCTTCTCTGTTGTAGCTATTATGGATACAGTATATTTTTGGTGGTACTTTGCTCAAGTAATTGAAGCATTAGCTAGAAGTTTAACTAGAAGTTCTAAAATCTGGTGAATAGTAGTAATCCCAGATTCCAATCAATCACCACCACCAAAGCCTAAAAATTCAGGAAAGTGACAGTGTAAATTAGAGGATACTGAGATATGTAGAAATGGGGCCTTTCCCCTGAAATATTATTATTTACAGTCCTAATCCTATGGGAAAAAATCACCACTTACAAATACAAAATGGGAACAAGTATTGGTCCCTGGTTGACTCAAATCTATTTAGATTTAAATGATACGATAATAAAACTAATCACTACTTTTCCATGGTAGATGCAAGCAAACATGAGTGAGTTTTCAACTTCTCTGATGATAAATGCCACTTTTCCCTAACTCCAGCTTCAGTTACTGATAAACACGCCTCCTTCTGTACAAAACTTTCCCTTCCAGATGAGAAAACTTGCAAAGAGAAAAATAGATTCAAGAGAAAAATTGTCTTCTCCGTTGTTAATGAACATATCATCTTATAGTCCCCGGAATAACCGAGTGACTCCTTCCTTGCCTCTGGGATCTAATACTCTTCTCTCCCTGTCATCTTTCCTTCTCTTTGGAATCACTTCTCTTCTCTAACAACACCGTGTTCTGCTCTCTGGGTCTCTTGTCGAGCCAGTCCAGATGAAGTACCTGTCATGGGAAAAATTAATCTGAGATTTTAAGAAGTTATCTGTTTGGCTAACAGATTTTCAGAGCTTGAATCCGAAGGACTCAAGCTAAGAAGCTTGCAGGCTCTCCTCAATCCCTCCTGGGCACAGTATCATCCCGAGATCGGGTGTGTACACTTCTCCACCTCAACTGTCCTGCGGCTTTCCCCTGCCTTTTGAGCATGTGTTCACTCAGTGCGCAGGGGTGTGTGGGGGGGGGTTGGGAGGGGCTGTAGTCAGCCTGCTGGTGAGCCAGCCTCTCCTTAGCCTGAGAAGATTATTGCAGAATGATATTTCCAGCTCCTCTATTCCATATTAGAGGCATATGGGCCATGACAGTATTCATAGTGTGAGGGGCTAGAGTGATAGTATAGCAGGTACAGTGTTTGCCTTGCATGCAGCCGATCTGGGTTTAATCCCTGACATCCCATATGGTCCGACCACTGCCAGGACTAATTCCTGAATACAGAGCCAGGAGGAACCCCTGAGCATCACTGGGCGTAAAGATATATATATATGTATATTTTATACACACACACAGTGTGAGAGCTCTTTGATTTTTCTTATGTGCTCACATCTACTCTTGTAGCTGTTGTCATCTTCATGACTAGTTCCTTCCCAGGGCAGCAAGCCAGCTGACTGTAGTCACCGGTAAGCATCTATTTTGGGATGAGAGGCTTGCCTTGTTTGTGTGTGTGTGGCTAGAAATGAGACTTCATCAGTGAAAACTAACAACTGGATTGTCACGTTCCCCTCAGAGAGCATCCTTATTCAAGTTGCTTCAGTACCATGCCAGGATATAGAAAAACATGAAAAAAAATTAAAAACACACCCCCCCCAATTTTTTTAATGTTGTGGTTGTGGTTGTGAAGTTAAGCAGAGGGTCAGGAAAGTCTGGGAGCCAGGCAGAGTCACACTGGAAATAGCCCCATGGTGTGGCTGGCTGTGGAGCCGGGCCATTCCAGGAGGTTACTCCAGTGAACCTTCAGCGAGCTTGAAGAATGGCAGGCCCTCTGATTTCTACCCCAAAATAGGCTGCTGCTCTTGTACTTTGTTAAGATCCGAAATTACCTTTCTGAAGTGTCATCTATTACAATAACTGCCTCAAACTCCCATTTCTAAGTAGTCAATGGAGGTTAAACATCCAGCACTCAGATGTTGAACAGTCAGTAGACTGGAAATCATTCAGTACTTTTAATTGCCGAGCCTATGACTGCACGGATGGCTGCAGAGAGAGGAGGGAACTCACGAACGCATACACGAAGCTCCTAAGGCTTGTGGACTTTATCCGGCATATGGTGGAGGCTTGGGAGAATGACGAGGCTTGGGAATGCCGGGACCTCTTGCTTGGCAAGGTTTTCCTTCGTGGAGACTCTCAGTGTTTCCAAAACTAGATGGGGAGAGGTGGGAGCACCAGTTCATTCTTTTCCATTCCACTTAAATGAAAAGGATTCTAAATTCCCCCAGAATGAACTTTCCTAAGATAAAAGTATTGTCTTGGAAAGACTTTGTTGGAATTTACCATCAACCTCTCTCCTTTGGGTTTTCCACCCACCTCTCTCTCTTCTGACCCCTTTTAATAGCTCCTTCCCCTCTTTCTCTCCCTCTCCTGCAATAGATGAAGACCAGAACAAAAAGTTAACCCTGTTCTTGGAGGTTTATAAGCACTGCTTTGGGTCCATGGGACTCCTTCAAACAGGAAGCACAAATTATCTCTAAAACATGATCATTAGAGTGCTAAACATGGAATATGGTGAATGAAAACTAAAAGAGTTAAAATTTAATTTATCATCTGCTTGGGATCTTTTTTTTTAAACTTTTTATTAAATCACCATGTGGAAAGTTACATAGTTCTCAGGTTTATATGTCAGTTATACAATATTCAAACACCCATCCCTTCACCAGTGCCCATATTCCACCACCAGAAACCCCAGTATACCCCCCGCCCCCGCCCCCTACCCCCTACTGTATAACTAATGAATTTCACTTCATTTTTTCTTTACCTTGATTACATTCCATAATTCAACACAAAACTCACTATAGTTGTTGGAGTTTCCAACCAAGAGAGACAGACCTACTACATTTGATAATTAGTTTTTCATTGCTGGAAATGGAGAGATATGTAGCCCCACTGCTACAAGTACATAACTCTCTCTCTCTCTTTTTTTTCCTTTTTCCTTTTCCCTTTTTTTTTTCTTTTTCCCCCTCATCCCCCTTCCTGCGCTTCATAGTATGGTGTATGCCACGCCGCGTCGGCCAGCGTGGGGTTTTTGCTTAGTTCACAGTCCAGAGAGGTGGCTGCTACATTAAAAACCTTAAAAATTTCAACAAAAACTTACTGTTATTATTTGGAGTTTCCCCCCCAAGTCAGACCTGTTCAAAAGGAACCGTTTCACATTGCTGACAATTATAAATGTTGACAATTATAAACGCTGCCGCATCCGCGCGGTTTTGGATTTCTGTATAAAGTCCAGGGAAAATTCTGCCAGAAATTACATAGCCCAGCTCACAGTCCCAGTGCATTGCTGTAAGAAGTCTCTGAATTCAAAGTCTTTAGGCGCAGAGGGTCCGATTCGAGCTCAGCGGCTCCGGATTTATCTGGGCCGAGGGCGTGCCGGTTACATCCCTTCCCATGAGTTCCTGGGAGCCCCAAAAGTAAAAACCAAATACCTGTGGGTCTGGAGTCACAGAAGATGGCGCCTGCCACGTGGGTGCCACCAGCCCGCTGCTTTCCGTGCAGGAAGACAGGGTGGGGAGTTAAAAATCCACCCCCGGCAGCACAGAGTTGTAGCCCAGTTCGGTGTCCCAGTGCATCGCTATCGGATGCTGTGCTGGATGCCCGAATGTGTTACATCTTTGGAATCAAAGTCTTTAGGCGCAGAGGGTCCCTGCTTGGGATCTTTTACTGCCCATAATCCAGTTGATGGGAAAGCAATAAGTCAACTTTTTCATATAAGTTAAAAGAAATTCCTTAGCATAGTAGTTTTTTAACTTTCAAAGAAATTATCTTAAGCTCACCCAAAGTTGGATTTTCCCATCATGCACTGGTTTGCTGTAAGAAATGACATGCATCTTTATCACTTTGGCATTTCAGATGGGAAGTTCACCTTCATTCTTTCTACTTTATTGTCTATGCAGGAGCATAAACATGACATATGTTTTCCTGCTGGAAGTCAGATGCCTAATCCCCACAGCTCAGTGCTGCAGAAGCAAGGAGCTGACCATGATGATCTTTAGAGCCTCCTAGATTCCTTCATTAGGGATGGTGGTTTATAGTCGTGGGTATTTTCTTGCTGCTGGTAGCAGAGAATTTAAGAACAGAAATGTTTTATGAAAGTGGAGTGTGTTGCAGAAGCTGTATTTCTAATCCAGTAAGTTGAAGAAGAAAATTGGGCATCTAATTGTAATGCCACAATACTGCCTTGAAGCTGGAGCTTGGGGAAAATGTCCTTTGAATAATCTTAAACAATTCCATATTTACAAAATCATAAGTAGTCTTTGGTGGGAGAAGTTTTAACATTCTTGGTGAACTTATGTTTGTAGCAGAATTGGGAAATTATAAAGGCCATATCATTAAGAGCATATCAGAGAAGTGCCTAAATGTTTCCATATGAATAGAAGAGTTTTGGGGTCATTATAGGATAATCCTAGTGGGTATACTGACTTCTTATGTCACCTGGGTTCAACATACAGTTAATCACCTGTTGAGGAAATAGTAGCTCATGCCATTTCCTCATCATTTTCCATACAGTTATTTTAACATTGACTTAATGAAACCCCCAAATTAATTTTATCATGCTAGTTCCCCAGTCTATCACTGTATGTGGCCAACTCTTGCCCATCCTTCAAGACTGTGGCCTCTGATGGCCACTTGCTCTAACTCTTCTTCCTTAATAGAACACAGTTACATTTGGGTGACAATGTAGATGTTGCAAAGGCTGCATTTCTTAAAATCATTTTCTTAGAATTGGTTGTGACTTCAATGCTATTGGGGTCAGTGAAACACATGTGGAGGTATGGTATGTGACGTGAGAGAGTTACCTTAGAAATAATTCACCCGATTGACTAAGGAATCACAGAGCCTGGACCCCAGGCGCCAGGAAACTTTCATGCTCATTCTGGGCTCATTACCTCTCAAATGATTTTGTTTGAGAATTATATTTGGGCATACATTGTTGTTTTTGATTTTGCCCCAATCAATTTATACTTAACAATCCTTCAACTCGAAACAGACCTTTCTAATTTTGAAATCTGATATGCAAAGGACTGAACACTTCGGACACTGTCGGTATTTTGAAACGTCCCTGGAGGACTTGGTCAAAGGTTGTGATTTTAGTCATTTCTCAGTAACTATAGACAGTATATAGTTTTGTAGTTTATAGGACTGGAACGATAGCACAGTGGGTAGGGCGTTTGCCTTGCATGCAGCCGACCCAGGTTCGATTCCTCCATCCCTCTTGGAGAGCCCAGCAAGCTATCGAGAGTATCTCATTCACACACTAGAATCTGGCAAGCTACTCATGGCATATTAGATATGCCAAAATGAGTAACAACAAGTCTCACAATCAAGATGTTATTGGTGCCCGCTTGAGAAAATCGATGAACAATGGGACAACAGTGCTACAGACAGTGTCAGTAACTATGTTGGAGTGCCTTGTATGAGTGACTTTCTCTATTCTCATTTCTTTCTGTTTAGAGAGATCTGACTCCAGAACATTTATCTTCATTCTTGACTAGCAAAGACACCATGTTCTCTAACAGACCAGCTTGGGTAGAGATAGAACACCTAACTTCTGCCAAGACTTGCCTCTAATTCATGATTCTAGAAGGGTTGACAGTTCTGTCTGGCAACTGTTACTGAACTCACCTTGTTAAAATCCAGCTAATGTTGCTGCCATTGATGATATTCTTTCCCCTCCCCCTTCTCACCACCCCATCTCATCTCCTGGGAAGTAGTCAACCTAAAATGTAATTATATGCAAAAAAAAAAAGATGCAGTCACAGTAATTGAAAGATGATACAGGTGTGTGATAGCAGAAGTTGCATATTATAAAGAATACTGAAAATGGAAAATTCTAGAACAAATCCAATAACATGCTGTGAAGAGAACATACCAGTTTACTTTAGTTAGAAAAATGTCTAGAAAAATGTACAGGTGATGTTTTATGAAACTCATACTTAACTAAGAGACAGTGGTGTGATTCCAGGTATCAGACATTGGAGATAAGGCAGAGTTGGAATAAGTAAAGCTCTCTCTAAGAGAGAGTTTCTGGGACAGTAATGGGGGCATGGATGGAGAAACTGTCTAGGCTCCACTAGCTCAATATTTATTTTTTTCTGTTTAATAAAAATTCAAAGACTTCACAAGAATTTTGTCAGAATCCAGTAATTCTGGCTAAAAGTCTCCAACATTTTGTATCTCTATCCAACCCTTGAGTCTTTTACATGCTTTACTGTTTGTTTGTCCCTTTCTGTTCATCCGTCTCAGAACTAGGAAGAAATACTGTAAAACTGTAGCACTGCCATCCTGTTTTTCATTGATTTGCTTGAGTGGGCACCAGTAACATCTCCTTTGTGAGACTTGCTACTATTTTTGGCATATCAAATACGCCACAGGTAGCTTGCCAGGCTCTGCCGTGCAGGCGGGATACTCTCAGTAGCTTGCTGGGCTCTCCGAGAGGGGCGGAGGAATCAAACCCGGGTTGGCAAGGCAAATGCCCTACCGCTGTGCTATCACTATGGGAATAAAATAGACTCAGCTTTGCTTCTCCCACCAATCTCTTTGATCCACTGGCAGGAGAGAACCCCGGGAAGTACATGGCAAATTCTATATTCCCTTTGTCTGCTGGAAGGGCTGTTTCAGTACTGAGTGGATCCTTTTGTCACTGAGTGCTTGTTGCAGCCCAGTGGTCTTCTCTCTAATTAAATCCCCTGAGAAAGATGCTGGTATCCCCTTGGGGACTCAGGGGGGGGGAGAAGAGTCCCTCCTGGGATTTCTGCTTGCACATCACCGACCAACCATTCTTTCAAGACTTATAATACTGGACGTCAGGCAGATCTTGCATATTTTTGCTTATTTATTGTCAGAATCATGGTTGTAATAGGAGAAGAAATGGAATTAATTTGGATAGGTATTCATTCTTGTTCAGCATCTTGCCCTAGCCTTATCCCTGTCTGAAAACGCAATAGAATTTTGGATACTACCCCGAAACCATACGTGGTTTTCTACTTCCTGCGAAGCAGCCCACTTATTTGCTCTTCTTTTCATTTGTGTTTGCCGGACACCTCCCCATGAAAGACTGCCACTGTGGTCAGGGAAGTCTGTCTCCTGCTGCTAAACCACACCCGTGGGCCACATTTTCTCCATATTTCCAGGGTTATAGGTCTTTTCTCCTGAGCAGCCTTTCAGTGTTTGATTTAGACTAGTTCCCCTGCCAAAGTAGCTCCGAGGGAACACTGATCACACTCCCCTACCTGCAGGTCTGCGTTGCAGGGCATGAAACAACCATGGGCTTTGCACATGTTTGTTCCACTGTTTTTGGGTGGCTATAGGAATAGCAGACTCCTGGCCATGGAACACACAGTTGTCTGCAGATAATAATTGGCATATGTCTCGTTCCTTTACCCCCATTTTTTTCTGTGATAAAACAAAGCTGTCTACTCATCTTCAGAGAGTGGATCACACATAGGCCACAACAACATTTTCTTTCTTTCTTTCTTTCTTTCTTTCTTTCTTTCTTTCTTTCTTTCTTTCTTTCTTTCTTTCTTTCTTTCTTTCTTTCTTTCTTTCTTTCTTTCTTTCTTTCTTTCTTTCCTTCTTTCTTTCCTCCTTTCTTTCCTCCTTTCTTTCTTTTTCTTTCTTTCCTTCTTTTTTCCTCCTTTCTTTCTTCCTTCCTTCCTTTCTTTCTTTCTTTCTTTCTTTCTTTCTTTCTTTCTTTCTTTCTTTCTTTCTTTCTTTCTTTCTTTCTTTCTTTCTTTCTTTCTTTTCTTTCTGTCTTCCTTTATTTCTCTTTCTTTTCCATGCCCAGATTAGAAACTATGAAAAGGGCTAAAACATTTGACAAATAAAAAAATCCAACCTTGATTAAAAGTGAGAGAGGAGAGAAAATTTTATCTATCTGAGCTCTCCCTGCTTATTCTTTTCTTGAAAAAAAAAAAAAAGTTTCCCTGCCCTTCCCTTTGGTGGTGGCTGCTGTCATCACCCTGTCCAGGACTCAGACTCGTGCTGTGATGCCTCCAGAGGTCACACTTACATGGCTCTGGGAATCCCCAGGGCAGTGCTGCAGAGTGGACATGACAGTAAGGGTTCCTTGGGGCTCAGACTCAGGTCTCACCTCTGAGACAGGTGAGACAGGGGCTTCGCACTCACCACGCCTTCGGGCCCCCACTTTACTTCTTTAAATGGCGCCATACGAGGCATGCTGCATAAGTAAGGTGCCAGCCGCTGCCTCATGAGCTGAAGGAAAATGCTCAGTTGCCTTCTGAGAAAAAGCCCTTCCCCCATCTCTGTGAGCCCCCTCACGGTCTCAGGAACAGCGGCCTCCACGCTATTTTGGGGCTCTCTTATCTCATAGTCATCTGGTTCTCTGCCACCAGCAGCTGTTCCCATGGTTTTCAAGCATAGTAAAGCTCCGGAGTTCGCGTGGGTCTACACTATGCTGGTGTGAGCTGATGAGATACAGAAGAAAACACTCAGGGGGGCTGGAGCGATAGCACAGCGGGGAGGGCGTTTGCCTTGCACCCGGGTTCAAATCCCAGCATCCCATATGGTCCCCTGAGCACCGGCAGGAGTAATTCCCGAGTGCAGAACCAGGAGTAACCCCTGTGCATCGCCAGGTGTGACCCAAAAACCAAAAAAAAAAAAAAAAAGAAAAAGAAAACACTCAGGCTGACTTTCTTCCTTCAAAGGCCTGGTAGCATTGTGGTCGCAGTAATAGAAGAAAGTAAAAGTAAAAGTTAAGAACTCCGCAGCCAGAGGGAAGGGGGAACAAGACAGCCGTGGGGACTCAGACTGGTTCCCACAAGGAGTTTGGGTGTAGTCAAGTCAATCTGGATCCAGAAGAATCACTGGACTTAAATAAGCAGATATTCAGGGGATTTCTCTGGGGCTACACATGATCCAACCAAGGGGTTCTGGAATTAAGCCCAATTTGATAAACTGGATTCAAGGTTTACTTGGGAATTATATAAATGGGCATATATATATACATTAGGATTTTTTGAGACTTTAAAATAATACTTTTCACTTAGCTCAGATTTTTCCCTCCATCTGTATCATTACTCTGTCATTCTCTTCTTGAACTGTTCAGTTGTCATATTTATATGTACATGTGCATGCGTTCATATGTATACACATGCATAGACCTGATCATAGATCTACAAATATGTATCTATGTATGTGTCTGTAGCTTGTCACGCCCACTTAATCTGGTCTTTCTCATACTGTATCTTCAGTTTGTAAATTTTGTGGATTGAAAAAGAAACACTGGTCACACACTACTGGTATAATGTATTATCTCAATTATTATCTTAAACAAGCAATTCTTCATCATACAAACATCTTATAAATCATCTTCTGTGTTAAGAAGTAATCACTATGTGTTTGTTTTGCTTGGAATGTTCACCGCATCAAAGCGTAAACAAGGACCTTGCAGGGACTTACTACGGTTTGGTCCCCAGCACCCCCTCTTGTACCCTGAGTCCTGCAGGTGTGATCCAAAATAAAAAAAAAAAGAAACCTCAGTTGTTTGGGGGCTGGAGCCATAGGATAGCAGGTAGGGTGCTGGCCTTGCGTATGGATGACCCCGGGCTCATAGGATTCCCTGTTCCCCACCAGATGTGATCCCTGAATTCAAGGTAGGAGCAAGTCCTGAGCACTGCTGAATGTGCCCCCTCCCCTCAAAAAATCTGAGACAAATCTTGTCAATTTCCTCTTCTACGTAAAAGTCTGGAACCTTCTCATGGAGAATTACTGTGTCTACAGTCTGCTGGACCCCGAGTGGTTTCTGAGTGATGAGCAAATATTCTATAGCATTTCTGAGCACATGTGCTCTGGGATTCGAACGGTTTTGAATTCCCATGGAGCCCATGGGAATTCCGTGAAAGCAATGCACTGCCACGGTCCTCGATGCCATCCTGAGCGATCAGACATTTCCACGGGCACATTCTTCCATGGAAGGTGTCCTTGGTTCTCAGAGGGACAAATGTCTCAATTTCATTGCATCATTTCCCAACAATCTTTTCTGCATCAGTGCCAGGTGGCACCCTGGGAGTGAGCACGGGGCTGTGTGGCCCGTGGCGGCTCTGCGGAGGGATCAGATGGATGAGGGTGCCTGGGAAGCCATGGATTGTATAGTCATTGGCAGAGGCTGGCGGGCAGAAAGGACAAGTCCAGAGTGAGTCACCCCCTTAACATTCTCTCCTTTGTTTTTGCTGGGACACCACACAGATTTGCAATTGTCCCACATGAACAGGACTGGAGCTCAGTGCTTCTCTATGGGGGCAGTTTGGCACTGTCCCCCAAGCACACTCCCACACCGAAGGATGCCCCCTTGCCTGCGGGTCACTTCTGATTGTGGCAGTAGCTGGATGCGCTGCTGGCATCTCAGGACTGAGGCCAGGATGCTGCCAGATGCTCTAAGGAGGGGGAGACCCCACTTCCACCCAAATAGACTCTTCTGACCACTGGGATCAGTAGGATCAAGGTCATGATTCAGGGGTGAGGCTCAGAGCCTGCTTTGCGTGTGCAGAATTTTGGGCTCCATCCCTCGTAGGGCAAGGAAACCAGCACCCAGGTCCGAGCCCTGTCCCTCAGAAAAGCAAGCCTGAGACTTCACCCTCAGCGTGTGGGGGATCCCAGCGGTATGGGAGACTGGCCTCTGGAGCCTCGGAGATACCTAAGACTGCATTGAATCTATCTGACACATCCAGCATTTACTTTGATTTCTTTTTTCTTTATTATTATTATTATTATTATTATTATTATTAAATGAATCACCGTGAGATACAGTTGCAGACTTAGAAACTTTTGTGGTTACGTTTCAGTCATACAATGGTAGAGCACCCATCCCTCCTCCAGTGCCCATTCTCAACCACCAATGTTCCCAGCATCCCTCTCTCTACCCCAACCCCTTCCCACCCCCTGCCTCTGTGGCAGGCAATTTCCCTCTTACTCTCTCTCTCCCTTTGGGTGCTGTGGTTTGCAATATAGGTACTAAGAGGCCATTGTGTATGATCCACAGTCCACCTTCAGCACTCCCATCCCAAGCGAGCCTCCCAAGCATCTTTTATTTCGTGGTCCCTTCTCGACCTCAGCTGCCCTTTCCCTCGGCACATGAGATGGCTTCCAAGCTGTGGTCCAATCCAATCGACCCTTATCTCTACTGCCCTTAGGTATTAGTCTCCTATTATGTTACTTTATATTCCACAAAGGAGTGCAGTCCTTCTATATCTGCCCCTCTCTCTCTGTGACTTATTTCACTTTCGCTTTGGTTCCTTAACTCTGCTGTTGTTTGTACAGATTCCAGACAGAGGTCCTGGTAGACACGAGGAACTCAGAAAGACTCAGAAAGGTCATCACAATCATTTCTCCCCCTGTTTATTCTGTTTCTCGAGGGGAATATCTGGGAGGGAGGCATCTTCATGGTGGTTTGTCATGGAACACGGTGGCAGAGAGCCCCCTGCATCCTGAACACAGCTCGGAGCCTCACACAGCGGTGACCTGGATCCTAGCATCACCGCAGACAGGGGGTGCTGGCAAGCACAAGGCTCATGTTGCAGTCATGCCAGCCGCCCCCCTGCAGCAGGTTGGCTCATCTGCTCAGACCCGGTATGTTGCTAGAGAAAGAAATCTGAGAGACCCGTGCTGTGCTTTGGGAACCCTTTGCATTTTGTTCCATGATTCACCACCTGGATTATCTTGGCTTTCTCCTGATTCGCTGGGTTCTCTGGGGTGCAACCAGGTCTAAATGGCATTGCCTGTTTCCAACCATTCACCAGCTGGGAGGTGAAAGGGATTCCCTGATTTTTTTTTGGCAAAGACCCAATTAGCTCCATGAACATCCTCAGGCAACACGGCCTCCTGCCCAAAGAGGACAAACTCTCCACTGAGAGCAGCATTTTCATTGGTCACTTTGGTCTCTCCCTGATGCCCCACCCTACTGGTCCCTTTTGGTCTAGCAGATTATGGGACTCCCATGGAGTAAGTGGGGTGGCTGAAGTTACCCATGTCACATGCCAATATCTGGATCCTGAAGGACCGGCTTCTCCAGCTCAAAGCTCCAGGTCAGAGACAGGGGAGGCGGGACTTGTGCTGTGCCAGTAACAGACAGTTGTAAGAGCCCAGGGGAGGATTCCTGTGATGATCAGATGACCTGCATGAGAGTCTGACTCGGAGAGAATAAAGCAAGAATCATCAGCTCAAAAATCCACCACATTGCATTCTTTAAAATCTCCATTGGACCAAATCCAGCATGCAGTGGGGACACTAATTACACACTTCTCAAGAAAATCCTCCTCCCTACCCACAAAGCCTTAAGAGGATAAAGACCTAGGTATCATCAATAAGAGCACAGGATTACCGGATACTTGATTAAGAGGGAGTCAACATTTTGGGGAGCACCAGTTGAGACACAGAATTAAAATGCCTTGAGTCGTGCCTCCAGTCTCAGAACTAAAGCAAAGGGACCGCCCATGTGGGGGTCCATGAGCAGGAGTGATATCTGGCAAAGAGAGAAGAAATTGAATAGAGACATTTCAAAGAAGGAGCCCGAACGGGTCACTCAGCCCTTCTGGCTTTTGGGGATTCATATCAATAAAGCTTAATAAGAACTGAGAGAGAGCGCGTGGCTGATGGTGGCGTTAATGATGCCCCACTGAGAGTTCATTAATATCTCCACAGGTACACTGAAGCACAGGCTTAATTGTACAGGATGCTGAGATTTCCCCAAGTGATCTTTTGCCGTGTCTGTGGAAGCTGGCTTCTGAAATAGGAGCTAGATCATTCCGTGCCACTTTTCTCGGGTGTAAATATTTTCTCAACATAAACTGCATTTGCCTGCCTTCCTAAAAGTAAGGAGGGGCCAGAGAGAGAGAGAGAGAGAGAGAGAGAGAAAGAGAGGAGAGAGAGAGAGGAGAGAGAGAGAGGAGAGAGAGAGGAGATAGAGGGGACAGAGAGAGGGGAGAGAGAGAGTAGAGAGAGAGGAGAGAGAGAGGAGAGAGAGGAGAGAGATGGGAGAGAATAGAGAGAGAGGAGAGAGAAAATAGAGAGAGAATAGAGAGAGAGAGGAGAGAGAGAGAGTACAGGGGTTCGGCACTTGCCTTGCCTGTAGCTGACCTCGTTTGATCCCCAGCACCTCTGAGTGATCCTCTGAGAATCAAATGGACCAACCTTAGAGCACAGAGATAGGAGTAGCACTGTAGCACTCTCGTCCCATTGTTAGCCCCTGATAAGCATTGTGTGTGATCCCAAAATAAAAAATAACTAAAACCGTATTGTTTTCCAAAAAGGCTGAACCAGTCAGCATCCCCAGTCTCTGTGGTGTGAGATGGTATCTCATTGTGGTTTTGATCTGCATCTCCCTGATGATTAGTGATGAAGAGCATTCTTTCAAGTGCCTTTTGGCCATTCGGATTTTTTCTTTGAGAAAGCTTCTGTTCATTTCATCACCCCATTTTCTGATGGGATTGGATGTTTTCTTTTTCTAGAGTACAACCAATGCCTTGTATATCCTTGATAGTAACCCCTTATCAGAAGGCTATTGGGTGAATACCCTTTCGCATTCTGTAGACTTTGTATTTTGGTCACTGTTTCTTTTGAGGTGCAGACGTTTCTTAGTTTAAGAGAGTCCCATTTGCTTATCTCTGTTTCCACTTGCTTGGTAAGTGGCATTTTGTCTTTGAAGATACATACCACCAAAACGAGAGAGAGAGTAAAAGGGCATGTACCTGCCACAGAGGTGGGGTGGGGGGATGGGAGGGTGGCGGGAGTGATACTGGGAACATTGGTGGCAGAGAATGAGCATTGATGGAGGGTTGGGTACTCGGTCATTGTACGTGTGAAATATAATCATGAAAGTTTGTAAGTCTGTAACTGTATCCCATGATGATTCATTAAAAAGTATATATACATGTGTGTATATATATATGCACTGTATATGGACTAGAGTGATAGCATAGCGGGTAGGGCATTCGCCTTGCATGCAGCCGACTTGGGTTCGATTCCTCCACCCCTTTCAGAGAGCCCGGCAAGCTACCAAGAGTATCTCGCCCGCACCACAGAGCCTGGCAAACTACCCGTGGTGTATTTGATATGCCAAAAACAGTAACAAGTCTCACAGTGGAGACGTTACTGGTGCCCGATCGAGCAAATTGATGAACAATGGGATGACAGTGATACAGTGCTACAGTATATATATGTATATATATGTATATACATATATATACATATATATACATATATATATACACATAAATAACTAAAACCAAAATTAAGGAGTCCCCAGGTAACCAACCCCATCACTGGCACTTCCTTTATGGTATTAAAGAGGATAAAGCTCAAATTCAATGATGCCAACTTCAGATCTTTTCTCTTTCTAGACAAATGGGTGATTCATTCGTGTTGTTCATTCCTCTTTGTTTCCCTCTTTCGGCTTCTGCTGTTGTGGCCGTGTGGAGAAGGGGCCACACACGGGTTCACACACTGGGCTGTAGGCCCCACCTGGAAGCACTCACCTTTGCTGGTGATGATGATGCCAGGGATTTGAATGTTCATCTCAACGACAATTTTCATCTTATTCTTCTGTTAGACTGTGGGTCAAAGCCAAGGTCAAATATGCAGGACCAGGGCCATACCCATGATCACTCCCCAGGGCCCAGTTATTCTTGAATTTTCTTCTCTCCTCACTCTTTTTCTTTGAGATTTACAGGAATTCTTAAGATTTTGAATATGCATAAGTGTTTCCAAGGTTAAATTAGGAACAAAATGAACCTTTTTTCTGTCCCTATTTCAAGAATAAGATGGGCTTAGGGGATTGTTACAGCTAATGATGTGAAGAATTCGGGCTCTTCCTTTGGTTTGAAGTCCATTTGCGTTTCAGTGTTGAAGAAGTGTCAAAAGTTAACTTCTTTGTGAAGTTTAAATGATAGCTTTGAGGTGTGAGAACTGTTCTAAGAATCTCGATTATATGAAGCTTTTCATCTTCTCATACCTTCCACGTGACTCCTATCTTAGCAGAAATAATTGGAGGAACAGATTGTCTTTGAAAACTGAAGTTGATAGGAGATACTTTTCCAACTTTTGAAGACATTCATGGTACAATGCGTTCTAGCTAAGATTGGATATTGGCAGACTAGAATTTTAACTGACAGAAGTAACTCTTTATTTCATTATACATTTTCAGGGTAAATGATAGATAATTTTAAGTCTTTCAATGTTCTTTGCTAAGAATAGGAAAGTGAAAAACTATTCCAATATTATTGTTTTCTTTGAAATTCTGCTTTCTTATCTAGATAAAAAGATGAAAGCAGTTATTATATTATGATTTGCTTACATGGAAATTCCAAGAAAAACACCCTTTGAAGTAATAAGATTTTAGGAAGTATTCACTCACAAAATAAATACATGAAGAGTAATAGACCTCTACATTCCAGTGCTAATAAGTTGAAAACAAAATAAAAGCTGTATATAAATCATAAAGCAATAAAGATAGCAATTATCTAGAAATAAAGTTATCATGTAATGTGCAAGGTTTAAGTGGGAACAATTAAAAATATTTACTAAGCTAAAAGAATAAATTACAGAATAATGAAAATAATTATTTTTCCTTAGAGGAAAACACAGTATTATAAATATATTCATTGTTCCCAAATTAATTTTTAAATATTATTTAATGCAATTATCATCAAAATATTAATAGAGTTTTATTGGGAACTAACTTGACCAAATTTGGCTAAATGAAACCTGGGATTACACATGACCCTTTTGAATTATTATAAAGAGAAAATGCATTCTTACTAAGAATGGTAAGATACTCTACGTTTGTAAGAATTAAAATAATCGAACACTGAATCAAGGGACAGAAGCAGAAAAGTAGAACAGTAAAGGATGCCTACTATAGCACAAAGGTGTTTAAAAATGTATGACACGGTGGTCCCTTTTGTGTGTAAAGATTATCTAATTATTTCCCATAGAGTGCTGGAATAACAAATTATTTGACAGAACAAAATAACGACTGTTTTTTCTACCTGTGTAACAAGTAAAATTTTTTTCCTTATAGAAAAGTTTTTAAAATAAACTTCAACTATTTTTGTAAACATATAGAAGGAGAAGCAGTTTAATGATATTCTAAGAGAATAGTCCCAGAGTTCTGTAACGATGCGAGTGCACTCTGCAGACTGAAGCAAGCAAGCAAATGCAAAACACCTTTCAAATGTGGCCAGAGAGATAGGGCGGGGCAAAGGGTCTGGACTTGCATGTGTCTCTGGCTGGCCGCAACACTGATTTGAATCCCAGGCACCGCATGTGGTCTCCTGAGTACTGAAAGGGAGCACTCCTGAGCACTGAGCCAGGAGCAGTCTCTGAGCACCTTTGTGTGTGGCCCCCGACAAACAAATAGCTTCAAAGTACACTGAAAGCTTGACAGACATTTCATATTGAACAATAAAGATTAGGTTTAGTTAGGTTTTTTTTTACCATATATTATGCAACCAGAAAAAAAAAAGATCAAAGGTAATGAGAATGGGAAAACAAAGAAAGATGAAATCAATACCCAGATTTTCATAATTAATAATATGCTGTACTCATGTGTACACACAAAGATAATAAGAAAATAAACTGATATTAAAAACAAAGCATTATTTTATTTGTTTTTTCTCTTTTTCATATATTGTTAATTATATGAAGAATAGAGACTCATTCTAAACAAATATTGTAGATAATAGATCATTTTAATTTTATTTTATTCTCATTGACAAAACCATTCTGTGGAATAGGAAAATTGTTATAGAGTTAAAAGAATAATAAAGTGAGATGAAAATTTAGTCCTCTGATAAAGGTGAAAAGTGTTTTAGCTTTTGAAATTGGAGAGCAAAAGGTTCAGAGATAGAAAGAATTTCTATTTTTTACGTAGCAGTGTTATTACACTAAATTGTCTTCATCCAAAGATCAGTTGTGCATTTCCATCAAAGACTGGCAAGTGGGGAAGGTTTCAATAACAAAAAGAGGAAATATAGCTAGAGATCAAGGAGAATCAGTACAGATAGCTAATAACAATTTGTTCAATTGCAGGTACCAGTTATAATGCACACTTCAAAAACGCTATGGGGACCTAAACATTAGCTTTAAAACAAGTAACACAATATGAAGCAGAATAGCTAAACTATTGAGCAGCATTCTTTTTCAAGTTCCCATCATGTCATTATTCCTTCAAGTTTGTGTTGTAAGGAGGAATATTCTTCCCCAGGATATTTTTATTTCAAAAGTGAAATCCTTCTGATCTTTCATCTCTACCCAAGCATCACAATATAACACTGTAGCACTGTCATCTCGTTGTTCATCGATTTCCTCAAGCAGGCACCAGTAACGTCTCCATTGTGAGACTTGTTGTTACTGTTTTTGGCATACCGAATACGCCACGGGTAGGTAGCATGCCAGGCTCTGCCGTGCAGGTGGGATATTCTCGGTTGCTTGCTGGGCTTTCCGAGAGAGAGATGGAGGAATCAAACCCGGGTCGGCCGTGTGCAAGGCAAACGCCCTACCTGCTGTGCTATCGCTCCAGATCTTGAATTACAATATACACAGAAGAAATAAGTATCATTGAATAGAGGATCCTAAAAGGATGTTTGAGGGGGCTGGAGAGATAGCACAGCGGGTAGGGCGTTTGCCTTGCACTCAGCTGACCCGGGTTCAAATCCCAGCTTCCCATATGGTCCCCCGAGCACCGCCAGGAGTAATTCCTGAGTGCATGAGCCAAGAGTGACCCCTGTGCATCCCCAGGTGTGACCCAAAAAGCAAAAAAAAAAAAAAGGATGTTTGAGTCTTAAGTCGGGCGATACTTCTTATTTTGAACGTAAAGATAATCCACCAAAAGCAATAATTATCCAAGCGTGTGTGAGGGAAGAAATGTCCCACCAATCGTTTAACTTTAAATTTTATTTTTCAATTTACTCTTTAAAGTTGAGTCATAGTGAGATGCACAGTTTTTCATACGTTTCATACACGGTTACAAAGTTGTTCATGATTGAGTTTCAGTCATACAATGTTTCAACACCTGTCCCTTCACCAGTGTACATTTCCCACTGCTAATGTCCCCAGTTTCCCTCCCGCCCCACCTCCTGCCTGCCTGCCTCTGTGGCAGGCACTTATAACCTCTCTCTCTGTCTGTCTGTCTGTCTGTCTGTCTGTCTGTTTTTCTCTCTCTCCCTATTTTGGACATTATGGTTTGCAATACAGGCACTGAACGGTTATCATATATATCCCTTTACCTACTTTCCAACTCAGTTCTCGTCCAGGGGGATCATGTCTAACTGTCGTTGCCATACTGGCCCCTTCTCTATGCTAACTTCCCTTTGCCTCCCACCCACTTGTGGCAGCTTCTGACCACTGAGCAGCCCTCCCGCACCATGCGTTTACTACTAGGATGGGAGCCGCGTTCAGAGACTCTGTGTTCATCGGTGTACTTCTCAGTTCCGGTGCTTCACTGCAGACTCAAGCAAACAGCTGATTGTATCTTTATTAGTAGTTTTTCAGACAGGGGTGGGACTTAGGTAGATGGGCAGTTTAGGGGAAGAACATGCTCCACATTTCCATAAGTTGAAGTGATTGAAATGTATTCACATGAGTGGCTACTTTCCTTTCTTTTTTTTTTTTTTTTGGTTTTTGGGTCACACCTGGCAATGTACAGGGGTTACTCCTGGCTCTGCACTCAGGAGTTATCCCTGGCGGTGCTCAGGGGACCATATGGGATGCTGGGAATCGAACCTGGGTCGGCCACGTGCAAGGCAAATGCCCTACCCACTGTGCTATTGCTCCAGCCCCGATTTCCTTTCTAATTTTGGTAAGATCGCTCCTCATCTTTTCTCACCTTCTTTTCTTCCTTTCCCTTTTCCTCTCCCTCTTCTTTTCCCTTTCCTTTCCTCCCATTCCATGTATTATAAAATTCCTTTAATTGATTAAATTCTATAATCAGTTGTTATCTTAATTAAAATTTATAGCCCCACATCTATACAGCTATTAGGAAAAACTTCAAGAATTCATACTATTATTGCCTTTGTATGCTTATTAAATGTTGCACCAACATTCAACAAAGGGTCATAATTCAAGTTCAGAAGTTTCAACTCAGAATCCTTCTCCTTCTTTTACAGTTCCGTAGCCTGAGGAGGGCAGATTCTACATACACGTCTCATTTCCTCTTTATAAAATAAACTAATAGAGTGCACTGTGGTACAATACAATTTAGTATAGCATGTGCTACATAGAGGGTAAGTGTTGCTTTTATAGAAAGCCTAATATATGGCCATCAGATACAGGAATGCATACAAAACTGGCACAAAATGAGTTAATATAGAGTTACATAAGTATTTTATTTTACATTTACTTATTTTATTATTATTGGTTCTTTGGGAGGCTCACCCAACAGTGCTCAGGACATAGTCCTAGCTCTGTACTCAAGGATCATTCCTTGTGTGGGTCATGGAACCATATGGGGTATTGGGGATCAAACCTGGTTTTGCTTTGTGCAGGCAGGTGCCCTGCCCACTGTGCCATGGCCCTGGTGAAATACACATGTAGCTCTTTTCTTGTCTTAGGACAGTCAACAAAGGGGATGTTTGTGACAGTGTCTCCAGGGAACTTGGGAAGTCAACCCAGGGGCTGGGTGGGGGACAGTCTAGTGAAGTACATGCTGTTTCCTGTTTTGATTATCATTACCCCCGCTATAAAGCACCCGTTCTTCTGTCTCGGGCATCCATGAAGCTGTGTGCATTTTAGTTTTTTTTCAAAATAAATATTTTTTCTATTGATACAACTAACTTGTGGTGCAATTGCTTCATCAAAGTAAACTCTAGTGAACAGAAACAGCTGGGTTTGGCCACAGAGCTTTGCAATACCATTCTCCTTTTTTGTTAGTATCCCTTCACTTTCCTATCTTTTTTTTATGGTATTTTACACTAAAATTCACTGATATTTTATTATGAATATCTTATAAAAATCAAAATCTAAAAACTTATGAAAATGTTCACATGAAACAACAAAAGATATTTAGAGGACCTTCACTGATGTTTTGTAACAAATAAGTGGAACTGATCTTGATGTCCATTTAATAGGGAACAAATTTACAAGTATAAATTAGGAATTTGTTTTACAAGTATAAATCTGTAAAACAAATTTAATTCCAGCCCTGCAATACAATATGGAGTAAGATATAAAAGAATAATACATATCTATTTAAACTCTTATGGAAAGGTGTTTATCAATATAAAACAAGATAAAAAAGTCACAAGACATAATATTGTTATTATGTTTGTATAAAACCAATACAGAGACACATGTACCATATACACACTTACTTTTTATATACTTGTAGAAAGTGTCTGGAAGGAAAAACACCAAAGATTAACAGAGGTAACCCCTAAAAAAGTAAGGGGTAACTGAAATAAGACTTTCTAGCTGAACTCCGTGTATTTCTGTTGTTAAGAGTGTTTAATTTTGATAAATTTGTCTTCTCTGATTTAGGCATTAGTTTGACAATAATATGAATATGGTGAATACTAAATTAGTGATTATGCTCATATGTGATATATGTGTGTGTATTTATACATGTTAGTGTATGAATATGAATACATATCCCACATGTATACAAACTAGGTAAATCATATATTCTCTGGTCTTAGGGAATCTATTTTCCTAGGTTATTGTCATCTCGTGTCTTTGCCCTACTCAGGGATTTTTATTCCTTTCTTTGAATAACTTATCTTTTGGAGATATTTTTATATTATTTGGAAGTGTTTCAATTTTCGAGTTACACAGGAGGGTCTCTTGTCAGTGAAGTCTGTTTCGTCAAGGCTTGAAATAGGATGCACAGCGTTGCACAGGATTTTCAATTTTCTATTGTAGAGATTTTCTTAATTAACATGCATTTTTCTCTTAAAAGTTGATATATATATATACATATATATATATATGTATTAGGCCTTTCCCCTTTCCCTGCCAGTGACTTGAAGTAATTATATTTTTACATCATCATCAAGATCCTAAAAAAGAGGGAGAGATTTTTAAAAAGTGTTATTTATAAGACAGTGCCAACATTGAAGGTGTAAAACAGTTGTAATAAAATGGGGGAAGGGAGTGGGGAGTGGACAAATTCTACAAACTACCTTAGAAAAAGAAGTGTACACATAAGATGAATATCTTTCTAGCTAAATCTTACCATTTTTATGTTTTTACTGTAAATTTAATATAAACTCCATTTAAAAATCAAGCTATATCGAATTTTAAAATACAAATTCCTCTGTTTACCCTACCCCTTACTTTTTCACTTTCCTATCTTGAGGAGCGTCTCCGGTGAAGACTTTGGACTTGAATCGAAGGCATTGTGCCTCCAGTGGCCATAATGCAGAACTGCACCAGGAATTGGCTACTGGCAGATGGGTCATCTCCCAGCATCACTTGGCTTGACTGTCCCGAGAATATCATGCTGTCATGAGAATATCATGCTCTCCTGGGAATATTAGTGCAGAAATAAGCTTTACAGTAACCATGTTGAAGCAATGATAAAAGGGTCCACCAAAGGAAAACTACCAAAAAGATAAAGGACCACAGTGAATGGAACTTTCAAGGCACAGTCCACTGGAGTGTAGCTTAGCATCTTGGAGCCCAAGGGTCTGACTGCTTACTTAATCTGAGCAAAAATAAAAACTTGTCCTTGTTTTATTTTATTTCTATTGGATCACTGTGAGATCACGGAAGAGCCTGGCAAGCTACCCCTGGCATATTCGATATGCCAAAAACAGTAACAACACGTCTCACAATGGAGATGTTACTGGTGCCCGCTCAAGCAAATCGATGAACAATGCACTGTGAGATACACAGTCACAAAATTGTTTATGATTGGGTTTCATTCGTACAGTGTTCCAACACGATCCCTGCAACATTTCCCACCGCCAGTGCCCCCAGTTTCCTTAATATTAACACCCCCACAACAGGCCTGTCTCTATGGCAGGTACTTTTCTCCTCTCTGTCTCTCTCTGTTTCACTCTCTTTCCTTTGGGGCACATGGTTTACAATACAGATGCTCAAAGGTTATCATGTGTATCCCTTTACCTACTTTCAACACTCAGTTCTCCTCCAGAGTGGTTACTTCCAGCCATCATTTTACTACTGATCCCATCTCTGTCCTAACTGCCCTATGCCCCCCACGCCACCCCCTGTACACCCCCTTGCAACCATGTACCAGTCCTCCTGGCCCTTGTTTCTACTGTTCGTGTGTGTTAGTCTGGTACTCTGCGAAAGTTATCTTTAGATACTTGGGAAACCCTATGACAAACCTGGAACATTCCAGCCAGAAAGATAGCACAGGAAGCAAGGCACTTGCCCTGCATGGGTCTGACCCAGGACTGATCCTTGGCACCACACATGGTACCCGCTGGCACCGACTCCTGAGTACAGAACCAGAAACAGCCCCTGAGCGCTGCCGGGTTTGGCTCAAACACACTCCCCCCAAATGCAGAGAGGAGACTGCAGGTGACCGAGGGAAGGCGCCCAGGCAGGGTCGGGCTGCTGTCCATGGTGCCGTCCACCCGTGGTACTGAGTAAAGTGTGCTTCCTCATTGGGGTGCCAGCCCAGTGCTTATAGTCAATGCGCGGTTGCCTCGGGTGCCGATGGGTCTTTCACGTCCTCCTGGAGTGCTCTCATGCGGTGCTCTCTTGCCTTTCAGATCCCCCAGATCAGCTACGCTTCCACGGCGCCCGAGCTCAGTGACGACCGGCGCTACGACTTCTTCTCCCGCGTGGTCCCACCCGACTCCTTCCAAGCCCAGGCCATGGTGGACATTGTCAAGGCCCTCGGCTGGAACTACGTGTCTACGCTGGCGTCTGAAGGAAGTTATGGAGAGAAAGGTGTGGAGTCCTTCACTCAGATTTCCAAAGAGGCAGGTAGGAAGAGATTGCAATGACTAAGGTGACCGACGTGCTTCCGAATGTCTGTGGCTCTGCCAGTTGCTTTCCAGGCCTGTAAACAAATGCTGTAGAAAGTCACCCTCTGTGTGCTCTCCCGGGACTCTGCCCAGGAGGCAGCCTGAAAGATCTTCCTCTATAACTTTGTGAGTTTTTTTTTTTAAATATTGAGTCACCATGAGATTCAGAGTTACAAAACTGATCATGGTAGGGGGTTCCAACACCCATCCCCCAGTTTTGTTTTTTTTTTTTGCTTTTTGGGTCACATCCCGGGGATTATTCCTGGTTATTCCTGTCTTTACACTGAGGAATTACTCCTGGCAGTGCTTGGGGGACCATATGGGATGGCGGGGATCGAACCCAGGTCGGCCACGTGCAAGGCAAACGCCCTACCCGCTGTGCTATCGATCCGCCCCCCCCCCACCCAGGTTTTTTTAAGAGAACATTTTCAGAAGTGTGACAGCAAGTTCCCTCAAAGAGTTAGAGAGAGAGACTAAGTGAAGACACTAAAATTGCTGCCTCACTTCTGGCTACCTGGTAAGCGTGTGGCACCCAGCCTGTACCTCCAAGTCTGAGACCGGGGTACAGGGTGACACGTGTTTCCACACTCCTTTCTGCCTCTTCCCCGGGGAAGCAGATGCTCCCACCACTGTGACACTCTTTGAAGGGGGGGGGGGTTGACCAGATGACTCCAAAGTGACTTGACCAGTACAAACTCAGGTAAATGATCCAGGCAGCAGAAAGCACTTAGACAAATTGTCTTTGATTTTTTGGGGGATTATTTTGAGAAAAACAGTTCTTTTAAGCAGCACTTGAAGAAGATCCTTTTGATGTTTGTTTATGTAGCTCAAATTGAAAGTAATAGGTTTAAGTGTTAGGCCAGCTGGCTCCATTGGGCAGATTTTGAAAAATAATGTGAAATCCTCACAGTAAGTGTTCCTGACCAATATTCAGGTGCCTGCACGGGGGTGTAGATCAGGATGCCCATATATGATAAGAGACATACCTGGATTCACCTATATAGGGTTCTTCTGCTAAATTTGGGTTCTTTGTTATGTTTTGTAAGACTCACCTGATCCAAATTGTTGCTACCAGCAGAGCTAACTATGAAGGAAAACACACCAAGTAGCAGGAAGTCCTTTTCGTGAGGCAGGCTCTCCATCATCACTCTGGAAATATGACTTTGTGTATTTGACTGTCAGACCACAGATGGACCTGAATGTCTCTGCCTTTGCTGCAGGCACATGGCCACCGAGGTAGAGAGCCATGCCTCTCTGTTTAATGCTTGTATTTTAATTCTGTGCATCCTTATTAGCTATTGTTTCAGAAGCTCACTGGAGAATGGGTTGACTCTAACACCTTTTCTTTAGACTGAAATTCTTTTACTTTACCAGCTTTGACAAGTTCCTAGTCATTGACAGTTTCAGTATAACTTCCGATTCGATCAACCTCCCTCACCCCCTACCAGCCACCAACACCAGCACCAACAACCGCAATCATGGTTCTCTCTGCTCAGTCTTGTGTTTCTAAATGATCCCTCCCATAGCACTCACCATGTTTTAGAGGAACCAGTGTTGTTTTCTGTCCCTGAGTCTCTAAGGGGCTGTCGTGCCTGGGCATTGCTTTTGTAGACCAAGTGGCTGCCAAAATTTTAAGATAAACAATTGTTATAATTAAATTAGGAGCTTTCTGACTAGGAGGAACAAAGGCAGCCTGGTCCCTGTGTCATGCCGAGAACTCATTAACAATTGGCTTCAAGACTCTCCAAAGAGATAACCATTTTTGGTAACTGATTCTTTTTCTTTTCATTTTTATTTGATTCTTTCTTTGATCAAAATATGCCAGAGCTTTCTTAGATAAATATTTATTATATGAGCATGGAAATCAATACTAGATAAGCCAAAATGAAGAGGAAATATAGGGGTAGAGAAAGCAGAGGATGGGTGATAATGAGGTTCAGAGGCCAGCTTGCTCTGCGTGAGTCTGAAAGGGCTCAGAGATTCAACGCTGAACTTTATCTGGGCAGAGCAAAGAACACCCGTTGTTTTGTTGTAACAAGATACAGTGAATATTCCAGTACACACAGAACAGAACCCACTGCTTGCTCTGGGTCTTTATAAAAGACGATTCTATAGCCTGGTCACTGATAACTTGCATGGGATTGTTTTACCTAGTGTCCTCTGTCTTCTGTGGAATGAGGTTGGAAGGAAAGACCCTCTACAATATAGTCTGAACCCCCCCCCCCCCCGCACATGTTTGTAGCCAATCCTACTCCAAAAGCAGTCAGTGAAAAGTAACTGTGTGCGTCATTGGCAGCAGGTTAGATGAACTTTAAATTTGAGAGTCGAATCCTTTGGAAGGTAATGAAAGAACAGCTGCGGAAAGATGAAAAAAGCTTGTGCAACAGAAAATAGATCCTGGGTCAGTTCTTCAACAAACAGTGTGAAAATTGACAAGTGTTCATTATATATTTCACTGCAACATGCTTTATATACAATTAAAATGGATAACCGAGAGCTTTGCAAAGGACCCCCATCTCCAAACGCCTGAAAATGGAAGATAAAGTGAGGGGGGAGTGACCATAAAATGAACTGTGATATGGGTGTGTGTTCTCACTCAGTGTGTGTGTGTGTATGTGTGTATTTTTGTGTGTGAGTCAGAGAGTGCTCATATACTCACTATATGTGTGACAGTAGGTATGGCCCTGTGTACTCACACACCATCTATGTGAGTATAAGTTTGCCCCTTGTAGTCACTGTGTGTGATAGTGGGAGTGTGCCCCATGAACTCACTGTGTGAGAGCACAGTGTACCCCGAGTATTCACTGTGTGTCAGCAGGAATGTACCCCATGAACTCACTCACTGTGGATAAGTAAATGTGGACCCCATGTACACACACCCCATCTGTATGAGTAGGAGTGGGCCCCGTGTACTCACTGTGTGTGAGAGTAGGAGTATACCCTTAGTGCTCACCGTGTTTGTGTAAATAGGAGTATGCCCCATATACTCACTGTGTGTGAGAGTAGGAGTATATCCCTGTGCACTTACTGTGTGTGAAAGTAGGAGTATGCCCCGTGTACTCACTGTGCGTGAGAGTGGGAGTGTGCCCTGTTCACTCACTGTGTGTGAGAGTAGGAGTATACCTCGTGTACTCACTGTGTGTGAGAGTAGGAGTATGCCCCGTGTACTCACTGTGCGTGAGAGTGGGAGTATGCCCTGTTCACTCACTGTGTGTGAGAGTAGGAGTATACCTCGTGTACTCACTGTGCGTGAGAGTAGGAGTATACCTCGTGTACTCACTGCTTGTGAGAGTAGGAGTGTGCCCCCTCAGCTGCTTCACTGCATCAGAGAGCACTTGAGCAGGGAGCATGAGTTTCCATCGTGGGTGCTGTGTAATGTAAGCCTTTGCTACCCAAGGTGGATTTCAGCACCTAGAGAGGAGTGATCGTGTGCTGCGATATTTAAAAGTAATCCACCTACTTTGATGTTCAGTCAAAGCAGCAGCGATGAGTTATAATATCAGAAATATAAAAAGGGTGAGGAATGTCTCTTCTGTGCTTCCCGGGAGTAAAAGTACATGTGAGGGGGGGTGACTTGGGGGAGTTTCAAGGACCCTTTTCATTGCTCCCCTTTTCCCCCTTCCCACTGACGCGTGCCCCGACTGTCAGCAGGCCTCAGCCCGCCCAAGCCGCGCCATTCTGGAGGCAGAAAGACACGCCTTGGAACCTCAGGCTCTGTGGCTTTGTGCGATTAAAGTGTGGGTACACGATTTCCTCTTTTTTTTTTATTAGTTTATTTTTAATTAGAGAGTCATCGTGAAGGTACAGTTACAGATCCATACATCTTTGTGCTCATGTTTCCCCCATACAAAGTTCGAGAACCCATCCCTTCACCAGTGCCCATTCTCCACCACCAGTAAACCCAACATCCCTCCCCCCATCCCCAGTCCCGTCTCACCCCACCCCACCCTGCCACTATGGCAGGGTATTCCCTTTTGTTCTCTCTCTCTGATTAGGTGTTGTGGTTTGCAATAAAGGTGTTGAGTGGCCATTGTGTTCAGTCTCTAGTCTGTATTCGGGCCACATCACCCTTCCCCCACATGACCTCCAACCACATTTTACTTGGTGGTCCCTTCCCTGAGTTACCCAGAATGAGAGACCACGATTTCCTCTTAAGGCTCCGACTCCGTGGGTGCAGACACGAAAGAATGGTCCCTGCTTTATCATCTTGGGGAAAGCAACCGGGGACAGAGCAGAGAAATAGTCCACGTCTGGCCATCCCAACGTCAGCTCCTGCAAGACACCAGAGTTGAGCGTTGGAGCGTCGACACTTCAGGAAACTCCAGTGATAGATAACTCCTGCCCTCAGTCATAATTACAAGGTCTTTTCTGTGTCATGATAAACATCGCACATTGAGAATATAGTAAATATAGATCTGTAATACATATTGTGCAACAAAAATAGTATATGGCATTTGATAGGTAAACATATTAATAGTATTTAAATATAATGTAGTGCGACATCATCCCAGTGTTCTTCAGCCTTTTTATTACCACTGTGGACGGGTGCCTGTCGCACATACCCCTGCGTGGCAGTGCTAGACCAGTGAATTTTTTTTTAATCTTTTTGCACCTGTGGGTCAGACTAGCAGTTGATGATCATTTCATTACATAATAATATATCTTAGCAGAGTTGCTAATTTTTCTAAAATGCATTCTTCAGGTGACACATAAGAAAGGAAGAAAGTGAACATTGTTCTGTGCATGCTGCAGTTCAGTGTGTGTGTGTGTGTGTGTGTGTGTGTGTATGTTCTCATGCACGTGCATGCATACACAAATTCAAGATGAGGAAGATTAAGAGAGCACATGGCTTGATGAGGATGTTTTGATTTACTGATGACAGGCTCGAAGGACAGGACTGGAGTGATAGCACAACGGGTAGGGTATTTGCCTTGCACGAGGCCGACCCGGGTTCAATTCTTCCACCCCTCTCAGAGAGCCCAGCAAGCTACGGAGAGTATCCAGCCCACACAGCAGCACCTGGCAAGCAAGCTCCCCATGGCGTATTCAATATGCCAAACACAGTAGCAACAAGTCTCACAATGGAGACATTACTGGTGCCTGCTCCTGGGGGAGGGGTGGGGAGGGGGAAGCAAAACGCTGAACAATGGGGGGTGCCAGTGAGCCAGTGTGACAGGCTCAAAGGAATCTCTTCCATTCTTCTGGAAGAGTAAATATTATCATTCATTCTCCGTTGTTTGTGTGTTTTGGGTCCACAAACTCCCGTCCTCAGGTCTTCAGGGCTTACTCTGGACTCTGCACTCAGGAATAACTCCAGAGTGTAGGACTTGGGGGGACCATCTGAGATTCCAGGGAAAAAACCTGGGCTAATGTCCTGCAGAACAAGTGCCCAGTCACCGCACTCTTTCCAGCCCTGAAGACTATCCTTTTAGAAAAATAGATAAATATCAATAAGCATTTACTCCCCTGGAATACTTGGTTCCAAATCTTGCTGCAGACTTAGTCCTGTACCAAAAGCTGCCCCTGACCGCAGGAATGGCGGAGTCCCTTGCAGGTGCTCAGTCTGTCCTGCGGTGATAGAACATTCCAGACAGCAGGCAGAGGGAATGCTCTGGGATGCAGCGGGTCCCTGGTATTGGCTTGGGAATGGAAGCGAGGGTACCAGCTGTCCCCAAAATTGTCAGTGACTTTGCTCTCCCAGTCACGAATGGTTTCCAGATGCACACGTGCGATTCCTTTTTAGGCTTTCAGAAAGGAGGGGGCAAGCCCGCGGAGGAGGAGGAGGTTTCTGCAAAATGGTTACATTCGCATAAATTGCTTGGTTTATTTGAATGAATGCACATGGAGTATCAACAAAAGCAATTTATCGCTTAGTGGCACAAGACATGAGAGAATATTCACTCCCAACGTGCTTGGAAAGTCAGACCTGCATAGTAAGCTGGCTCTCCTAGCGCAGATAGGCCGGCCAGAAGTGGGCGTCAGAGGAAGTTCTTACAATAGCTACTTGACACGTAGAAGTTAGTCCTAGATCTTTGGAGCCAGCTTTGGCTCACGGATAATAAGAACAGCAGCATCGCATCTGATGCCAAGAGTTTTCCAGGCAATTTCCAGGGGAGTACTACAATGTCTTGCTTCGAATAGGTGAATCAGGAGCTCGTGCATGCTTCCGTGAGCACTGGAGACCTGATGGTAGAAGAGCCACAGCGGCAGGCATGGGCCAGGGCTGCAGATGGGATCCTGCATGATCTCACCCAGTTGTGCAATTTTCCTTCCCTCTCCAGACGAGTAACAGTGGACCCCAGATAGCTGCTTTGATAACACCTTTGGACTCTGGTCTGATAGTTGGAACTGGGATTCTCTAGCTTCCCCCAGGATTCTGTGAATACAAAGTATCTAGTGTGTAACTGAATAAGTTGAGTTGTCTATGTAAGCTAAACAGATGTTGCTTCTATTGTGTGGCTTCATCTTCCTTAATAGAATTAAGTGCAATGTCTATGAGATCCATGATTCCTTGTATATAACTACCAACATACATTTTGGGGAGTTTACTAGTAATTGTTATAAACAGTCTTTTTTATTGAATCACCATGAGATACAGTTACAAAGCTTTCATTTCTGACATACAATGATCGAACACCCATCCCTTCATCAGTGCACATTTTCCACCACCATTTTCCCCAGTATCTTCCCCCCTCAACTCACGCCTTCCCCTGCCTCTATTGCAGACAATTTCCCCAATGCTAAGTCATGAAATATGCTTATAAGTGGATGGTCATGGAGAGTATCATGCTATGTGAAATGAGTCAGAAAGAGAGGGAAAGACATAGAATGACTGCACTCATTTGTGGAATATAACATAGCATAATATGAGACTGACACCCAAGGACAGTAGAGACAAGGGCCAGGAATATTGCTCCATGGTTGGAAGTGTGCCTCATGAGCTGGGGCAGAAGGCAACTGGAATAAAGAAGGGGTCACTAAGTCAATAATGGTTGGAGGGATCAGTCGAGATGGGAGATGTGTGCTGAAAGTAGATAAAGGACCAGAAAGGCTGGGCCAGTTGGCATTCCCACCAACAGTGAAGGAGCGTCCCTTTCTTCCCCACATCTACGCCAGAACTCGTTGCTTTTGTTCTTTTAAATGTGTGCCAGTCTCTGTGGCATGAGATGATATCTCATTGTTGTTTTGATTTGCATCTCCCTGCTGACTAGCAATGTGGAGCATTTTTTCATGTGCCTTTTGGCCATTTATATTTCTTTTTTGAGGAAATTTATGTTCATTTCTTCTCCCCATTTTTTATGGGGTTGGAGGTTTTTTCTTATGCAATTCTACTAGTGTCTTGCATATCCTTGATATTAATCTCTTATCATATGGGTATTGGGTAAATATTCTTTCCCATTCTGTGGGCTCTTTCTGTATTTTGGTCACTGTTTCTTTTTCTTTCTTTCTTTTTTTATTTTTTTGCCTTTTGGGTCACACCTGGCGATGCACAGGGGTTAGTCCTGGCTCATGCACTCAGGAATTACTCCTGGCGGTGCTCAGGAAACCATATGGGATGCTGGGAATCAAACCCGGGTCGGCCGCGTGCAAGGCAAATGCCCTAACCGCTGTGCTATCGCCCCAGCCCTGATCACTGTTTCTTTTGAAGTGCAGAAGCTTCTTAGTTTGATATCATCCTATTTGTTTATGTTTGCTTCCACTTGCATGGTCAGTGCTATTTTGTCCTTAAAGAACAATATGGACAGTCCTTCAAAAACTAGAAATTGAGCTTCCAAATGACCCTGCAATACCATTTCTGGGAATATATCCTGAGGATGCAAAGAAGCACAGTAGAAATGACATCTGTACCTATATATTCACTGCAGCACTCCTCACAATAGCCAAAATATGGAAACAACCCGAGTGCCCTAAAACAGATGACTGGTTAAAGAAACTTTGGTACATCTACACAATGGAATACTATGCAGCTGTTAGGAGAGATGAAGTCATGAAATTTGCTTATAAATGGATAAACATGGAGAGTATCATGCTAAGTGAAATGAGTCAGAAAGAAAGGGAGAGACATATAGGGACTATACTCATTTGTGGAGTATAAAATAACATCACATGAGTCTGACATCCAAGGACGGTAGATACAAGGGCCAGGGGGATTGCCCCATAGCTGGAAGCCTGCTTCATGAGCGGAGGGGAGAAGAAAGATGGAATAGAGAAGGGATCACTAAGAAAATGATGGCTGAAGGAACCAGTCCGGATGGGAGATGTGTGCCGAAAGTTGATAATGGACCAGACATGATTAGCTCTCAGTGTCTGTGTTGCAAGCCATAATGCCCAAAAATAGAGAGTATGGGGAATATTGTCTGCCATGGAGGCAGCGGGAGGGTGGAAAAGGGGGGTATACCCGGGATATTGGTGGTGGGTAATGTGCACTGGTGGAGGGATGGGTGTTTGGTCATTGTGAGATTGTAACCCAAACATGAAAGCTTGTAACTATCTCACGGCGATTCAATAAAATTAAAAAAAAAGAAAGTAGATAAAGGACCAAATGTGATAAACTTGCAGTATCTATATTGCAAACTATAAACAGTCTTATTATCTGTTCCCTTTAGAATCTAAGTTTATTGAGGACTGTACCAGCTAATGTTCAGCAGCAGGTATCTTGTTCAATACACACTGCCTGTGTCAATGGCCTGTTTATGGTACCTATAAAGGACTCCAAGCATTAGTGTTTGGAAAGGCTTACGGGCTGGTGCAGGGAAACTCTTGGAGGGGAGGTGGGTTTCCAGTTCTGCATTTTAAAAGTTCATATCCACTGCTATAATAAACAGAACTTAGAGGATAAAATATGGGATAAGAAAGCTGTGTTATACATGAATCCTGTGCAGTATATGTACAACTATTTTTTTATGGCAGATACCATTTGAGGAAAGTAATATCACTGTATCACTGTCATCCCTTTGTTCATCGATTTGCTCGAGCAGGCACCAGTAACATCTCCATTCATCCCAGCCCTGAGATTTTAGCAGCCTCTCCTTATTCATCTTTCCCAAAGATTGGAGGCTCTTTCAGGGTCAGGGGAATGAGACCTGTTATTGTTACTGTATTTGGCATATTGAATATGCCATGAGGAGCTTGCCAGGCTCTTCCATGTTAGGAGGAAAGTAATAATAAATAATAATTAAGTGGAGTGACAATACGAAGACAGAAGCTAATCTCTGCCAAGAGTTGGATGAGTAAGTCAAGGGACAGTATCTTGAACAGTCTTGCAAGAAAGGACTTTTAAAAAATTCATAACTTTTATTTATTTAATTAAAGAACTGTGATTTACAAAGTTATTGATAGTTGAGTTTTGGGCATATAATATTCCACCACCAATCCCAATGTGATTTGAAAATTTATCGATAGTTGAGTTTTTGGCATATAATATTTCTCCAATCCCACTGTGGTTTACAAAGTTATTGATAGTTGAGTTTTAGGCATGTACTATTTCAATACCCATCCCACCATCAGTGTCAGTTGTCAACTTCCCTCCACCAATGTTCTCATACTGTGTGTCCCACAGCCCCTTATCTGTCACCTCGAAAGGGACATTGCAGAGTTCATTTGTTGGAGCTTAGCTCTTATATTTTCCATGTTGTTGGGTCCGTGCTTTGGGAATACAGCTATGCCACTCTCCCACACAACCAGTACAGCCAGAGCCCCACTCCTGATTCCCTATCACTTCCATTTCTCATCTTCTTCCTTCTCCACTTGATTTCTTTCCTTTCCTCTCCTTCTCCTCTCTAAGGTCTATAGCGTGATCTGGGCAACTCCCATTTACTACATTGTATTTCCTCATCCAGTTATTCTATATACCACAGATAAGTGAGATAGATCATCCTGTGTTTGTCTTTCTTTCTCTGGCTTTCTTCACTCAACATGATATCTTCCAGTTCCAAATGCATTGCAACAAATTGCATGATTTCATCATTCCTTGTAGCTGCATAGCATTCTACTGTGTTTATATACCACATCTTCATAATCTATTCATCTGTCTTTGGACAGTGAGGTTGAGTCCATATCTTAGCCATTGTACTTAGTACAGCAATGAATAATGGTGTGCATATGTTCTTTTGAATGAATGTTTTTAAATCCTGGAAATTGATGCCCCCAAATGGAATTCCTGGATAATATGCAACTCAATTCTAAGTTTATTGAGGAATATACATACTGTTTTCCTCAAGGGTTGAACCAGACAATATTCCCACCAGCAATGGATGAGAGTTCCTTTTTCACCACATCTCCACCAGCACAGATTGTTTCTATTATTTTTAATATGTGACATTTTCACTAGTGGAGATTATATCTCATTATAATCTTGATTTGTATTTCCCTAATGATAAGTGACACTGAGGACTTTTTAATATGCTTTTTGGTCATCTACCTGTCTTCTTTTGAGAAGTGTCTGTTAATTTCCTTTCCTAATTTTTAGATAGGGCTTTTGAATTTTTTGTTTTTAATCTTTGTTAGCACTTTATAGAACCTGGATATCAAGCTTTTATCTGATGTGTTGAATACAAATATTTTTTCCATTTAAGTTATCTGTCTTTTAGTTTTATCCTGTGTTTCTTTTGCCACACAGAAACCCTTTAGTTTGATGTAGTCCTTCTTGTTTATTTTTCATTTTGTTGCTTTTGCCAGTGGTATCAGATCATTTTGCCAGATGTCCAAATCTTGGATCATTTTGCCTATATTTTCCTCAACGTACTTAATAGTTTCTGGTAGGATTTCAAGGTCTTTGGTCCACTTTGAATTGAGTTTTGTGTAATGTGTGAAATATGAGTGCAACTTTAATTTCTTACCCATAGGTATCTAGTTTTCTGAGTACCATTTGTTGAAGTGGTTGTCTTTACTCCATTCCATTCGCTCCTTTATCAAAACTTAACTGTACATATGTGTGTATATATACATATATATATACATATATATGGGTTATTACCCTTAGATCTTCAGTTCTCATTCATTGATCAGAGATACTGTCTTCAGTACCATGCAGTTTTTATTACTATAGCTTTAAAATGAAGTTCCAAATTAGATAATGATCGCATTTCAGTAATAATACCTCCCAGTTTCTTATTTTTCATTGTGACTTTCATTGTGGAATAGACTCCTTGATCACATTTTCCTCTGATTCATTCTTTGTGTATAAGAATGTGACAAGTTTTTGTACCCAGCCCCTTTATTGTATTGATTTATTATTTCCAGAGTTTTTTTGACTTTTTCAGGTTTTATATGTGTCCTACCATATCATCTGCAGATACTGGTAACTTGACTTCTTGCCAGGTTGGATCCCTTTGAATTTTATTCTTGCCTGATTGCTGCGGTAAGGACTTCTAATACTATCTTGAGTAAAAGTGGACATCCTTACCCTGTGACTGATCTCAAAGGGGATGCGTTCAGTTTTCACCATTCAGACTAATATTGGCCATGGGTTGGTTATGTATTCTGTTACTTTCTTGAGTAACATTCACCCCTATTTTGTTGAGGGTTTTCCATCATGAATAGATGTTGGAAATCATCAATTGATATGATCATATGGTTATTATCTTTCCTTTTATTAGTATGTTATGTTAACTGATTTCATACATTGAGCCATCCTTGCATACCTGGCATAAATCTCACTTGATCATAGTTTTTTATCTTTTTATATGTTGTTGGAGTTGGTTAGCTAAGACTTTGTTAAGTATGTTTGCATTGATATTCATCACTGAGATTGGTCTTAAATTTTCTTTTATGGTAGTATCTCTGTCTGCTTTGGGGATTAGTGTAATGTTAACTTCACAGAATACCTAAGGAAGGATTCCTGTGTCTTTGATGTTTTTGAAGCGCTTAAGGACTAAGAGCAGTACATCATTCTGAAAGTTTGCTGGAACTCACCAGTGAACCCATCTGGACTGGGACTTTTGTTCTTGATGAGATCCTTAATTACTGTTTGAATTTCCTTACTTATTATTGGTTGATTAAGCTTTCTACAAAATTCATGATGCAAGACAGGATTTTTGAAGAAGGAAGATACCAAATCCCAAAGGATGACCTAACTGGTGATAAATGACAAATGATTGATAAATGACATTTCTGGGAGAGTCATGTTAGAAATTCAACATAAAATTGTTCTAAATGGTATAAAGGAAGGGAAGTAAGTAAAATTTGATGACTTTTCAACTCTTATAAGAACCCTACCAGGCCACATGGGAGATATCATATAAATTAATAAATTCCTTAAATCTTAAAAGTTCTGATTTTCTAGATAAGAAATTCCATTTCCAGCCCTAACTCTGTCAGGAGTCAGCATTTTTCTTTTGGGGGTTGCAAAGTCCTCACATAGTTGTGAGAAAACTCTATTCTCTATTCAGAAAACCCTCACATGCACATTATTCTGATAGCAGACGACGGCCCTTTCCCAGTCCATCTGTCCTTGTCTTTGTAGAACTAGAGATACATGCACAGTTTTTGATGCATGAGGAATAAGAGTGGAAAAGCAATCTCATCAGGTTCTTACCTCTTCTACCTCCCTTCACTATGTGAGAAGTGGAAGGTCTGAAAGTAAAGTCCTTTCTTCATCTACTTCCATCAAACTACTATATGTTGCATATACTAAAAAAAAAAAAGTCAGAACATGGGGCTCCGGCGTTGAAGTTAAATATTTCATACAAAGGACATGAATCATCTTAAGTACAGTAGTAGAGGCTCACGTAGAGAAAATTTATTGAACATCTAATTTGTGACTCATGGGGAACACATGTTGTAGCTTTCTTTGGACAACAATGTGCCATTGTTCAATATCAGCTTGGCCATTAAGCCTTACAGAGGCAGAAGTCTGATATATTCCCCACAGTTAATGGTTCTTCATTTAGCTTTCAAGTTATGATTTTCTTTCTGGTCCTTACAAAAGTGTTTATGGAAGAGATTCACAGCCTTGAACCTCAAAGGTTTTGATGGATATCAAAAATAGGGATATATTTCAACAGAAAAAGAATATTAGAAAAGTGCAGTTCTCTTAGAGAACTGGAGGGAATCATACAGAGCTAAGTCCAAGGATATCCAGGTTTAGGCTTGCAAAAAATTTTGAAGTAGAAAAATCTATTTAAGTGCCCAGTAGCATTTCTGAAACCTGGAGTGACCACTGTGCCCTCCATTTATATCACTGCTCCGAAATTTCAGGATCCCATGAGAGAAAGTAAATTAGTTGCTTATGGGGTATGCTGGCGTTTGGCTTGAGGGAAGGTCAGATACTTTGATAATTGACTTGCACGGAGGCTGTGTTTAGTGACAGACATGTTTTCCCCACCAGAATTTCAGTGTTCTAAAAAATGCTGGGTATTCAGTCTTTAAAATGGTTTTCATTGCCTTTACCGCAGACATTCCAATGTTCTCTCCCCAAGAACTGGAACGTGGATAGTTCTGAAAACTAGGCAGGTACTCCAGAGAGTCTCCCAACCATTTTTGGCTGACTGCCCCTTCTCAGGGAAACAAACAAAGACTCAGCGCCCCACTGGATTCTACCTCCTTTTATCAAACAAATAGAAAACACCTCAAATTGCACCCCAGGCTTGACTCACTCCCATAGGTTGCTCCAGCATTCCGCACCCTGGATTACCATAGAACCCACTTTGGGAAACACTGAGCTAGACCCAGAAACATTAAATCAACAACTGGCTGCTTGAAAAAGAGCTATTTGCTGGGTTTCAGCTGTTTCCTAAGTTGCTTTTTGAGCAATTCCATGTACAAAAATGTCTCTCAGAGGCCTGTAGAAAGGGTCTGTTTTCCTTTCATTTGGCAAATGGATCCCTGCTGCTACATCTTCCCAGAGATTATAGGAAACACCACAATATCCCCACATTAATTGCACTAGCACATCTCATGTAAACCCAGGGACAACCGTCGGTCAGTGTCTCTGGCATGAACAGCAGCCGTCTTCCACACACACTGTGTTGGCTGACTTGCAAATGCCTTGACCTTTGTAGCTCCCAAGTAGCCTGTCCCAGTATTTCCTATTTCTCATTAGTATTTGGACTGTGTGACTTCAGACGTATCACCAAGGATCACAAGTTCACTGTAAAAGCAAGCTCCAAACTGCTGTTTAGACACTCTGGGCTGTTATTGTGGTGTATAAGCCACGGCACTAGGATGGCCCTTAGAGAAGAAAAGACGTAGGCTGCATCACAGGCTTTTACATAACAGGTAGGTATTGAGAGGGAAGTCATTGTCACAGTGATTAAAGTCTCGGGAGGAAAAAAAATAGGGGTGTCTAAGGATAAAAGAAAGCTTATACTAATTCAAAATGCTTCCACAGGCGCAAATGGTTCTTCTTAGCTGGGTGTTAGTGATTCTTTAGATTTAGTCAAATTAAAACATCGACACCAGCACATACTTATCAATGATGATTAATTCCCACAGGAAGGATGAAGTTGCTGAGTTAAGAGTTAAAGGGATATGGATGGATATGAGTCATTCTGTGGAAGGTTGTTGCCTTCAGTCCTAATGCTGGAAGCTGCAAGGATTCTTGATTTTTCTCATCAAAAAAAATATATTAGTGGAGGTGGGGGTATTTGGAACCATACATGGTGGTGCTCAGGGCCTACTTTTGGCTCTGTGCTTAGGAGTCATTCCTAGATGTGCTCACAGGACAATATGCAAAATGCCTGCCAAAGCTCACACCTGCATATCAGGAACAAAGAGCTCGCCACAGGCCTGGGGCTGTGTGGGGTTCTGTAGGAGGCCAGGGGTTACTTGAAGGTGACAACAATATTCCAAAGCTCATGGGTAGATTTTTTTTTGGATGAAATATGTGACATTTTTGTCACATATTTGTCACATAATTGTCACATAATTGTCACACATTCCACAAATATGTAGAATTCAAATCCTTTTCTTATTTCCCAGTGTTTTACCTTTCCCACAGTTCTAGAATTTGTGATTCAATGGACTTTATACACATGATTCAATGGGCAGGTGGGGTTGGGTGGGGGATTAAGATGAAGTAGACATTCCTCGGCTGTGTTGGGTATGTCACTTTCCACTGTATTTTTGAAGACTAGAATATGAGTTTATAACAAATTCAGATTCCACGAGAAAAGTAAAACATTTTGTAATGAAAGTCTTTATATTGACCAAGCAAAGGCTTTTATGATGAAAATGGACCAGCGTGGTTTCAGTATAAGTCACTGTTATTCTGGAAGTTATGTGGAACCAACATAAAGCACACAACCAAAAGGTGATACTCTCCCACGTTTTGCTGTATTTCTAAGTGAAATATCCCTTTAAGGAGACAGGAGGAAAGCAGATGAGAAATTCTGGTTAGAGGTTAAGCATTGGTGGTAAAGATACTTAAATAGAGTAAGTTCCTATATACTAAGAATGAGGGTGAAATTCCTGGGTTGGAGAATACTCAGAAAATGTAGGCCTTTGGTAATAAAGTTCTCATTTGCAAATATTATTGTATGACAGTATTTTCCAAGGTGCTCCAAGGATATTATTGAGCAAAGTTTCTATTTTCACATACAGTATGACTAAGCTTTGACATTAGCTTATTTTCTCTGAACAAATTTACTCAGCCTTAGATTACTGCATTCATATTACAGTAATGGTTTGGGGTGGCAACCTGGATCAATAACATAAGACACTTCTGTAAAAGCAGATTCGCAATTTGAGTGGCTTTGGGTTGATAATTATTATTTGCTCCCTGGATTGTCTCCATTGAGGAACTTTTAGAGGAGGAACTCATCCTTGTATCTATTATGCGAAAACATAAAAACTTGTTTACAGTTGAGTGTGTACACTGCAGCCTTGATGTCAGACCCTGAAGTATAAAATGAATTAGTTCACAGTGCACCCATGTGCCTGTCATTCTTTTTTTCTATTACGACCTTGTCTTCTCCTTAGTTGGATTAGCACTGGCATCAGGATTCAGGGCAGTAGAATGTCTGGCTCTTTGAGATGTTCTTTTTAATCAGCGTGTTCATTTAACAACGTGTGTCCTTTTGGTTATATATTTAAATCATTTGGTCACACATATGCTACTTGGCCCCCCAGAGAAAAGGAGGATGGAGAGTGCCAGCAACCTGAGCCCACTCTCTTTGCTTGAAAATATTAAAATTGGGCATAGCCATGCCAAGGGACTCCACGCCAGGCTGTTTCACTCAGGGTGCCCCATGGGACCCAGACCTGGCAGCTGAAAACCTCCAGAACCCAACTACCGCCATGCTGAAGGCCACTCCCCACATGCTCAAGCTGAGTCTCATGCATGAGTGAAATCTGACAAAACCCAGGTATTGCAGAACTTTGTGTTCTTGGACTCTGGGCTCAACGGGACCTGGAGTGGAGATCCTCTGCCCATTTCCGCCCCAGTCTCCAGTGACCCAGGGGTCACACCCATAAGCCACCTCCTGCTGACCACCAGATACTCATCAGCCACCATCCAGATCACAGGGCTTTTTCTCTCGGACAGGAGCAACATGATGCCCGCCATAGCCATGCCACCGGACTCTGTGCCAGGCTGTTTCACTCAGGGCACCCCAGAGGGGTATGGGTGGTCCCTTCCCAAAGGACCCAGCCCCAGCAGCCAAAAAGCTTCAGAACCCAACACAGCCACATGTTCCTCACATATTAGTGAAAGTATTCCTGGACGTTATGGCCACATTCATGGCCGCGCGACACATCATAAGATGGTTTTCCATAACAGACAATACAAAATATATTATTTTTGTTGTGCTTTGGGACAGGGATTGGATCTTGGGATGGAAACATCCCAAATTTGGTGGTGGGAAGGTGTAATGGTGGTGGGATTGGTGTTTGAATATTAACTGTAATCAAACATTGTGAACCACCTTATAAAATAAGAAAATAAAAAGAATATATATATATAAAAGAAAATATTAAAATAGGACGATCTGGAAACATGTGAGGCATCTCAGAAATAAGAGGGAAGTGCAACAAGTGAAGAAGCCGAGAGCAGCGGCTGAGAAGAGCGTTGCCCTAAATCAAGAGCAAGTGATGCAGATGAGATGAAGAGTAAGTGATGCAGATTCCTGGAGCCTTTCATTCCTTCGACTCTGCTCCCAGGGTCAGGTTCTGCCTGTGGTGGCTGCACATCCCTTGACGATGGATTGACAAATGCACCAGTTCAGACAGTGCTGGCCGTGTCTGGGATTATTGACCATGGATTGACAAATGCATCAGTTCAGGCAGTGCTGGCCATATTTGAGATTAGTGTCAGATCTTACTTTGCAGCAGCTGGTGCCTGGGGCCGACTTGGGCTTCCAGATGTGAGGTGAGGCATTTCCCTTCTCTGTTCCTGTCCTAGCTCCCCAAGTGCCTCTGAAGGGAATGGGGGAATGTGAAGTGTAGTTGAAGCAGTTCTGTTCCATTTCTGAACCCTCCCCCGAAAAAACAAAACTCAACAATTTTCTTTTTCCTTAAATAAAATCTCCAAGGGAATCAGTTTGACTTAAAATAATAGTTGAAGATTCTTGAACCTCTGACTTTGTAAAGGGAGAAGGAAAGCAATTTCCCAAGCTTCCCATCTGTGGCAGGATTCATTAAGGAGCGGGATTTCAATCAAAAGGGGATCCAATTAGCTTCCCTGAACCCGTCAACCTGAGATGGAGAGAATGAGGGGGAGGGAAAATTGATCAGCACTGCTGGAAAATCCCAGGATCTGGACACTCAGTCTTACTCTGGAGGGTCAAGAGCATTTTGACATGATAAGCAAACTTCTGCTGAGCAATTTTGTAAAAAGTAATGTGCGAGCAATTTGGTAAAAAGAAATGTGCTTCCAATCCCCCCCCTCTCTCTCTCTCCCTCCCTCTCTCTCTCTCTCTCTCTCTCTCTCTCTCTCTCTCTCACACACACACACACACACACACACACACACACACATTTTCTCTCCCATCTCCCCTCCTTACCTCCCTTTTCCTTTCCTCTTTCTTTCCCTTCCTCTCCCTTCTTGTATGATGATGTAATTTCTCCATGCCAGTCTCTGTCCCGTGGGATTTTGGTAATGGAAATAAATAAACCTCTTTAGAAATGTGGCATTGGCAAATAATAAACCGTCTTCCCCCTTGTTTCCTGATCCTTTCCTGCAACTCCTGATTTTAATAAGGAGATTCAACCCTCTGGGCAAAAGCCCAGGAAAAAGCAGAGTTATTGGTTAAGAGAGACAGCGCCCCCAGTGCATGCTGGGTAAGGAGGAGAGCTCCTGGTGTTTGTCATGGAACCAAATGCAAACATTGAAGAAGACAGCTGTGGACAGAAAAGACTCTAGCTAAGCTCACTTTTGGGATCCCTGTTCTTTCTGGTTAGATGCTTGCCGAAAGAGGGACCATACTCATTTTCCACAGGTTAGTCTTTGTTGGGTAGAAGAGAAGTGAAATGCAAAGATTTATCTGAGGGCATATTACTATGATGTAAATCAATTCCAGGGAGTAACTTACTCTAAGAAAGGATTGAAGACCCTACATTCTGTTTCCAGTCTTTTCCCCCTTCCCTCATCTTCTCTGTGAACTTTTGGTTCTTTTTCCTTGTCCCATATGTTCCATTGATAACCATTTCCAAACTTTACCTTCTTCCATGTGAGTTTCCTCTGCCTGTAACATTCTTCTCCTCACCTAGGTGCCCAGAACATTCCTCTTTCAATCAAGTTTTTCCAGTAAGTTCTTTTCTCCCATCTGCACCTATGAAATAAGTTCCTGGCCTTGACACAGGTATCTGGAGCTTCATTTATTTCAGATCATCATCGTTACACATGAAAGATTAGGAGGCCCGAGGGGTAGTTGCGGATACTGAAAAGAGTGAAAGGGAACAAAGATGCTTCGTCATCTACCCCAGCCCAAGGGCTGGCTAGAGCGTTCAGTGGTCCCACAGAAATACAGATATATCAATATTCACATTTGTGTAGGAAAATCCGTGCATTCTAAATCTAAAACATCCATAAGTTTATTAATTAATTAATTCAATTCCTTCAATAGATATCACCTTTAGGAACCCTGTTATGTCTAATACTTGTAAGAAACCTCTAAGAAACCCTGGCCTTCCCTATTTCCTGGGGTTAGTGTAACTGTAAATGTATGGCGATTTGATGTTACAGACTTTAGGATGACACTATTAGTGATGTCCTGACAGTTTGCAAAATCAAGACCTTATTTATCGCCTGAGTACTGTTCAGAGGCATTGGGACCATTTTAGTCGATACTCAGCCAGCTGACTCAGTGCTAGAGCCTTGGGTTCCTAGCCATGGTTGTGGTCCACAAGACCCACACACAGTCACGTGCATGGGGCATTCAGGGCTGCATCTCGTGATGCTCAGGGGACCATGTGGTGTGGGGGATCCTACACACACAAAGCAGATGCCGCTGACATTTACACCCTCTCCCCAGATCTCATCTAGTTCTGCTTTTAAACTGCTGTGTAAAGCCATTCTGCCCATAAGTGAAAGTTTTATGAATTCAACACGCAAAGTAGATTTTTATCGTTTTATGATGTGTATGTGTGTGAGAATGATTAAAATTCAAATGGATAGGATACTTTGCTTAGAACCAGAATATTAAAGGCCAATTGAATCTCTCGATTTGGTCCATTGAAGTTAGTATTTTAATTTTTAGTTTAAAAAGAGCTATGCTAACATGGAGCTGGCTGAGCCTCTCAGTTTCAAATGAGACTTTTGAACACGACCACTGCCTGCCTCAAGAATCATTTGCTTTTGTTATTGTTGTGTCCAAGGTACAAGAAAGTTTTATCAGAGAGGAGATATAAGCTAATATTAGTTTATTTTCTGAAAACCTCCGGAACCCAGCCACAGCCATGCTCAAGGCCACTCTCCACACAGTTGGATGAGCCTCATACATGAAGGAACCAGCAGAGGAACCCAGGCATGTGGGACCCGGGGCTGAGAACTCCAAGCCTACTCGGATCAGGACTGGGCCTCCTCCACCCAGACCCCTCATTTTCCAGTAGCTTGGCATTCACACCCACAAACTGTCCCGGCACCATGTAACCTCATCAGTGGCCAAGATCGAGAGACTACATAAAACAAAGCTCCCGGAAGCACTCAGCCACTTAGTCTAGCCCGCTGCTGTGCTTAAAGCAGCACACATGTGTTTGGTTTTAACACACTTGCTTGTATTTTCTGATATACATTCTCCATCCCTCTCTGAGAGCCCGGCAAGCTACTGAGAGGATCCCACCCGCATGGAATCTCCTCATGGCTTATTTGATATGCCAAACACAGTACCAATAAAGGGTCTCATTCCCCTGACCCTGAGAGAGCCTCCAATTGTTGGGAAAGTCGAGTAAGGAGAGGCTGCTAAGATCTCAGGGCTGGGATGAATGGAGATGTTACTGGTGCCTGCTTGAGCAAATGATGAAACATGGGAAGATAGTGATAGAGTGATACAGTGATATTTATTATAATTGAATAGCTCTATCTGGAATAAGTATTTGACTAATACCATTTTTTAATTTGTGGAAGGAAGATTGGCAGGTTGTCCCCAGGAAAATGCCCCAGCTCAATCCATTCTTCCTTCTCAACATCCTTTCATTCTTCTTTCCAGTTTTGTTTTTCACAGATTATTCAGGGAGGACCAGGATATTGCCATTGCATATGGTCAAGAGCATGATTCAAAGCCAGATATGATTGAAAATAGTACTGTTATAACTCTGCCCAGTATGGAAGTGTGTGCATTTATCCTCTAAATAAGATTTAATTTTCTTGTTTATGAAACAGAAATAACCAAGTCCATTCAAAGGCTTTTGTGTGAAAAGCACAAGGTCATTCAGTGCCTAGAAATGTTCCCTGTGGTATTAATCATAAATGCTATAAATATCAATTGTTGTAATGATTTGTACATTAATGTCCTAACAATAATTCTGAGGATTAAAATCTTAGCAATACTTTTCTTTCATCTTTTTCAATCCTATTTTTAATGTTCTCCAAAAGCATTTATTGGCTAGGCCTGTGCAGATGGCTCAAAGGGCTGGGGCACATTTTTGGCATACTCAAGCTTCCGGGTTTGATCTACAGCTCAACAGAGCCCCAGAGTTGCACTGGACATGCCCCTGGTGAGCCCAGCACTGCCAGGCCTGAGCACTGAATTCATCACTGAACACAGCGGGACTGAGTATTTCTGGGAATATCTCCTGTACCTCCTCAGTATCGTTTGTGGGGCAAGATGCCCCAAAATTATTTACTGTCAACCCAGTTGTCAAGGATTATTTTTTGGATGCCAAGGATGAGAAAGAGATCTAGACCATTCCTCTATGAGTTAAGACGATAATAAATATTGCTCTACTAAAAAAGTGTTGGGTTCACCACAGAGGTGGGGTGGGGTGGGGGGATGTGATTGGGGGAGTGGGAGGGATACTGGGTTCATTGGTGGTGGAGAATGGACACTGGTGAAGGGATGGGCTCTCAAACATTGCATGAGGGAAAAGCAAGCACGAAAATGTGTGAATCTGTAACTTTACCCTCACTGTGACTCACTAATTAAAAAATAAATAAATTTAAATAATAAAAAATTAAAAAATAAAAATAAAAAATTGTTGGGTTGTATCAATGGCAAACAAAAGCAAAGTTTCTTCCTCACTTTCCTCATGACAATTTATTTTCATGAAATTTTGACTAAAAATCAAGATTTAATTTGATACAAATATAAAGGAAGAACATTAGATATGAGATCAATCTGGTCAATTTAGAATGGACAAAGTCAGACATGCTAATACAGCAGTGGTGCGACTGCAAATTATCCCTTTCAAGAGCATTACTGAAATTATGAGTTATTTGATACAACAGTTAAATGTTTGCTCTGGTGCTTCATAATAGGGACTTATTTTATTGTTTTCTTTTTATTTTTTTTAAGGGCCACACTAAGCTGTGCTTAGGGCTTCTTTCTGCACTTAGGAATCACTCCAGATAGGCAATGGAAACCATGTGGAGTGTGAGGAATCAGAGCAGGACTGCCAAATGCCAGGCAGCTCCTTACCTTCCTTACCTGCTATACTGTGTCTCTGGCCCCAGGGAATGCTTTCATTGTGTTGGTGGACTCAGATGGCTTGAAGTAAAGAGAAAGGAGATGAGATGACAAATGATCGCTTCACCTTCCAGGTCAAGCCAGTAGCTGTACCAATTGCTCAGCTATAATATTTTACAGTAACAATGATGGGTCTCATTCCCCTGACCCTGAAAGAGCCTCCAATTCAGCACCATTGGAAAGGACATGCAAAGAGAGGCTTCTAAAATCTCAGGGCTAGGACGAATGGAGACGTTACTGAGAATGCTCCAGAAACTCGACGATCAACGGGATGATGATGATGATGATGATGATGATGATGATGATGATGATGATGATGATGATATTTTTGACATGCTGTGTGGCCAAGGTTTTGTTATAAACAACTCATCAGGTGGTAGATGGTGTGATCTTTAACTGAAGTGTCAAGAGTCAGTTTGAGGAAAGGAATAAAAATTAAGGAAGCTAGTCTCTCTCTCTCTCTGTCTCTTCTCTTTCTCTCTCTGTTCTCTTTCTTTCTCTCTCCCTTCCCTGTATCTCATGTGTGTGTGTGTGTGGTATGAGGTGGGAAGAAATTGTCTAAGTAGATTTTTTTTTTTTATTGAATCACCATGTGGAAAGTTACAAAGCTTTCAGGCTTAAGTCTCAGTTACACAATGCTCGAACACCCATCCCTTCACCAGTGCACATATTCCACCACCAAGAAACACAGTAAACCTCCCCCCAATCCCCCAACCCCCTGCCCCCCACTCTGCCTGTGTAGCTGATAAATTTCACTTTACTTTCTCTTTACTTTGATTACATTCAATAATTCAACAGAGAACTCACTATTATTGTTTGGATTCCCCCCTCCCCAAAGTCAGACCTGCTGGAAAGGAAGCATTTGATAATTTGTTTTCCATTGCTGAGAATGAAGAGATATGAGGTTGTGTGGCCACAATAGAGGCCACGAGGTTTTGGATTTCCGTATTTTAGTATTTCAGTAACTAAGGGGTTGATATCAAGGATATACAAGGCACTGGTTGAACTCCACAAGAAGAAAACTGCCAACCCGATCAAAAAATGGGGTTATGAAATTAACAGAAACTTTCCCAAAGAAGAAATCCGAATGGCTGAGAGGCACATGAGAAAATGTTCCACATCACTGATCATCAGGGAAATGCAGATCAAAACAATCATGAGATATCATCTCACACCACAGAGACTGGCCCACATACAAAAAAACAAAAGCAATCAGTGTTGGCACGTATGTTGGGAGAAAGAGACTCTTCTTCACTGATGGTGGGAATGTCAACTTGTTCAGCCCTTTTGGAAAACAATATGGACGATTCTCAAAAAATTAGAAATTGAGCTCCCATTTGACCCAGCAATACCACTCCTGGAAATATATCCCAGAGAGGCAAAAAGGTACAGTAGAAAAGACATTTGCATTTCTATGTTAATTGCAGCACTGTTTACAATAGCCACAATCTGGAAAAAACCAGAGTGCCCAAAAACAGATGACTGGTTAAAGAAACTTTGGTACATCTACACAATGGAATACTATGCAGCTGTTAGAAAAGATGAAATCATAAAATTTGCATATAAGTGGATTAACATGGAAAGTATCGTGTTGAGTGAAATGAGTCAGAAAGAAAAGAGACAGACATAGAAATATTGCACTCATATGTGGAATATAAAGTAGCAGAGAGGTACGAGCTATCAATGATGCAACTCCTGGCAGAAATTCCTCAGTCTAAGTAGATTCTGATCTGTCATTTGGACATGGTAGTCTCAAGGAGAGTCTATGATGGAGACCATGTTTTGAGGCTGTGTGTGCGTATAAACGCTGTGGAGTGTCATGAGTTTGGTGTGGCCACACCCAAAAGGTGGACTCCTGGGACTCTTGTCAGCAGACTATCCCAAGTGCAGAATCCCAGAGGCTCCAGCACAGTGAACTTGGATAGGGCTGCCCTGAATGGTCATTAAAGACTTTGAAAACGATGTTTTCTGGGAAAGGAGCACGAGCCCCCAAGAGAAGAAATTCAAGAGAAAGTAGCACTGTAGCACTGTTGTCCGGTTGTTCATCAATTTGCTCAAGTGTACACCAGTAATGTCTCCATTATGAGACTTGTTACTGTTTTTGGCATATCGGATATGCATGGGTAGCTTGCCAGGCTCTCCGAGTGGGACGGAGGAATCGAACCTGGGTTAGCCACATGCAATGCAAATGCCCTATCTGCTGCACGATTACTCCAGAGAAAGTAAGGAGCAAGAAACTAAGGAGAATGAGCACAGATTTATCAGGAGAGGAGCTTCATAGGGATGAAAGAATCTGCTGTGACGTGTGCGAGGGTCGTGGAAGGCATTAAAGAGGGGGTTTCTTTGGACTTTATCTTTACTTCCCATTCTCATTCCCGTTTCTTCCCATCTCTTCTGTTCCTGTTTTTTTCATTGTTTTCTGATCTCCCTCCTTTAGCTGCTCTTGGCTGCTTGTCTGGCTTGTGTTATCTATGGGTCCAAATATAAAATGACCAGCCTTTCTCTCATGGGGCTCACGGCCCCTGTGGAGATGGTGTGACTGGTCCAGTAGGATCTGTTCAGCAGAGGCCCCCAGACAGCATCCCCAGGTTGGCAACTGGGGCACCGGCTCCTTTAATACTGAGGAACACTGCTTCCTGGTCACATTAAACCATCATGTGAAAGTACAGCCAGTGGTTCCTCCTTCCTCTTGAAGAAAACAAGATCCATTTATTCATTTTTCAAGTATTTTATGAATGCCGGCTCTGGTCACCACGATCCCTGTGTTTACTGATTGAGATAAACAGTTCATAGAGTCTGAGCTAGTGGTAGAAGAGAATCAGCCAGTGAATGAAGCCGGTGAGAGAGAGAGAAAGGGAGAGAAGGAGGTAGGGAGGAAGGGAGGGAAGGAAAGGAAGGAGAGGAAGAGAGGGAGGGAGAGGGAGAGAAGGGGAGGGAGGGAGGGTGAAGAGGGAGAGAGAAAGGGGTGCTGTTGGATGGCATTTTTCATAGGGATGTTAGGGAAGCATCTCTGTAGACATGTTAGGACAGAAAAAGGGATAAAGAAAAGAACGGAGCCATGTTGAAGAAATTGTTTTGACATACATGGCAAAGTTGAGGAAGTATCTTGGTCTGTAATGATAGTTGTTGTCCTTTAAAAGTTTCTTTGACCCCTTATAGAGGTGTTAATTAGTCTTCATAGAAAAAGCTAATTGTGACACTGATCAACCTCCTTTCAAGCAAATGGGTTCCCGCTGAGTCTTGGAGAACATTCAAATAGTTACTCCATTTCACCAAGAAATATAAGGCATACACTTCAATATAATCAACCAAAGGATACAATGACTTTTTCGCAGAGCTGCATTCTATAATTACCCTTTCTCATCTGGGCCCAAGCCATTTAAAGCCATGTACCACACATGGTACCCTGCTTTGGTCTCCAGCATTCCAGTTCATGAAGTGACGTTTCCATCACATTTCCTCTCAAGCCCATTGATTGCTCATTCGTGTACTCTCCCTTAATGTTCATATGGGAATCAGATTTCTTTGGTTCCAAGCAGTAAATACCAAACAATCACTGTTCTGACAGAAGCAAAGTAGCTGATGTGAACCAGTCAGCCCCTGAGAGTTTTCCCAAGAGTTACTCACTCCAGCCCCTGCCGTCAGAATGGAAATATCCAATGAGCATTCGGTCCTCATATAACTTTACTGAAAGGCAAAATTTGGATAAAGAATCTGCCTGGTCCCACAAGCTCTCTTGTTCCTTAACAGGTGATAGCTGTGCAATATGAGAACAAGCAAGGAAAACATCAAAGAAAAAGATAGAGAGTCATCCCCAAGAGTCCTAATAGTCTACCCCACTGAAAGACACACAACTATACTGATTGCCCCAGCAATGCGATGCATTGCATTTTCCATAGAGACCTCAGGATACCCTTAGCAACGGGAGATGAATCCAGGAAGAAAACTTAACAGTCAACTTTACGCTGTCATCGCCACTCACTTGAAATGTATGGTGATGCTTTCCTAGTTTCTCTGATTCCTTTTCACCCATCTTCCAACTACGTGGGGCTCCGCTTTCTGATAAATCACTCCATGGCACACACCAGCACCTGCATTGTTTGCACCTGTCCCAGAATTGAGCTTATTCTTCAGTATGTTATTACTAAGCTCAATTTGTTCATAGAAGACCAGTCTTCCAGTAGTACTGTTTTTTATTTTTATCTTCGTTTTTTTAATGTTACTTAATTACTTTCAATTAAACCATGAAGTTATTTTTATAATATTATTGTTGTATACTCACAGGGCTGATATTGTTGTATACTTGCAATGCTACTATAAGCACCTCAACTATCAGAGTATCAGTATCCCTCCAATTTTCTTATCTCTGCCTCTGCATCCTCAGTTCACAGGTAAAGTTGACAATCTGGTGTGTTTGTTACCCTTGGGGACTGTCTATTTCCTTTTCTCCCACTTATACTTTTATATGTGAGTGGCTCATCCAATATTTTTTTTCTTTTGACTCAGTCCACTTAACATGACACTCTCCAGTTCCATCCAAGTTGCAGCAAACTGCAAGGTTTCAAATTTTTTCATAGTCAATTATTATACCATTGTGTGAGTATATATATATATATATATATATATATATATATATATATATCACTTGTATCACTTGTCATCTCATTGCTCATCGATTTGCTCCAGCAGGCACCAGTAATGTCTCCATTCATACCTGTCACATGCCAGTGTAGCCCAATGGCGTATGCTCTCTCCAGAAACATGAAGAGCCTCAAACCGTTCATTCAGGGTCTTGACCATCTCGTAGGTGGGCGACCAGGCATTCTTATGATGTCCCAGGGAATCCCATCGATAACTGCTCTAGTCTAGCAGTCATCTCCAAATCACATTACGTGTCTGGTCCATCTGATTTACGATGCTTGGCAAACGAGGCAGTGTCCCTGGTCCTCGATCGTCGATGGAGGTTGGAACTCCAGATTCCTTCTCTCACTTGAGTGAAACGTGATATATATATGCTATATATATACATATATACATGATAATTATACAATATATACAATTATTTCATTATCCACTCATCTGTTTAGTTCTCGCATTGTTTTCATTCCTGGATCATCATCATCACCCCGTTGATCGTTGAATTTCTCGATGGGTCTCAGTAATGTCTCCATTTGTCCTAGCCCTGAGATTTTAGCAGCTTCTCTTTACTCATCCTTCCCAATGGTGCCACACTGAAGGCTATTTCAGGGTCAGGGGAATTAGACCCATCATTGTTACTGGTTTTGGCATATGAATAAGCCACACAAAGTTTGCCAGGCTCTTCCATGTGGGCTGGAAACTCTCAGTAGCTTACCAGGTTCTCCGAGAGGGAGAGCTAGGCTATAAGATGTCGTGCGGCCACTCCTGGATATGGTGACTAAAGCTGCAATGAATTTAGTTGTGTATATGTCCTTTGGAATTAATGTTTTTGTGTTCCTTGGGTATATGCCCAGGAATGGCCATCACTGGGTCACAAAGAAATTCTGTTCATAATATTTATTTTTGTTTCGGGGCCGTGTTCAACAGAGCTCAGGGCTTACCCAGTACTCACACTTGGATGTTCTCTGGGGACTAAATGAAATACCAGAGGTCAAACACACCTGGATCTTCTGCTTGCAATGCAAATACCATCTCGTTGTTCTATTTATCAAGCCCCTTTTAATATTTTGGAAAGTCTCTAAACCATTTTCTGTAGAAGCTGAACCAGATAAGAGTCCCACCAGCAGTGAATGAGAGTTCCTTTTCACCACATTCCTGCCAATACTTATTATCTCTGGACTTTTTGATAAAGACTGTTCTTGCTGGCCTGAGTTGGTACTTCATTGTGCCAGTTGACACTCACCTTTAATCAGTGATAATGAACACATTTTCATATCCCATCAGACATATTTGTGTCTTCTTTGAGGAGTTTTTTATTCTTTCCAGTTTTCTGGCGAGGGGTGTATGTGTGTGTGCGTGTGTGTGTGTGTGTGTGTGTGTGTGTTGATCCTCATGAGTATTTTATATATCTTAAATATAAGCCCTTTTTTGATGGACGATATATGATTCTTTTCTCCTAATTAGAAAGTTGTCTTTTGATTTTAGTCACAGTTTATTTTATAGTTCAGAGCTTTTAATTTTGAGACAGTCCTGTTTGCCTATTTCTGCTGCTGTTTACTTTGTCAGTTGGATCACTCAATGAAGAGTTTGAGGTCAGTGTGGTAGAGAGTTCTAGAGAGTTCTACTTATATTTTCCTCCGTTTATTTGATAGGAATGTTTGATATTGAGTCCATAAATTGTTTTGAATTAGCCTTTGTTAAGGTGTTTAGGAGGGTCTGGTTTCATTCTTGGAGCATGAGATTAACCAGGTTTCCCAGATTTGTTGGAAGGCCTTACTTCCTCCACTTTATGCACTTAGCCCTCTGGTTTCAGATTGACTGTCCATCTATACCCAGGATTTACCTATGGGCCTCAATTATTTGCCATTAATCAGAGAGTCTGTTTTTATTTCTCTGCTTTATGGTTTCAGTTAATGCAATTTTGCATTACAGTTTAAAATCTGGACATGCAGTGTCTCCTATCTTCTTTGTCCATGGGATTGTTTCTGCTATTCTGAGAAGTGTATGGCTCTCTACTAATTTTCGAATAAATTTCCCATGTATTTGAAGAATGCCATGGGTCTTTTGGTGGGAATTACATGGTGTATGTAAATTGCTTTGGATAAGAGTAATTTCAATAATGCAGATTATTCAAATCCATAAACAAGGACTTTGTTTCCATTTCTTTATTCTTTCTATTTCAGAAATGATTTAAACTTTTCACTAAATTAGATTTTCACTTCTTTTTATGATTCTCAGATACTGGAGTTTTGGGGGAATAATCATGACTAGCATCGTTTTTTAATTTATTTCTCATCTGTGTCATTGTTTATATAAGAATGCAACAGTTCTCCGCATTGATTTTGTAGTCAGCTACTTTGCTGTATAGATTTTAATTGTTAGGGTCTTATACATGCAATATATCATCTATGAATAGCAATAGCTTGATTTAACCCATTTGTCTCTCTTTCAAGTCTCTTTCTTGCCAAATTATTATAGCAAGAACTTCAGAGACTATGCTGTATTTTAGTCCTAAAAGTCAACTTGTCTTCTACCTGATCTTTCAGAAAAAGAATTTTGCCCCATTTAGTATGATGTTAGCTGTGATTTGTAAATGATCTTCCAACATTGAGTTAAACTTCATCAGTTCCTATTCTATTGAGGGTTTCTCACTGTGAATCAGTGTTGAATTTTTTTCAAAACATTTGCATATTTAGAGATAACCACATGATTTTTATCTTTACTTTTATTAATCTCATGTATCATGCAAATTTATATGTATTTATACTATCCTTGAATCCCTGGTACAAATCCCACTTGATTGTGGTACATGATCTATTTAAATTATTGTTGGATCTTATTAACTAGGAATTATTGAGGATCTCTGAATCTATGATCATCAGGGTTATTGGCCTATAATTCTCTATTTAAATTATGCCTATCTTATTTTGGGCTGGAGAGATAGCACAGAGGGTAGGGCATTTGCCTTGCATGCAGGCCGACCCAGGTTCAATTCCTCCACTCTCTCGGAGATCCCGGCAAGCTACCGAGAGTATCCCACCGACACAGCAGAGCCTGGCAAGCTACCCATGACGTATTTGATATGCCAAAAGCAGTAACAACAAGTCTCACAAGGCAGACATTACTGATGCCCGCTCCAACAAATTGATGAGCAACAGGATGACAGTGATATAGTGATACAGTGATCTTGTTTTAATTGTAAGGTAATGTTGATTTTATAGAAACTGGGTGTGTTTCTGTTTCTTCCACTTTCTGGAAGAGCTTAAGAAAGATGGGTAACACATTCTTCTTTTTCAGGTTTGTAAAAACTCAATTTTCAAACTCACTTGGTCTGGGATTTTGTTTTTGAGATTTTTTTATTGCTGTTTCACTATCCGTGATAGCAATTGGTCTATTCAGTTTGTTGACTTTCTCAGCCTCAGGGGATTCGAGGATTCTAAAAATATATCTGTTTCTTGTAAAGTCTCCAATTTAGCAGCATAGAATTGTTCATAGTAATCTTGTATGATCTTTTGTGTTTCTGAGATGTCTGTTATAAGTTCTCCCCTTTTATTCCTGACTCAATTTAATAGTTTTCTTTTATTTCTGAGCCGTACTTATTCTTTTAAAAAAACAGCTCTTGGTCTTATTGAGCTTTTGTACTGGGTTTTTGATTCCTGCTAAGATTAGCATTATTTCCCTCCCCTTTCTTGGGGCTCCTTTAGTTGTTCATCATCTGGTTTCTTGAGGTGTGAGGTTAGGTTATATTTATGTGTTACTTGTTCTTATTTCCTGTGAAAACAAGAATCACTTACTAAGAAATACCTATTTTCTGTAGTGATATAAATTCCCTCCTATCATCGTGATGGTGTCCCTTAAGTTCTGGTAATTTATATCTTCTTCATTTTCATGTGTTTTCAGGATTCTTTTTTTTCACTTCCTCTTGATTCAATGGTGTACAAGACTGTGCTGTTCAACTCCCAAATGTTTATGTTTTCCCCAACTCTCTATTTGTGGTTTATTTGCATTTTAAAAGTATTAAATAAAAAGTATGTGATCTAAGACAATATTTGATATGCCATCTATTCTCCTGATTTCTTGATTTTATGGAGATTTGTGTCCCAGCATTTGTTCTATCTTAGAGAATAGTCCGTGAGCATTGGAGAAAATGTGTATTAAACTCTTGGGAAAAAAGTGCCCTATGAGTGTGTGTGTGTGTGTGTGTGTGTGTGTGTGTGTGCGCGCACACACACATGTGTTCCACCTCTTTCATAAAGACTGCTTTTTCCTTATCGACTCTCTGTCTCATTGATTCATCCAGTGTGAAGGTGTGTTATTAAAATCTCCTGCTACTATTGTGTTACTATTGATATTTCCCTTTAGACCTTCAGTAATTGCTTTGCTATTTTGACAATCCTTCATTTGGTGCATATGTTAATGAGTGTTAAATCTTCTCGATGTATGATCCTTTGATCATTATATATTGTCCATTCAGTTTCTTATTACCGTTAGTCTTTTTTTAGGCAGGGGGTACACCCAGTGGTTCTCAGGGATTACACCTGGATTTGTGCTCAGTAAACTCTTCTGGAGGTTCTCAGGAGACCTCCAGGGATTGAACCAGGGTCGGCTGTATGCAAGACACGCATCTGAACCCCTGCACTATCTCTCCAGCTACTTGTGCTTTTTTAAAGATTAAAGTCTATTTTACCTCATGGACTATAACAATTCCAACATTTTCCAGTGTACTGTTTGCCTGTGTGACTGCTTTCCAGCCTTTCTCTTTACATGTATTTTAATCATGATAGTTCAGGTACGTCTCTTGTAAGCAGCAGAAGGTCGGATTCAGTTTTCTGATCCATTAAGCTACTCTGTTTCTTTTCATCAGAGAGTTATGCTATTGACAATAAGTGAAATTATTGAAACAAATGAGTTTATTGTCCTATGCTTTAATGTGTCCTGAGTGTTATAGACTTTCATTTTTCCCCTCCTTTTTTTATACGATCACAAAGCAGCATCTTGCAGTGCTGCTTTGGTGACCATGAACTACCGTAGCTGCTGTTGCAGTGAAGGTTTGTGTTGCACCTGTGTATTTGAATGATAACGTGTTCTGGCTAGGATGACTGTGTCAGCCAGTGTGTTGGCTCTATCTTACTGAATGCTGCATTGGACATGTAAATTATGGAAACTCCTTTTGGGAGCATTTTGCTTTGCTCTTGCTGATCGTAGGATTGCATCTATGTCTTTAGTTTTTACAGGTTTGATTACAAAGTCTCAATTTTTTCTGTTTCATTCTGTTTGGAACTCTTAAATTCTTGGTTTTGGATATTTAAGTTGATTCTCAGATTGTGGAAGTTTGGGGCTATGACTTTTCCCACCACGACCTCTCCCACCCCTCTCTCTTCTCTTGCTTGGAACCCTATAATTTGGACATTGTTCCTCTTCAGACTGCCCATAGATGTTTTATTTAAATTATTTTTTGTTTCATTTAAATTATTTAAATTATATTTCATTTAAATTATTTTTTTCAATAATTCTTCTGGGATGGCTTCACAGGTTCAGCCTTGGAGCCCACTCACTCATTCCTCTGCTTCTGTCATTCTGCTGATTATCCCTCTGTTTTGTTTTCATTCTCCTCCTATCACTACAGTTCAGTGATTTCTGATGGATGCTTTCTCATACTTTCTGTTTCCTTTCCTGAAATGTCTAGAGGAGTTCTCCATTGCTATCTTCAATTCAACGAACTGCCTAACACTGTCACTTTGAATTCCTCATCAGAGATACTAGCGAGGTCTTGTATCCTGGGGCCTTTCCATGGCTTTTGTCATTATCCATTAGTCCAGGTGAGTGCCTCTGCTTTTTCATTTTGTTTGATGCTAATTAGGTCATGGAAAGGGTCTACTTTTACACTGAACTGGATGGCGGCCTGTAGTTCATGTCCACTGCTGAGAGCTTCCCGTCTCAACCTATTACTGGGTGATCTAGGATGCTATACCCCAGACAGACCCCGAGTTCCCATATGCTGGTACCTGACTACCACCTTGGTACCATGCCACCAGTTTAGACTTAGTTGCTTACTAGTGCACTAGAAGTCCCAGAGATATCTATTGCCCACACAGACCCAGTATCCACCAGGGTGCCAGCTTTGAATGTTCCAGCTGACTCTCAGGTACTAAAATAAGCTGAGAGGAGTTTGCTGTTTTTGCTCTTAAGTCTAAAAAGGGCTTGTCTGGTCTCTGGCTGTATATTTTCTGGTTCCAGTGGGGACAGGATTTATACATGGCAGTCAGATGTGAAAGGAAGGAGGCAGCTTGGTTACCCTGTGAACCCTCCGCTAACATTCAGCTCTCTGCACTGGCTTCTCGGCTCTGTGCTGGGAATGGTGACTTTACCCTCTGACTCTTTACACTGTATCCACATCTGTCAATCACCTCTAGCTGTCAATCAACCCTCCCCTTCTGTGCAGGTTTCTGCATCTATCTGTCCATCTGACACCCTCCACATCAGAAGGCCAGAGACTGGCCTACCAGAAAGAGAAAGGGTTTAGTCTACTGTGCTGGTGCTGTGGGCTAGCATTGATTTTGCCCTCCTATTGGTCCTGTGTGTTTTAAGGAAAAATAAGGATAGGAAATCAGTAATGAACTTTAGAGCAATTTAGGTAGTAGGTTTTTTTTTCCCATGTCCATTTTCTTTATTGTAGAACATAAACATATGTCATGTAAGGTTTTCATTGGATCATGTTTAATTCACATTTATAGTGCGAATTTCATATTATTTTCTTCAATAGTAGATTCGGGTACACTAGATATATTCCAGTAATATAAAATGACATTGAAATTTCAATATAATTTCAATAGAGTATGCTTAGTAAATTTAAGATCTATACAGCTTGTCAAAATCCAAGGACTTAAATACTTGCTGTCATGACATGAAGGAAAAATACTGGCTACCACAATTCTCAGGAAATTTTAGTTAAAAACATTTAGTTAAAAATATATTTTACAGATAAACTCCTTTAAAGCTCTATTTAAATGTTTAAAATTTCAGTTGGGCCATTTGGCTTTCCAAATTTACATTTTAATACCAACACTTGTATATTTATTTGGCATTGCCAATTAATTTTTTATTCTCGATAAATTTTCTCAGTAATTGCAAATCTAATTTTGCTTTAAATTACTTCTAAATTTTCAAGTCTTTGGAGCTATATTCTTTGTTTAGTGTCAAAGAAGAAAACAACTTTCATCAATATACATGTTAACTTATCTTTATCTTATTATTATTTATGATATGTTATCCAGAAATTTCATTAATTTGGCTAAGGCTTGTTACCACCCATTTCAGAATTAAAGGCACCGGATCAGAGAGAGCTGGGATAATTTCATACTTAGCAGTCTCTCCACGCTGAGGGCAAAGCGTTACAGTTTCTTTCCATGAACAGAAGAATCTATCTTTGGGCTTAAATAGGAAAATCATTTTCTTGAATTTCTAATTGTAACATAGGTGAATTCTTTCCCCCATCACCATGCCCATAAAATTTTGAGGTGTTTCAGGGGTTATGGGCTCAATTTTGCCAGTACTAAATAAGTAGTTTGGATAATAGCCATTGATACATTATAGCATATCATTGCTTTGCCAATTAGCCAATGAATGAATAAGCTGGTAGCTGACAGACAATGTTGGCCCTGGGATGCCAAATTGGTGTGAACCCTCCCTTGCTCCTCCCCAACCACTACCTCCACCGAAATTGGGAGATTGCTTTAGAGTCAGATGGCCTGGGTCTCATTCCAAGGCAGTCTGAGTAACAGTAACAGAGCTGGGAGTGCAGCCCGGAAAGGCAGAGCCAGCCTGCTGTGCTAACCACTAGACCATGCCCACCCAGTCCTTGTCCTTTCTGAGCCAAGTCTAGGGCAGCTGCTTACGAAGGAACAGATGCACTCCGTGGCACCAGCATTCATCAGAGAAAATGATTCTGCATCAGTTGGTCCCTGGTCCAGGCCAAGGCTCCGCTGTTAAGAACAACTCAAGGTCCATGCTTTCTGCTTTATTAATAATGTATACCTGTGTTGCTTTGGGCATTTATCTGACTAGGTACACAGTACAATTTGAATATTTGTATTTAAATGAGATGTCATGTAAATCATGACAGCCTGAGTGTTGCACTATATTTCAGTTATTGTGCAATAGCTAGGCTTTGCCCAGCTCAATGATATGAAAGCTTATTATACCTCGAATAAAGTGATAAAAGATAAAATTGTATTTTAATTTAATGACATGCGCAACGGGGCATTTTGTATTTCAGTATGCTCTTCTATTGGTAATGGAACCTTAGGAAAGTGATTTTATTTCTAATCAATCAAATATCTCCTCACCGCACTCTACGCAAAAACATCGGCGGTTTTCTCCTTTTTAAATCCTTTCTAAAATAAGAACTATCCCCCTGCCCTTAAGGCAGTTTGCATTACCTCTTCCCAGAGAGCACCTGACTTTGAAACCTTTGTTTCTCGGTGACTTAGGATACTGATTCCTAGGCAGGCCATCTTTCTTCTTCCTGCCCTGTTTTACTGAAGATCAACAGGTTTTCACGCACCCTGAAAGGCTTCTTTGCAGAATGCCATTCTGTGCGCCGTTCTGAGTCCTTCTCTTCCAGTGAGAGATTCTGGTTCTCCCTAGCTTAGGGGAAGTCCTGTTCACTAATTGGAGGTTTCCTCATGTCGCAGTGTGGAAGGGATACACAGCTCCTGAGCTGGTAAGAGCAGAGCTGGTTTGGACCCGTATCGGTAAACCCTTCTACCTCGCAACTTGGAGACCGACATCTCTGTCTCATTGAAAAGTAATTCAACTTTCTGCAAGAGCCAGGCCCAGCTGAAGTGTGAAGCCCACTCTTGGATCAGGGTCCCAGGGGCTGTTCCAAGAGAGGGAACCTGGTGAGTTAAGGGACTCACCAAGCACATACCCACAGCCAGCCACACCATCTCCTGCTCTGCTAATAGACAGAGCTGACATTTCCAAGGAGCATTTGCCTGATGTTCTACAATGAGCACCTAATTTTCCATTATTACTTAGGAGATTATTACATAATTCAAATATTTTAATATATATTTACTTTTGTAATGTCTCCATTGGAGACTTGTTGTTACTGTTTTTGGCATATCAAATACGCCACAGGCTCTGCCGTGCAGGCGGGATACTCTCGGTAGCTTGCCCCACTCTCCAAGAGCGGCAGAGGAATTGAACCTAGGTCGGGCACATGTAAATGCCCTACCCGATGTGCTAAGTTAAGGCACAGTGATTTGCAATTTTTTTCATTATATAGTTTCAGGCATACAGAGTTCCAATATTAGGTGAGTAGCTAATGAAATAATTGATATCCTTCCTTCTGCTAACCTCTGCCTTCCTCCCATCCTAGCCGGCCTCCTTGTATGAGTTTAGCGATTGTAGTTTGAGTCTCTTCTTGCAGGGTGGTTGTCTCTGTGGTTTAGACACATACATACACCTCAGCTCTGCTCCCGAGTGTGCTGAGGGGCCTTTGTCTCTGCGCCTGTTACTTTCTGCTTGTCCCTTCTGACTTCTGCGCAATTTCTTCCCTTCCTTGTCCTTATTTCTGCACTTGAAGCTCCAGAGTGAGTCCCCCCCGCCCCACCCCATAGGATACCATGCACGCCCTCATCTTCTTATTCTGTGGACCACAGATAAGTGAGACCCTGTGGCATTAGTCCTTCATCTCCTGGATTATCACGTCATTTTGCCTTTGTAGACAGAATGGAGTCTTTCACTCCATCCAGCGTGACTGCTCTTATAAAGCTCGGTTACTCTCAGCAATGACTTTCAGAAAGGATGTCATGGAGTAACAACCAGGAGCCGGGCCACCATGTCTGTGGTGGGTTTGCATCATGTCCTGGTATTCAACAGCCCTGGAAAGTCTCCGTGAGGATAACCTCTGCGTTTCCTATAGAAAGTCAAGCGGGGGGCGAGGGACAGGAGAACAAAGCCCCACCGCCTTCTCCCAGCTCGGCTACCTGCCCGTACTGAGTCTTTTGCTCCACCTGTAGATGTGCACGAGTGACTCTTTTAGCTCCCCGCTGTGGGGTGCCCGCCTGCATGGGGGAGGGAGGAGTCACTGCACACAGGCTAAAGTTCTGTGCTTCCGGCCACAGCTGTGGGGCATGGGCCCCACGGAACAGGTCTGGCTGATGAGCACCCTGATTCAGCCAGCGAGAACCCCAACCCTCCCACTCACCTGCACATCCACGGGCTCACCCAGCGTGTCCAGTCACTAACCCTAACCCTAACCCTAACATCTTGTGGTGCTGACAAGGGTTGTCCAGCCAGGAAAACTCCACAGTATCCAAGTGTGTTTCCAGCTACCCCCACTCCCACCCCAGGAAAGGGCAGCATCCCGGGCACAGGGAGGGCAGCATGTGGGGTCCCGGCTCTCCTCCTGCAGAAGTAGCTTAAGCTGCTAGAAAGGTGCAAGTCCCCGCCCTTAGCTGCCAAGGATGTCCCATTGATGCTGCGGTGGGCAGCTAGATGAGCCTCCACTCCCAAGCACATCCTCTCAGCACAGACTTTTCAGAAGAATATCACCAAGATGGACTTGATAAACGCCCAAAGGATTTATCCAAGGCATATACGAGATGCCTTCAGGGACTTGTAGTAGATGTCTTCTTTAACGTGACAAAACGGAGAATTAATTTAAGGGTTGGAGTTGGGGAGATTAGTAGTGATGTGGCAGGCACTTGAAATTCTGAATGAGCTGGGTTGGCATTCTCCTGTGGTTTCAAATTTACACGGGTCCTGCAGAGGTCAAGAAGTAAACAGGATGGTTTCCTATTTGTACTGTGTCCTGGCCTTAACTGAGACAACACCAGTTTTCTAAATTGGCTTTCCCTTGCTCCCCGCCAAGAAATGAACTCATGCATTTCTTTTATTCTTTTTAAAAAAATTTTATTGAATCACCGTGAGATAGTTACAAGCATTCATGTGTAGGTTACAATCTCACAATGATCCAACACCCATCCCTCCACCAGTGCACATTCCCCACCACCAACATCACCTGTACATCCCCCCTTTCCCACCCGCCCCCTGCCTCCATGGCAGACAATATTCCCCATACTCTATCTCTACTTTTGGGCATTATGTCTTGCAACACAGACACTGAGAGCTCATCATGTCTGGTCCGTTACCTACTTTTGGCACACATCTCCCATCCCAACTGATTCCTCCAGCCATCATTTTCTTAGTGATCCCTTCTCTATTCCATCTGCCTTCTCCCCTCCGCTCATGAAACAGGCTTCCAGCTATGGGGCAATCCCCCTGGCCCTTGTATCTACCATCCTTGGATGTCAGCCTCATGTGATGTTATTTTATACTCCATAATTGAGTGCAGTCCTTCTATGTCTGTCCCTCTCTTTCTGATTCATTTCACAGCATGATACTCTCCCTGTCTATCCATTTATAAGCAAATTTCATCTCTCCTAACAGCTGCATAGTATTCCATTGTGTAGATGTACCAAAGTTTCTTTAACCAGTCATCTGTTTTAGGACACTCGGGTTGTTTCCATATTTTGGCTATTGTGAACAGTGTTGAAATGAATATATGGGTACAGATGTCATTTCTACTGTGCTTTTTTGCATCCTCGGGATATATTCCCAGAAGTGCCATTGTGGCGTCATATGAAAGCTCAATTTCTAGTTTTTGAAGGACTGTCCATATTGTTTTCCAGAAAGATTGGACCAGTTGGCATTCCCACCAACAGTGAAGGAACGTCCCTTTTTCCGCACATCCACGCCAGCACTAGTTGCTTTTGTTCTTTTAAATGTGCGCCAGTCTCTGTGGTGTGAGATGATATCTCATTGTTGTTTTGATTTGCATCTCCCTGATGACTAGCAATGTGGAGCATTTTTTCATGTGCCTTTTGGCCATTTGTATTTCTTTTTTGAGGAAACTTCTGTTCATTTTTTTCTCCCCATTTTTTGATGGGTTGGAGGTTTTTTCCTTATACAATTCGACTAGTGTCTTGTATATCCTTGATATTAATCCCTAATCAGATGGGTATTGGGTAAATATTCTTTCCCAGTCTGTGGGCTCTTTCTGTATTTTGGTCACTGTTTCTTTTGAAGTGCAGAAGCTTCTTAGTTTGATGTAGTCCCACTTGTTTATGTTTGCTTCCACTTGCAGAACTCATGCATTTCTTTTCTGTTTTTCTTATTTTGCTAGAAGCTTTCAAAACCATGTTCCCATTTTGGATGGGGGGATGGTGTGGATTTTTGTTGTGCTTTGGTTTTTGCAGCTTAAAACTCCTTGAGGTTTGTGAAATGCAATATATAATCTTTTGCCGCACATTTTCCAGTATTATACTACCTATTAATCCCCAAATGGCCTCACTGGACTTTGTGTCAATGGCTATTGACTTAAGGGCCTTAATTTTCAATGTGATTTTCTGAGATGAACAATCAAGTTTGGTTGCACGCTTTATATAGATTTTGAGTTTTCCTTGAAAACAGTTACTTCCTTTGAACGATTACAACCAGTTGTATCAAGTGACTAAAATTTTAAAGACAATGCATATGATAACTATTGGTTTTTTCAATATATACATATGAATGATTTTTTTTAACGCAATTAGTCCTATCCTAAAGAACACTGCTGCCTACCAGAAAAGAATAAATATAAACACATCTCTGTAATGTAATCATAATCATCCTCTTGGTGAGAGACCACCCTTCTCTTTTCATATATATTTTTATCATTCTTAAGTGTAGGATAACATAGCCTCTGATAGTTTAGGTTTATTGGGTTACTCCCGTTCAGTGCTACCATTCCTCTGTGTTTATTTGTAGCTTCTTTCTTAGTGTTCTGTTGACTTGTAAATATTGTTTTTCTCTTCTCCTTGAGTCTTTTTCATAGTTTATTCAGAGCCATGTCCTCTTTGTATAGACACAAGAAGACAATATTATGCTTTTGTAACTTGGGACTTAATTGGCTTTGAATATTATTCATTCCTGGACATCTGCTTTCTCCACTTAAGCCTCAATTGCCCTCAGTTCCTAGCACCCCAAAAGCAGGGTCCTGATGAAGGACCGGACGGATCCAGGGCAAGCGGTGAGTTATGTGCTACCCTGGCATCGAGATGGGCCTGGCCAAAGTGCCTAATGCTTAACTATAAGTTAAGAGCTTGGTCATGGACAAATCCTGTCATGATCCAAACAGTGATAACTAGATTTGGACCCTGGTAGAGTTAGGAATGATTAATCTGGCCTGAGTGCTGTAGTCTGAGTCTGTGGCAAGATGTTGCCAGGAGAGCTGCCTTGCAAGCCTCAATGTATCTCTTGCTATGTCCATACAAAAATAACTAGTATTAAGATGTTAATAAGTGTTTGGACTAAGGAAAGGAGAAAAACACCTTAAGAGTCAGGAAGGGCTTTGGAATGCCCTTAGGTAGAGTTCCCTTTGAACCTGGCTGCCCCCAGGAAGGGCTTTCTTATGTTGATTTTGCTACCTGGCTGTGTGTAGCCTAGAGGGCAAGGTGTGAGAGACAAGTAGGGGGAGAGACTAGTGAAGGAGAATCCAGGCTATGGTGGATCCAGAGAGAGGAAGGAGCTGGGAGTGCGGGAGATGAGAAAGATGGAAGATCAAATAAATGGTAACTAATCAGCAACCAGCTTGGTCCTCGTTCTTCCTTCACCTGTCCTTGGCCAAAAGCCGTCCCAATCCAGCCCACACACAGTGGTTCCAGAGCACTGAACACGGGCGGTGAGACAGAACCACCCGGAGAGCCCACAAGTGCACATGCCCTTTGGTGTGCCTTAGCTTTTTACAGCTGGCGTCCCTGGGTGGATATGTTCTTTTAAAGTCCCCATCTGCCAAATGATGTTACTGATATATGAGAACTTTTCCAAAGTCACAGGACTAGGAAGGGCTAGTGTCAAAATGTCAACATTGGCTGTGACCTTGGCTTCCTCTTCCTGTTTCCGTCATTAAACTTCCAAATGGGGTGACTGAGTGCTGGAAAATACACACACACACACACACACACACACACACACACACACACACACACACACACATATATATATATATATATATATATATGTATTGACAGTATAGACAGTTTGGCTGGAGAGATATTATAATGGGTAGGGAATTTACTATACATGCCTCTGATATGGGTTAGATCCCTGGTACTGCACATGGTTCCACCAAGAATGATCCCTGAACACAGAGAAGGCTGTAACCCCCAAACCAAGATACAAAATAAAATATATAGCCAAATACATTCAAACTAATATTTCAGTTTGAATACATTTTTCCTATGACCCGTTGTCATCCTGGATTCAGCCACTTCTTTCCATTTCTGCTCTGCTCCCGACCAACACATGTCTCCCTTTAGCTTCGGCCGCTATAGTGAACCCTCACAAACGCTCATCAGTTGTTTCCTCCAACTTCTCACTCTCACCTGCCCCTCCTCTGGTGCCTTACAGCTTTGTGCGGGGCTCTGAATGCATCACTCTCTTCTACACCTGTGCATTGGCCCAGCTGTTCTCATGGTTGGTTTGAGAACCCAAATTCCCAGTCACTAGTATGTGGATTTCAATAATCAGGATCATGCCTGGCTCAACCTGTGTACCTCTCAGTGGGTCAATAACTCTCTGAACCAGTTGGATCTGTCTGTCCTTCAGACATGCAGATGTGCAGTTTAAACACAACTTAATTTGCAATGTCCCGATCATTTTATTAGTTCCTCCAGTATTGGCCTTGTACACTTGCAAGGAAATTTTCCCCATGCTCGGTGCTTGTCTTGGATTTCACGATGTTATGGAAGTCTAATAGTCTTCAGTTGGTTGACATAAACATCACCTGTTTTTCTCTTTTAGTCATTATCCCAGTAGTTATTGAATTGTTATTCATTTCATCTTGATTGCCTCATTCCTTTAAAATATAAACTCATATGAATCAAGATATTACCTTAATTTTTTCTGCTGTAACCCTGTTGTGCATTATGAATCTTTCATCATTGCATTTCTGAATTATTTTGTACAATGACCAGAATAAGAGGACAGTTCTTTATGAGGCGGAGAGTAAAGAGGCACTAACTCTACATTTAGAATCATTTGTACGATCTACATAAGATGAGGGTGGGAGTGAGGAATAAATTCCTCTCAGTAGGAAATAGCACATGAAGGTCTAAGTAACAGAAAAGCAGAGCTTATTATTGGAGAACAGTGTGGATTTTTTTTCAAATATAGAATTAGAAATGAAGAGTCTCTCTCAGAAGGATATTTTGCAAAATTAGACTCAGGTAAAATTGGAGAACCAGGAGCCATCCATTTATTATATAAATAGTGAGAAACTGTTAATGAGAATAGGTGTTATTATACCATGATTTAGGAAGAATAATTTGTCAGGAATGTGCTTAAAATTGAGTGTTTTAGAATTATTCATACCAGGTTTCAACCTTTACTTGCCAACCCATCCTCACATGCTATTTGGCCTTTGGATATTATTCAAGCAATTCTTTAAAAAAAACTTGGTGGTGCCAAGAATCAAACTCAGGGTCTCATATATAATTAGGTAAAGGTTCCACATTGAGCCATCCATCTAGGATAATACTTTGTAAACCAAACCAGTCCGGAAGTTACAGCTCAATCCAATGCAAAGTGCTTCCACCTTCCCCATCTGGGAAGGTGCTTGGTCAGGTGTCCTTAGCCTTTATCTGTTGCCATTCAAGATCTATAATTCCACTGTCTTCAGCTTTCTGCATTTAGCCTGTTACATAGAGAGCACAAAGCAAATGGGAGGAGAAGGTCTTCAAACTCCTTCTGGGGCAAGCGAGTGGCAGGGTGATGTCATTCATTTCATCCTGATTGTCTCTTTCCTCTAAAATATAAGCTCATGCAAATAAGGATTTTTCCCATACTTCGGTTTTCTGCTGTAACCTTGGTGTGCGTATGAATCTTTCATCATCACGGTTTTGAATTTCTGTACAATGAGCAGAGTAAGAGGACAGTTCTTAATGAGGCAGAGAGCAAAGAGGCACTAACTCTGCATTTGCTGGGAAATATCGTTAACAGTTCCACTGCCTCCCAGAACAGCTCTATGCTAGCTGAAGAAAGTTTTAAAATGTAGTATGCAGTGAGCCACTTTCGCCTGGCACCCTACGACATTTCAATACACTTAGCATGGGAGTGTATGGCACTAGCGTGTTGAGTACATGGGAGCCAGTCCCCGCCTGGTGTCACCAATAGCCATGCTGTCCTTCCCAGGTGGACAGAGAGCAAAACTTCCCAGGACGTGTAAAGGAAACCCCTGGAGATAAAACACGGATTGGAAGGCATGTGTTAAGGCTGGTTTTAAATTGGTGTTTTCAGTTCTGCTTTGGGAACCTGTACTTAAGTTCTCGAGAAGCTGAATGGAAATGATCACTTTCGCATCTTTATCTAGAGACAGTGCAGATGACTGTGTAGACAACAGCTGATTTTATAGTCTATTCCGTGCAAATATCATCGTCCCCCAGCTATCAAGCGAGCACATGCAGTATTCAAAAATAACCATGATTTTTATCATCTTCCACATTTTACATTTTGCGTTGGTTTTGTTGAGATGGCTGATGTTACAGAGTGTGTCAAACAACTATGACCGGTGTTTTCTTTATGGTATGGGCGGTGGAAATTTTTGTGGAACTCTTACCACTTGCTGTAGCAGTTTAGAGAAAAAGTATGAAAAAAAATTATGATAGATAACAATGTAAATCAACTGGAACTTTTGCATTTTAATAATAGACATTAAAAGTAAACTGGAAATTTTGACAGATAATTCAGAAAAAAACATTGAAAGTTGGAGTCATACTTTCATTGTTGAGTTAACTTTGTTTCTATCAGTGATCCGTCCATCCTTCCATTCATTCGTCCATCCAGAGAGGTAACTTGGAAGGGGCTGCACTGGCATTATTCAGTACTATCTTTTCTATGTGATTGTATGGTTTTGACTTTGACTTCACTAAGATGATACTTGTCACATGGAAAACTTAGATGGTTTTGCATTTGTAGATTTGGTTAAAAAATCAAATAAGTTCACAAAATGCTGCAGTTTGAATTATAATTTTGCAAGCTCATACTTTCACATTAAGAAAACAAATAGAATAACCCTACAAAGTGTACCTGCCAAAATGTGATGATACTCCCTTCTTTCAAAGTCTTACTAATTACTAATAAATATGTAACAATATTTCTTAGGGAAAAAAACGTAGCTAAAACGGATCTTTTAGGATCCCTGCTGTAGATTCTGTGGTTATTTGCTACTCATGCTTTTTCCTTTTTGTTGTTGTTGGGTCTTTTCATTTGTTTGTTTGGGGACCCAGTGGTGTTCGGGGCTTACTTCTACCTCCACACTCAGGGATCACTCTTGGCAGTGCTCACCCCACCATGTGGGGTGCCAATAGAACCTGAGTCAGCCATCTGCAAGGCAAGCGCCTAACCCACTGTACTATCACTCCAGACCTGTTGTTGCTTTGACCTTTCTTATTGGACAAGACCTTGAGTTGATTCTATTCAGGTCACACCACATCCTTCTGTCCTCACACTTCCTATCTTTATTTAGATCCTTTCCTCAATTGTTTCAAAGTTCAGTCTGCCCATTCTCCATGTTGTACCTGTCACCTAGTGAATCATCTTCATTCTGCTGGTGGTTTGATGACTCACCCTGACCTATAAACCAGACACCAGCCTTGTGATCCAGCTAAATTTCCAAGCAGGGCCATTCTGTGAGGTCAAGTTTAAGAAGCAGTGAACTCTTTTCCTCTGCTTTCTACACAGAATCAGAATCAAAACAATTATTCAGTACTGGGGAATAGTACAGGAGTGTATAAAGCACAGTAGAAAGTACTGTAAAAAGACTCCTGGAGCGTCAATATCAGAAAGGATGATGAGTTCTTAGGCTACAGCTCCAGAATTCGTCCCCCTGCTTAATTCTTTTAGTTGAGTTGAGCAGGGTATTTGAACTTTTAGAACCTTGATTTTCTCGTTGCTAAAATGGGCTACCCCCACCACATAACTCAGATTTTTTTGAGGTTGAAACATCAAGGAAGACATTTATTTTCCTGAACAACCATGGCACTTTTTCTGATGCTTTCGATGTCAAGACCACTCTCTTCATGAACACTGGTCTTATTTCTAATGCTTACACTTGAGTTGTTTGAAGATAGAGTCATTACATTTAGGGCAGCTGGCCTCACCCTGAAGCCAGAGAGGAGAGTACATCTTTCATCTGGGCATCCACTCAAAAACTTGTGCTTATTCACTGAGAGAATGAAAGGAAGATAAGAAGGAAGGGATGTTTTTGTTTTTAAATTTTGAAATATATTTTTAGTAATGCCACTTGAAGGACTACTTGTGTTAATAAATGCTCTTAAGCACCAAGAGTGATACTTTCTATCATTACCTGTAATTCCTTGTTAATTAAGTCCTCAAGCTCTATTAAATCTTATCGAAGATGAAAATATTTTAAAATAACATTTCTATATGCCAATAAATCTTCTTTGACTCCCAGAAATTATTTCTTTTGCGTTTTATCCAGAGCATACAGCCTTTGTCAACTGTTAAAATAGCTCACCCTTTTGCTTAATTTCTACCTTGCTCAGGTTTTCTGATTAATTGCCGTCCTTATTAGAAGATGATTGTTTAATGAATTTAACATTTTGGTTAAGCATATCTTTCAGATAATGTGAAAGCATGACTTACAGAATAATTTCTCTGTGTTTTAATGAAGCTATTGCCATACCATGGCATCCGAAAGTCTAGACTAAATGTGTAGGAACATTTGCAAATTAAGTGAATTATTTCAAGGCCACCACCTCCAATAAAGATAAGATGGAAATTGTTTCAAAACCTTCTTTGGTTTCTTCAGTGCCTTATTTCCACTGATATCTTTTATTTTATTTTTCTTTTTTAATTTTTTAAATGAATCACCATAAGGTACAGTTACAGACTTACAAACTTCTTGTGCTTATGTTTCAGTCATACAGTGATCGAGTACCCGTCCCTCCACCAGTGCCCATTCTCCACCACCAATGTTCCCAGTATCCCGCTCACCCTCACCCCCATTCCTCACACCCCCGCCTCTGTGGCATGCACATTCCCTCTTACTCTCTGTCTATTTTAGGGTATTGTGGTCTGTGATGCAAGTATTGAATTGCCATCATGATTGGTCTATAGTCTACTTTCGACACACGTCTCCCATCCTGAGCTGGCCCTATAAACACCCTTTACTTGGTGCTCTCTTCTCTATCTGAGCTGTCTTTTCCCCTAGTATGTGAGGCCAGCTTCCAAGCCATGGGGCAAACCTCCTGGTACTTATCTCTACTATTCTTGGAAGTTAGTCTCCTATTCTGTTACTTTATATTCCACAGATGAGTGCAATCTTTCTATGTCTCTCCCTCTTTCTGGCTCATTTCATTTAACATGATACTTTCTGTGTTGATCCACTTAAATGCAAATTTCATTACTTCAACTTTTCTAACAGCTGCATAGTATTCCGTTGTGTAGGTGTACCAAAGTTTCTTTGACCAGTCATCTGTTCTTGGGCACTCAGGTGTTTTCCAGATTTTGGCTACTGTAAACAGTGCAGCAATGAACATACAAGTACAGATGTCAATTCTGATATACTTTTTTTTGCCTCTCCAGGATATATTCCCAGGAGTGGTATTGTTGGGTCAAATTGGAGCTCAATTTCTAATTTTTTGAGAAATGTCCATACTGTTTTCCAGAAGGGTTGAACCAGTCAGCGTTCCCACCAGCAGTGAAGGAGAGTCCATTTCTCCCCAAATCTGTGCCAACATTGGTTGCTTTTATTCTTTTCGATGTGGGCCAATCTCTGTGGTGTGAGATGATATCTCATTGTTGTTTTGATCTGCATATCCCTGATGATTAGTGATGAAGAGCATTTTTTCATGTGCCTTTTGGCCATTCAGATATCTTCTGTGAGAAAGTTTCTGTTCATTTCATCGCCCCATTTTCTGATGGGGTTGGGTATTTTCTTCCTGTAGAGTTCAACCAGTGCCTTGTATATCCTTGATACCAACCCCTTATCAGATGGGTACTGGGTGAATATCCTTTCCCACTCTGTAGATTGTTTTTGTATTCTGGTCATGGTATCTTTTGAGGTGCAGACGCTTCTTATTTAAGATAGTCCAATTTGTTTATCTCTGTTTCCACTTGGTTGGCCAGTGGCGTGTCATCTTTGAAGATACCTTTAGCTTCAATGTTGTAGAGGGTTTTGCGGACCTTGTCTTCCATGTACCTTGTGGATTCTGGTCTGATGTTGAGGTCTTTAATCCATTTTGTCCACTGATACCTTTTCTGATTTATCATAGCTTATTTGTCTTAGGTTATAGAAATGTGCCTTATCTTCTGCACTTTGGATTTTAAATTCCCCAATGTTTTTGCTTGACTGTTAAGGTGCATCACATACATGTAAACCCATGTCTGCATGCTAGTTGTGTAAAGAGAACAGTTCAGAGCATGGACATGTGCACACTCCAACCCCGTCTGTGCTCTCTCCTCAAGGCCTTGGGTTTGTGCGGTCATTAAGCCATAATGTGAGTTAGGTTCCAGCCAACCCCTGGGCGGGAGGAGCTGATCACCTGTTAGTCCTGGAGAACCCATGAGGAAACACAGAGGTGACTTATTGACTCATCTATCAATTGATCCAGCACTGTCAGGCTTGTTTCTTAACCTATTTAACTCTCTGTTCAATTGAATAGCGTGTAACTGTGTGGGGTTTCATGTATCCATCAAACGTTTTTTGAAAAATAGAAAAACTATAGTGTTTTTGGAGTCAGGAGATAGTACAGTGGTTTGGGAATACGCTGAGCAACCCATAGATGAGGTTTTGACACAAAATTTAATCAGTTGGATCTATGGAATCCTTCCTACCCCCTTTGCTCCAACCCCGTAACCCCAATTCCTTTGTTGTTGTTCTTTTGGTTTTGGTTTGGAGGCTACAACCATTAGTGTTCAGGACTTGCTCCTGGCTCTGGGCTCCTGAATCAAACCTGCTGGGGCTTGAGGAATCATGTGGGGTGTCAGAGGTCTTACCTGCGCAGCCCGAGTGGTAGTACAGCTGGCAGGCCACTGCCCTCCATGCCTTAGACCCAGGAGTGATCCCTGAGCACAGAGCCAGGAGAAAGACCTGATCGGTTCTGAATGTGGCCTAAAAAACAAACAGAAGCAAACCTGGGTCAGCCTTGTGCAAGACAAGGGCTCTGGCAGCAAGCTGTGCCCTCTCTGTGGCCTCATGACCTCAGTTCTATTGATAGTGCCTGAGTTTTCCTCCTCCATGGAGTATAATCTTATTCCCTGTTTTCTTTGCATGAAGAGACCTTCCAAACCTTCCACTATTAGTCCTTCTCCTTCTGACTTAAAATCCTTCACTTGATACCTCCTACCATTATCTCTGCTGTAGCAAAAGGCAGCAATGTTTCATATTTTCTCATGACTGAATCATATTCTATTATGAATATTCTCATCCTCATCCTCTTCCTCCTCCTCCTCCTCCTCGTCATCCTTGTCCTCCTCCTTGTCCTCCTCCTCCTTGTCCTCCTCCTCCTTCTCTTCCTCTTCCTCCTCCTCCTCCTCCTTCTTCTTTTAAAATGTAATCATCCTGAAACACAGTTACAAAGTTCTTCATGATTGGGTTTCAGTCATACAATGTTCAACACCTCTCCTTTCTTGAGTGTACATTTCCCACTAATGCCCCCAGGTTCCCTCCCAACCCCCCTCCCACACTGCCAGTGTCTATGTCAGTCACTTTGCCTCTCTCCCTCTCTCCCTCCCCCTCCCTCCCTCTTTCTCTCTCTCTCTCTCTCTCTCTCTCTCTCTCTCTCTCTCTCTGTCTTTCCTCACCCTAGACTCCTTCTTTCCACTTTCTGGGCATTATGGTTTGCAATACACGTCCTGTAAGGTTATCTGTATATCCCATTGCACACTTTCAGCACTCAGTTCTTGTCTAACGTGACGATTTACAACTATCATTGTCATAGTGGCCCCTCCTCTACCCTAACTGTCCTTAGCAGCACCCCCCCCCAACATTTGTGGCAAGCTTCCAATAGCCTCCTCCCAGCACTTATTTCTACTATTCTTTGGTAATAGTCTCATGGTATATTTTTTTATATCCCTAAAATGAGTGCAATCACTCTATGTCTACCCCTCTCCTTCTGACTCATTTTATTCAGATAATACTCCCATGTCCATTAGTATATAGTATTTATTATGTATAAAGCAAATTTGACGACTTCAGTTTTCCTGTGGCTGTGGAGTATCCCATGTGTGGGTGAGACCACTGTCTCTCTATCACACGCATCCGCTGCTGGGCACCTGGGTTGTTCCAGACCTTGGGTGTGGTAAATGGCACTACAGTGAGCATAAGTTTACATACATCTTTTTTAATTGAAGTTTTTGTATTCCTGGATAAATGCCAAAGAGTGGAATTTTTCTATTTGGTAGCTCTATTTTTAATTTTTGAAGGTTTCCATATTACTCTCCATAGAAGCTGGAGCAGTTTAAAACTGCACCAACAGTGAGTGGGAGTGACATTTTCTCCACATCTCTACCAGCACCAGTATTTCACATCCTTATTTCAGCACCTTAGAGGCCATTTTCACTGGTTTGCAGTAAAATATCATTGTCATTTTTTTATTTGAATTTCCCAGATAACAGTTACAGTGAACACTGTTTTCAAAGGTCTGTTGGTCATCTGCGTGTGTCCTTCAGAAAATTGGTCAGCTCTTCTCGCAGATATTGATGGTATTATTTGTTTTTGTTGTTGTTGTTTGTTTGTTGTTGAGTGTTTTTTTCCCTTAGTGCTATGTACATATTGGATATTAGCCCACTATCAAATGTCTGGCATGTAAATATTATGTTCTGATCAGTAGTCAGCCTCCTAAAGCCTGGAATTGTTTTATAATGCAGAAACTTAATTTTACTTTTATTTGCCAATGAAGGTAAATCACTGAAGATCCTTCTGAGGTCAATATCATGGAATATTTTGCCTATCTTTTCTTCTATTTGTTGTATGGATTTAGCTCAAGGTCTTTAATGCATTTTGAGTTAACTTTTGTACATGGGATGAGATAGTAGGTGAATTTAAAATGTTTGTATATGGCTACCAGTTTTCCCAACATTATTTGTTGAATCTATTTTTTGTTTCCCACCTTAGATTCTCATCTCTAGCTGTGTATTAATTGTATATGGGAAGCTTTATCTCTGGGCTCTGTGTATCCCATTGGCCTAAATGCCTGCCTTCATTCCAATATAACATTGCTTTTATTACTGCAACTATATAGCATAAAGTTGGAGAATGCAATGCTTGCAATCTTCTTTTTTGAATAATTGCTTTGTCTACCTTGGGGAAGTTGTGTTTCCATACCAACTTGGTGGTGGTTTGTTCTGTGTCCTTGGAAAGTGCCATTGTAATTTTGATATGGATTGCATGGAACTGTATAATGTTTTGAAGAGAGTGCTCGTTTGAAAAATGTCAATTATTCTAGTCCATGACCTTAGAATACTTTTTCATTTCCTTATGTCTCTATTTTATTAGTGACACATTTCTATATTTAAGTCTTTCACTTCTATAGTAAAGCTGAATCCTAGCTATTTGGGTTTTTATTAAACTGTTTTCTATTTCTTCTAGTTCAGTGTTTGAATATAGAGATACAACCAATTTTTTTTGGTATATTGATTTTGTAGCCTGACACTGCTATATCGGTTTATTGTTTCCATTATTTTTTTCATAGCCTCTTTAGTTTTTTTCTATGTATATGATTGTGTCCTCTGAAAATAATGATAGTTTTACTTCTTTTCCAATTCGAATCACTTCTCTGAAAGTGAGTGGGGGCTCCAGAGTGGGGCTCTGGGAGCCCGGAATCCCACCGGTGATGCTCAGCCAACTGAGATGGTGGCTCGCTGCAAGCGTCGCGTCCAGGACTTAGCGTAGCTGAAGCCCCGTGCCAGGGATCCTGGAGACATCCGGATAGTGTTTGGGACTGCCCCCCGGAGATGCTTGTGCTACCATATGGTGTTTGTAGAGGAAATCCAGGATGAGCATGAGACTGGCATGCACCCTGCCTGCTGTCCTATCTCCTAGGCGTTATTTGACTCAGTGTGTGTGTGTGTGTGTGTGTGTGTGTGTGTGTGTGTGTGTGTGTGTGTTTATAGATGAGGAAGGGTGATATTAAGAAGCAGTGGAAGCCTCAGGTGCAGACTTGCCATCTGGAGCTGATGGTTTACCAGCAGGGGCTGGTCCTTGCCAGCTGCAAAGGCTGTGGGTTGGGTCAGGCTAACTCTGTTGATTGGGCTAAGCTTGTGTCACTCAGCATCCAGCGTGCTCTGTTATTGGCTGCGGTGGGTGAGGCCCATTCTTGCTCCACACCTCCATTGTCCAATCACCCTCGGTCTCTCTCAGTAGTTGAAAATGCAAGAGATGGAGCTGGTGGGTTGGGGCGCTGGAACCCTCTGCCCAACTGCTGCCTGCCACCTTGGAACCTCTGGTACCCAAGGCTTGTGTTCCATAGATGGGTTTGTGCTCGCCTGTCTGTGGGCAGAGCCTATCTCCGGGAAAGCGTCTCCAAGGCACTGCTCCCCCTTTGAGGGCCCTCTGCAACCCCAAGCGAGGAGATGCTGTGATGAATCCAAGCTTAACTGTCAATCTTCGTCTCCTTATGAAGAGAACCCTGGTGAAGGACCCCCTTACCCTGCACCCTTTCCTGCTCTGCACGTTAGTCTCAAACACACAGGGGTCTTGTTGTTGTTGTTAGCTGATTTGTTTTTTTATTTAAGCAACATGATACACAGCTATGAAGTTGTTCATGATTGGGTTTCAGTCATACAATGTTCCAACACATGTTCCTTCACCAGGGCCCATTTCCCATCGACAGTCAGTGTCCCAGGTTACCCTCCTGTCCCTTCCCACAGTCTGCCCAACTCTATGGCGGACACCCCCCCTCTCTCTCCTATCTTTATATCTCCACCCCTCCCTCTCTCTCCTTCCCTTCCACCTCCCTTTTGGGTATTATGGCTTGCCTTAATGAAAGGTCATTACGCATATCGCTTTACCTACATTCAGCACTCAGTTCTTGACCAGAGTGATCATTGTCCTACTTGTCCCTTCTCTATCCTTACTGCCCTCTGCCCTGCTCATCCCCACCACACACACACACACACACACACACACACACACACACACACACACACTTGTGGCAAGCTTCCAACAGTGGCCAGTCCTTTTTTCTGTCCTTGGATATGAGTCTCACACAAATACTAATCAAACACACAGGGGAATGAGACCTCATGTCTCTCAAACAGGGTGGCTGACTTTATCAGCTTTGTGTAACACTAGTGAGAGGGTTGATGGAATAAGAGTCAGTGGAACTCTTCCTGCGGGCCCCTGAGAACTTTCCTGTTGGTTGGCCCGGCTTGTTGGTGTGAGGCTGTAGCATAGCTACGCTGAATGATAAATGGAGGCTCATCTTCCACTTCATACACTCCACTGGCTGGATCACACTCAGGGAAGGCCTGATCTGGCCACGGACCAGGTTTCTTTCATGAGAAATTGCCAAGCCATAATGGTAAAAATTTTTCTCTACATTTTCACTTTACATGAAAAATTGAGAAAATGCCCTTACCTTATTCTCTACTGCAATTCAAAATGCATTAGCATATTAATGACTTTAAGAAGTTCTAAGTAGAAACCTTTTTAGTTGGTTAACAAGGAAATTTCCAGACTTAATTGATTTTGAAATTTTTTCTCTCCAGGTTTTTCTTCCTTTTCTTGTTTCTTTCTTTCTTTCTTTCTTTCTTTCTTTCTTTCTTTCTTTCTTTCTTTCTTTCTTTCTTTCTTTCTTTCTTTCTTTCTTTCTTTCTTCCTTCCTTTCTCTCTTCCTTCCTTCCTTTTTCTCTTTCTTTCTTTCTTCCTTTCTTTCTTTCTTTCTTTCTTTCTTTCTTTCTTTCTTTCTTTCTTTCTTTCTTTCTTTCTTTCTTTCTTTCTTTCTTTCTTTCTTTCTTCCTTCCTTCCTTCCTTTCTCTCTTCCTTCCTTCCTTTTTCTCTTTCTTCCTTCCTTCCTTCCTTTCTTTCTTTCTTTCTTTCTTTCTTTCTTTCTTTCTTTCTTTCTTTCTTTCATTCTTTCTTTTCTTTCTTTCTTTCTTTCTTTCTTTCTTTCTTTCTTTCTTTCTTTCTTTCTTTCTTTCTTTCTTTCTTTCTTTCTTTCTTTCTTTCTTTCTTTCTTTCTTCCTTTCTCTTTTCTAAAAAAATCTTCCTTGAAATTGAAGTCCCCTGACACTCAGAGAGCACAATTTGAAAAATGATGGTCCAGGAACAAAGAAAAATCAAGGTTTTGAAAATTCGGAAGAGATTTTAAAAGGCCTAACTTCAAGCCACCCTCCTAGGCCTTGTGGCTGTATGAAGCGTAGCTGTGTTCTTCAGATTAGCTCTTCCTTCTGTGGAAGTTGCAGCTCTCTGCTCATCCAGTAAAGACACCAGTGCCCCTTCCCCCTCCCCTGCCCACCGCCATTCATCCTGTTTCCTGTGTCTGTGAGTTGGATGACACCAAAAATCTCCTGCAAGTAGAGCCAGAAAGCACGTGTCTCTTTGTGACGGACGCCTTTCACTTAGCATCACGTCCTGAAGCTCCATTTCTCTTCAGGAATATGTCAGAATCCTTTGCTTTCGAGAGCTATTAGTCCCCTCCTTCTGTGGGCAGCCCACACAGTGCTCATCTTCTCCTTCCCCCAGGCCCCTGGGTTCCTTCCATCTCTGGGATATTGTGAACGATGCTGCTATGGACATACTCAGTTGAATATCCCTTCCAGATCCTCCTTCTCACTTCCTTGGGATTAATCACCAAAGTGGAATTGCTGTGTCATAGTATAACATTATTTTCCTTTTGAAAAAAAATTTGCATTTTGGGTCATACCTTGTGGTGCTTAGGGGTCACTCTTGGCGGTGCTCAGGGAACCACATGGAGTTTTAGAGATCAAACCCAGTCAGGCGCATGCAAGGCAGTGCCTTACCTACTGAACTGTCTCCCTGGCTCTCCGTTCTTCCCACTCCCCCTCCCTTCACTGTGGTTACTGCAGACTGCGTCACAACTTTGCTGTGGTGCTTCAGACTCGGTTGGAGGCTCCACAGGGTCTGACTCTGGGTGTCTGTGCACTGGAGATGCCCTCTCCATAGAGGGGTCAGTAATGTAGTTGCTCTAGGCTCACAATGGGTGTGTGGGGTGGGGTGGAGGTCACACATGATGTGCGGGGTGGTACAGGATCATCCATGGTGAGTGGGGTAGTTGTAGGGGTCACCTGTGCTGTGTGGGGTGGTATAGGGGTCACCCCTGGTGAGTGGAGTAGTCTGGGGATCACCTGCAGTGTGTGAGGTGGTGCTGGGTTCACCTGTGCTGTGTGGAGGGTGAGGAGGTCATTCGTGGTGTGGGGGGTGATGCTGAGGTCACCTGTGGTTCGTGGGGTGGTACTGAGTTCAGACATGGTGTGTGTGTATGTGTGTGTGTGGCGCAGGGGTCACCTGTGGTGTGTTGGGGTGGTACAGGGGTCCCACGTGATGTGTGAGGTGTAGTAGGGGTGGGTGGGTAGATTGTAGGGGTAACCCTTGGCGAGTGGGATGATATGGGGGTCACCCGTATTGTGTGGGGTGTGACGGAGGTCACAGCTGATGTGTGAGGTGCCTCAGGGATCACTCAGGGGGCAGTGCTCTGCCATGAGCCTTCCGTGAGCACCTGTGCCTCCGGACCTGCTGTGCAGATCTCCAGAGTGGCTCGTCATTCAGTTCACTCTCCCGCCAACGGCGCACAAGGACCCGATTCACCTGCATCCTCCTCAACTCTTGACCTGTTCTCTTTTGTGGTTGCTTGTAGCACTTTGTCTTCTCGGAAGGAGAGGCATCCCTGGGGGCTGGTCCTGGCGCTACCCACCCGGGGTGTTGACCAGAGAGTTTGATATTTCAGACTATTCTAGTCTTGGAAACATTGTTGCAAACCCTTTGAGTAGGCCCAGTGACGCGGTGCTGCTCCCGCCAAGGCCACAGCCACGCGGCCACCAGGGCTGGGACGGTGGTCTCGGGGGTCCTGTGGTGCTAGCTTGGGAACGGGTGCCTGAAAGTCATGCGCACCTTTCACTTCCGCTCTCCCAAAGAGCCGCGGCTGGCTCCTGTAGCGCTTCTAAGGGAGGTGAGGGAGTAGCTTGTGTTTCTTGTCCCCGTGTTGGTGATACTGCACGTCTTGCCACATGCTGCCTCGCCACTTCTGTGCCGCATTTGGAGAACTATGTATTCAAGCTCTATGGCCATTTAAAAAGAATTGGCTGTATTGTGGTCCTTTATAGACAATATCCCCTTAGTAAATAGATGATTCTGAAATGTTGGAATTAGTCTCCCTCATAAAAGAAAAAAAAAACAAGGATAGGATATGCCCATAGGTAAAATAGTTTAGGTGTTAGAATCCAAACGGTTTGCAAAAATGTATCCAAGAATAGAATAGATAACAAATATCAGCAGGCTGCAAAAAAAAAAAAAAAAAAAAAGCACCAGGCGAGTCTAGAATAAGGCTGTTTAGGGCATTTTAGCTGTAGGGACAGCATGGGCAAAAATAGGAGAGGAAACTGTCAGGACTTTGTACAGTAAGGGCGCCTGTGACAGCTAAGTAAGAGCCCCCAGTCTCTGCTCCTCATGTACCTATTGAAGATTGATGTGCTCAGTAACTGTCACGGGGGGGGGGGGGAGTGATATTATATTGAATAAATGGTCTGCTTATAAGACTGCTGATGGCTTCCCAGGTGACCCTAAAGCTTGGACAGTCCCTTTCTATTTGTCTGTCTCCTTATATGTGTGTTTCCTTCTCTGCAATTGACTCCTGTTAGACAGTGTATGTGTGATGTGTGTGTGTGTGTGTGTGTGAGAGAGAGAGAGAGAGAGAGAGAGGGAGGGAGGGAGGGAGGGAGGGAGAGAGGGAGGGAGGGAGGGAGGGAGGGAGGGAGGGAGATAGAAAGAGTTTGGCAGATCCAGTTGGCTTTAGAAAAAAAGGATTATTCTCTCTTCATAGGGCTCTTTTGCATGTTGTTGATTATTCTCTTAAATGCAAAAACATTTTAAATTTTATATAGTATAATTTGCCTAATTTTATTTCAATTGACTATGTTTTAACTGTTGCCTGATACCATATACTGGAAATCCGTGCCAAGTACAAGATCACGAACCTTTCCTCAGGTTTCTGTCTAAGGGTTTGCATTTTATGCAAGAGTCCTTAGTATGTTCGAGGTTTGGAATAAATATTTTATAATTTAATGGTGCAACTACTTTCTATTCAATGTTGCTATCCAGTTTCCCCGATGTAATTTGTTAGAGATAATTGATTTTGAAAGAAATTATCATAGAAATTAGTTTGCAGCAACATCTGGTAGTAAACCAAACTGGAATCTAGTGACCAGCTCTTTCCTTTCCAAATGTTTGCAAATCATCTTTCTAATTTGTACCAGACTTCTGGCCAGGATTGACACCAAGCAGCTTCTGTGTAAGACTTTGCAGAGAAAAATGATGGTAGGTGCCTTTCCTCTCTAGAGAAGCCTGTCTTCTCTCTTAAACATACCCCCTAAATTTCTCTAAATTTCTTTTAATAAGAACAGAGAATAAAATGATGGAATCACTGTACACTGTGTTCTACTGTGTAGGAGGCTCATGCTTCTTGTCTTTCCCTTCTAAGAGTCCAGTGCTGCCTCTCAAGCAGCCTGAGGACCCGCAGGACATTCCTGTACAAGTGGACAGACCAGAGTGACCATCAGGGGTCAATTTTTAATGTGTTCCAACAACTGAAATGCAGGTCAGGCACATTTCACGGTTTCCTCTGGCAGGAATAACCCACTCACATGGTAGCTGGTAAATTGAAGAGCTGGAGTTCTAACCCTGGTCCCCCCTCATCCGGACTCCCAATTTATACTATTTATCTAATAGATGTTGAGCCAGGCCAAGAATCTGACTGATGCTTCTTTTAGCAAGGAGGCATTTTAGCAGGGAGCTGGCAAGCCCACATCTTCCATTACTCTTGAGTCTTTTCCATGCCAGTCAAATACTTCCTCTCACTAAATATCGGCGAGTAACTTTTATTGGCGTCATTGTTTTATCAAACTGTTCTTCTGTATTTGCTGCCTTGAACTTAAAACAATATTTTGTTCATTTTTCCTTTATCCTTACTGCATCTACTATGTGACCTCTAATTCTAACATGTCTGTTTTTTTTTTCCAAAAATTGGGCAAAAACATCCCACTCTCTGCTATTTCTCCCTACTCTGTCTCTGTCCCCATATCTGTCTCCCTATCTCTAAAACAGCATATAACTTTCTCAAAATATTCAAAAGTTGATCCACTGTAAGTTCCAGTAATTACTCCTCTAATTATCTATTTGGTCTGTTCCAAACCAGACGAAAACATCAGAGAGACATATGCACTACTGTATTCACTGTAACACTGTTTGCAGTAGCCAAGATCTTAAAACATCGCACACAAGCTGGAAAGAAGATGCAGTTCATATTCACAATGAAACAATGTTCAGAAATTTCTAAAAAAAAAAGAGAGAGAGAGAAAGAAAGTCTTGGACCAAACTGATTGGACGGTGAGTAGGCCATTTGCCTTGCATGCTGCTGACCCGGGTTCTATCCCCAGCATACCTTATTGTTCCCCAAGCACCTCCAGAAGAAATTTCTGAGTGCAGAGCTAGGAATAATGCCTGAATATTGCCTGGTGTGACCCAAAAACAAACAAACAAAAATAAGTATAGTACTTTGTGAAAAAGATGAAACTGTAGGAGTCATGCTAAAGGAAATATATCTGAAGGAGAAAGACACAGACACAATCTTATAGCGTAAAGAACATAAGGCATGAAATCAAGAAAACAGACAAAGCTAAATAAAAAATAAAGCATAGCCAATAACGTTGGCACAGAGGGTGGGGAGAAGGTTGAAGGTTTGGAGGGATTCTCTCTGAATATTTGTGATCTTGACGTGGTAACAGACATCTGAGAAGGTGCAAAATGGTACCACTAAGACATACACAATCTCAAAATCCAGCATGGCCTCAATTACACTGCAAAACAGTTATGAGTACTAGAGAGTCTCATTTAGCAAAATCTTGAAAATTGCTGAGATTATTTTCCTTTGCTGCAGTCTCTGCTATTATTTAATTATATTTTGGGCATGAATATGCACTCATGGAAGATCTTATTGTTATTTCCAAATTTCTATGCAATCTTCCAGTAAAATTGACCATAAATCTCTTAAGCTAGTTCCCTTTTTGTGCCTTACCCGATGGCTTCCGTTATGACTGGATATGCAGTATTCCCACATTTATCATGCTCTACATCCCCCACGTTTTCAAGTTAAATTTATAACCCCTTCCATTGCATTGGCTTCTCTTCAGGGTGGATCCTATCTTCCCACTCTTTTTTTCTGAGATAATTTATCATTTTGAAGCCTTAGCCAAGTTTTGAAAACCCATACTCCATATTTTGACCTTAGCTGCCAGGATAATTGCTAATTTCCTCTATTCTCATGTTTCTTTAAAAGCATTGTAATTAGAAATGAGCGAAATCCTGTTTAAGGAACTGTATTCTGCCATTTATTAAATAGAAAATGTCCTTCCAGCTTTTAAAATAATATTAAACTATAAAAAGTTAAGACATAGGAATTTAATCGAGTACATATGTGTCTATGTAACTCTAATTAGCAGTGACATTGACACAATGTCAATGTGTTATTTCCTGTTCCAAGATCAGGATAAAAGAACAACAGCAGGAGCCAAAAACTACGACTTCTTGTTAAGCTTAAAACTATTTCCCAATTTATCTTTTTCCACTTACTCCATTGTCCTTGTTCTTACATACCTGCACCATTCAGAGAATTATGTAGATAATAAAAAAAAATTCTCACAATTTACTGATAAAGCACAAAAAATGCAATTTAAATAAAAGAGCACCCAGTATGCTTTAACATTTCGATAGCCCCAAGCCTTTCACCCCCAAATGTGCTATTATCCAAGAATTGTATAAACCGGACTGCCCTATAATCAGCCATTCCACATAGTTTGCAAATTTTCCACCCGCTGATGTTTCCCCCCACCAGCCTCATACCTTCTAAACATTACTGCATCAATGGAATCTTTTGGAAGGGGTTGTTTTTGTTTTACGTGCTTTTGTGTGCTTTATTTATTTATTTATTTGCCTTTTGTTCTCCAACTGGGAGAAAGGCTCTTGGGGGGGATGATGACATTACAATACAATCAGCCTCGCAGCGTGTCTTCTGCTCTTTGCTCTTGTTCAACATCCAGTTCCGAAATGCCAACCATTCTTTCCAAGTGGATTTGCATGTTTTTATTTCTCCCCACCAAGTCCCCAAGTAGGAAGGTTTCAACTAATTGTGACAAGCACTTAGGCAAACAGCCTTTCCCAATCTTACAGATAGTAAGTTTTTTTTTTTATGTGCTGTCCTACTAGTGTGAAAGTGTCTTTCATAAACGGATTTTTCCCATTGTCTATACCTAACATTACTGAAGTACAGAGAGAAATAAATGACTTTATACAGGCATATGTAATTTTTATGCTGTGATTATGGCCGGACTATGTACTAGGTTTTAGGGGCAAGGGGTGAAGGAAACACATTAAATGGACATGAATAAGTCTTGAATTTGTAGTGACTTAGAAGTGGACTCAAAGGCAACTCACCATATGATCATGACACTCACAGGCCAGGCGCCTCATAAATAAACTGGGTGTCAAGTTGTACTATAAACTTCTTAGCAGTCATATTAATGGAGTAGAGGTGATTTTTATTCCAGTAAAATACTTGGTATGATACCTATGTATGTATGTATGGATAGATAGATCGATAGATAGATATAGATATAGATATAGACATGTGTGTGAATGATACCAGATGTATGATATATAGTATATATTATGATATATATAATATATGTTACTGTAATCAATACATATGTATATATGTATATATTTATATATATATTTCTGTAAGCCCATTCATCACTTGTGACCCTTATACCACTCTGTGGAGCATGTTAATAGCGAGATGTCACACATGTGTGCATGTGTGGGGTCAGGGTATGTGTGGAAAAACCTATGTGCATTCCCCTCTTTTGGAAGGTGGGATTGGACCAAACCCAGAAGTGCTCAGGGGTTAATCCTGACTCTGTGCTCCTAGGTCACCCTTACTAATGTTTGGGAAAAGCATACGTGATGCCAGAGATCTAATCAGGGCTGACCATTGTGACTTCGAAAAGTGTGGGCATGCAATGGGTGCATTCGGTGACCGAGAAAGTTCCCCTGGCCAGCCCACGGTGACAGACAGAGGAAGGAACGGGGAAAGGAAGCACAGACTGATTGATAATCAGTGACCATTTATTTTTCTCTTTTCCTCTCTTCTCTCTTACAGCCAGCCTAGGGACATAGAAATTGTGAAGAATCAGGATACACAAAGGTGTGGTTGAACATTATCTTAATAATGAACAGATGTAAAGCCCCTCCTTCAGGGGAAGTTCTTCTAGGAGTTTAATTCAGGGACAAAGTCTCATTTGGGGGTTCAGCACCCCAGATTACTAGGAGATCTGTTCAAGGGCAGGATTCCATCTGAAGCTGTATTGCTTTCTCTTTTCCCTAGCTCTTACTCCATTTAAACAATCATAGTGAATACTAATATTTCTAGTTATTTTGTAAAAGATATGTTAAGCTTAAAGAGTGGCTTTTCCTGAGGACATGTCACTGTATATCCCAGTCTCCGGTCCTCAGGTCAGGTTAGTCTTTCATAACCCCAGCAGGGTCCATCAGTTATTTCTTTTTGGGTCATGGCAGAGTCCATTCCATGACCGTGCTCTTAACTTATTATACTTCTTATGTTGCTTAGCTTGTCCCTTTTCAATGCAGGATTGCTTGCAGCTTTCTGTGGGTCCATCCAAGTCCCGTGCCAAGACCCTCCTCTTGGGGGTGTTAGGAATTAAGGGCAACTGAGGCTTAAGTCAAGTATTTATGATGAATGGTCAGGAGTAAATATTATTTGGAGTCAATTAGCTTCCATGTTACATAGCATAGCATCAATTGTCTTCCCGTGTCTATATAAAAAGGACATTGCTAAATCACGTAAAGGACATAGAGGAAAGAGAAAAAGCAACACAGGATTATTAGTGCCTGATGGAATTGGGTGTGCCTTGAGAGCACTTTTGGTGGGAGTAACTCAATAAACCTAAGCTCCCTGTGGGAGGAGCAAGGACAAACCAATGTTATCCAACAACCATGTGCAAGAAAAGCTCCTTAATCTCTCTGCTATTTCTCTCTGGCCTTGTTACCTTCATTTTACTGTCTAATTAGAAATGCTTCAGGAAGCTATAGTAAAACTTCTTAGTAAAATAAATTTGATGTCCTAGCATCAATCATTGAGGAGAAGAAGAGATAAGATGATAGGAAGGGTAGAAGCAAGAATTGGGTGTGGGAAGTGGGGGAAATGTTTAAGGATGTAAACTTTGAACTATTAGGTAAGTCCTGGCTGTCTAATTCACAGTGTAGTGAATTAGGGAGTAGTGAGTAGGGAAAGAATACTGAATTCTAATCATAAGACTTTGCAAGAGACTAAATTTTTATTCTTTGTGCCACAGAAAATGATTATGTGGGACTAGAGATTTCCAGAACCACTTAGGGTCCCCTGAGCACGACCAGGAGTAATCGCTGAGGACAGATCCAGGAGTAATCCCTGAGCACAGATCCAGGAGTAATCCCTGAGGACAGATCCAGGAGTAATCCCTGAGGACAGATCCAAGAGTAAGCCCTAAGCACCACTGTGGCCCACCCCCCACAAAAAAATAATTTCAGATACACACAAAGTAAATAAAACTATAAAAATGTCAGAAACCTATGAATTCCGTGTTTGGGGATGATTAAGCTTATGACAGTGGGCGTGATGATTCGAGGGAAGAGGAGAGACAGGAAATGAGATTAGAAACAGAGCTGCTTTATTAGATACAGGATGTACATTGCTGTGCTTTCATAACAGACAATAGAGCTTATATGGAAAAGAATCTATCGCAGTCTCTGTAAAAGCTAAAAAAGAAAAAAGAACAAGCACATGGGAGCTCTGAAGTATGTCCTGTCCCCAAGAAATTGTCCTCTATTTTGAGCACTGTCTCTTTCTAGGGTTCCTTGTTTTAGCAGTATTAACTGACTTCAGGTGTCAATTTCTAAAATTCCTTCAATTGAATTTTAAAATAGAAATTCATTTCTATTGTGAAACATATGTATTTGCTATACATATTTATGTGTCCATATTTCATGACAAAAATTAAAATGTACAATGGTGACTACTGTTAGCATTGCGGCACGGAGTGCATTCTACATTTTTTTTTTCTTTTTGGGTCACACCTGGCGACGCACAGGGTTTACTCCTGGCTCTGCACTCAGGAATTCCTCCCGGCAGTGCTCAGGGGACCATATGGGATGCTGGGAATTGAACCTGGGTCGGCTGCGTGCAAGGCAAACGCCCTACCCGCTGTGCTATCGCTCCAGCCCCGGCACGGAGTGCATTCTAATATCATTCTATTCTCTCTCCTCTTGGCGGAGTCTCTTTTTCTCTATGGTAAACTGCTTTCTTTTCTCACTCAGTGTGGTGTAGATGTCTTCTGTAGAAATAAACTAGAGCTGCTGTCCATTTTTATGCTCATATGGTACTGTGTCCAAACTTACTCAACTCCTTTGAGTAAATACCAGAGACCGTGATTGCCTGGTCATATAGGAAGATTTTAATTTTTTAATTTTGTAAGGAATTGCCAATATTTCTTCCAAGTGACTGTACCATCTTGTACTTCCCCTGGAGGTGATGGGCATCTCTGTCCATTTCCCTCAGGTCCTCCAATTTAGCAGAGTAGAATTTTTCATAATAAATTCTCATGATAGCTTGTATTTCTGGGCGTCCTGGTATAATTTCTACCCTTTTATTTCTTTTTCTTTTTTTTTTACTTTTTATTAAATCACCATGTGGAAAGTTACAAAGTTCTCAGGTTTATATGTCAGTTATACAATATTCAAACACCCATCCCTTCACCAGTGCCCATATTCCACCACTAGAAACCCCAGTATACCCCCCGCCCCCACCCCCTACCCCCTACTGTATAACTAATGAATTTCACTTCATTTTTTCTTTACCTTGATTACATTCCATAATTCAACACAAAACTCACTATAGTTGTTGGAGTTTCCACCCAAGAGAGACAGACCTACTACATTTGAAAATTAGTTTTCCATTGCTGGAAATGAAGAGATATGTAGCCCCACTAATACAAGTACATAACTCTCTTTTTTTTTTCCTTTTTCCTTTTCCCTTTTTTTTTTCTTTTTCCCCCTCATCCCCCTTCCCGGGCCTCATAGTATGGTATACGCCACGCCGCGTCGGCCAGCGTGGGGCTTTTGCTTAGTTCACAGTCCAGAGAGGTGGCTGCTACATTAAAAACCTTCAATATTTCAACACAAACTTACTGTTATTATTTGGAGTTCCCCCCCAAGTCAGACCTGTTCAAAAGGAACCGTTTCACATTGCTGACAATTATAAATATTAAGTCGCGCGGACGCTACCACGCGTCCGCGCGGTTTTGGATTTCTGTATAAAGTCCAGGGAAAATTCTGCCAGAATTACATAGCCCAGCTCACAGTCCCAGTGCATTGCTGTAAGAAGTCTCTGAATTCAAAGTCTTTAGGCGCAGAGGGTCCGATTCGCGCTCAGCGGCTCCGGATTTATCTGGGCTGAGGGCATGCCGGTTACCCCCCCTTCCCATGAGTTCCTGGGAGCCCCAAAAGTAAAAACCGAATACCTCTGGGTTTGGAGTCTAGAAGATGGCGCCTGCCACATGGGTGCCGCCAGCCCGCCACTTTCCATGCAGGAAGACAGGGTGGGGAGGAAAAAAATCCACCCCCGGCAGCACAGAGTTGTAGCCCAGTTCACAGTCCCAGTGCGTTGCTATCGGATGCTGCGCTGGATGCCCGAATGTGTTAGATCTCTGGAATCAAAGTCTTTAGGCGCAGAGGGTCCTCTGCCCTTTTATTTCTGATCTGATTTTTGTAGATTGAAGGCAATCTCTGTCCAAATTTCAGACAACATCCTTCCAGAACTTAGGGCAGTCAATTAAAAAGTTTGTGTGGAAACTTTATTTTAAACTTTTAAAGTTTAAAAGACACAGCATAGCCAAAACCATACTGAAAAACAAGAAACCGGGGGGGGGGGGCATCTCATGATCTACCTTGAATCTATACTATAAGGCTCCAGTGATCTAAAGAGCATGGTACTGGAATTAAGAAAGAATCTCTGACTCAATGGATCACAATAGAATATCCACGGATAAAACCCCATATATACAGTCAGATCATTTTCAACAAAGGAGCTGAGAGCATGAAATGGAGCGAAGATAATCTTTTCAACAAATGGTGTTGGGAGAATTGGATAACCACATGCAAGAAATTAAAACTGTATCCAGACGACCAAGATCCAGAAGCCAGCTACACTACTTCTGGTCCCAGGAAGTGCTTGCAGCCATGTCTCCAGACTGTGAACTAAGCCTTTGCCCCATGCTGCCCCAGGAAGAGAAATGATGCAATTTCCAACATGAATCTCCCTGGACTTAATTACTAAAATACAGAAATCCTAAGCCTTCATATCTCTTCATTCTTACCAATGGAAAACTAATTATCAAATGCTTCCTTGTCAATAGGGCCATATTTTGGGGGGGTAAACTCCAACAACAATAGTGAGTTGTGTGTTGAAACTCCAACAACAATAGTGAGTTTTGTGTTGAAATATGGAATATAATCAAGGTAAAGAGAAAATGAAGTAAAATTTATCAGTTATGCAGGCAGGGGTGGGGGCGGGGGGTGGGAGGTATACTGGGGGTTTTGGGTGGTGGAATATGGGCACTGGTGAAAGGACGGGTGTTTGAGCATTGTATAACTGAGACATAAGCCTGAGAACTTTGTAACTTTCCACATGGTGATTCAATAAAATAAATTTAAAAAAAACAACTGTATCCATGCCTCACACCTTACACAAAAGTCAATTCAATGTACATCTAAAACCTGGAGATCAGACCTGAAGCTATGAAGTTCACTGAGGAAAATATAGGCAGAATGCTCCAAGACCTTGACCTCAAAGGAATTTTCAGTGATATGAAACCATTGGCAAAGGCTGCAGAATCAAAACTAAACAAACAAAATTGCATCAAACTTAAAAGTTTCTGTATGGCAAAAGAAACACAGGCTAAAGCTAAACAAGAAGTGAGTGGGAGAAAACATTTGCACTCGACACATCAATAAATGGTTGATATCCAAGATTTATAAAGTACTCACAAAGATCAACAGCAACAAAAGCCTGAAGTCCCATCCAAAGATGAAGAGGGGAAATGAACACACACATCTCTGAGGAAGACCAGTGGCTGGCCAATAGTCACATGAAAAAGTGCTCAGCATCAAGACTTATTATTAGGGATTTCCAAATCAAGACAACAGTGAGATATCATTTTACACAGTGAAAGGGCACATATCAAAAATACTGGAACCGATCTCTGATGGCAGGGGTGTGGTGAAAGGAACCCTCACCCGCTGCTGGGTGGAATGCTGTATGGTCCAACTTTCCAGCATGGAAAGTCCTCAGTAAACTCAGAATTGAGTTCTCATATGATTCAGCAATTCTACTTTTGGATATGTATCCCCAGGACAGAGAAATATTCATTCAAAAGAACATATGCGAAGAACATATGTGCAGCATTATTCACGGGAACACTCGGTACAATAGCTGAGTTGAAAGCAACCTCGATGTCCAATGACAGATAAGTGGATCATGAAGATGTGATATATATATGATATATATATATATATCTACACAAACACATACACACAGCAGAATACTACACAGCTGTTAAGAATTATGAAACCATGCAATTCCCAGCAACATGAATGGAACTAGACATGTTAAATGAAGTCAGCCAGAAGAATGATAAACACAGCATGATATCACTTGTATGGTATAATTAGAATAATTGGATGAGAGAATGCAATGCTTTAAAGGGGGGATTCCCAGGTTAACCTTGACCTCAGACATAGAGAGGAGCAGGAAAGGAAGAATGGAGGGTCAGGGAGGAGAAGGAAAGGAAGAATGGAGGGTCAGGGAGGAGAAGGAAAGGAAGAATGGATGGTTGGGGGAGAAGAGGCAGATGGGAAGCAATGGGGGCCCGGTCAGGGGAGGCAGATGTAAAGGCGGTGTTAAGGAATGACAGGGCTCAAGATCCAAACCACAGAGTCAACCACACTGGAATCAAAGGACCCAGACTTTCACAACGGGCCTTAGAAAGACATTGGTGGGTCAGGGAATATTGGTGGAGAGAAGTTGACACTGCTGGTGAGATTGGTGTTGCAGTATTGTATGTCTAAAACTCAACTATGAATAACTTTGTAAACCAAGGTATCACTGTAGCACTGTCATCCCATTGCTCGTCAATTTTCTTGAGCCAGCACCAGTAATGTCTCCATTGTGAGACTTGTTTTTACTGTTTGGGGCATGTCAAATACGTCACGAGTAGCTTGCCAGGCTTTGCCATGTGGGTGGGACACTCTCGGTAGCTTGATGGGCTCTCCAAGAGGGACAGAGGAATTGAACCTGGGTCGGCCAAATGCAAGGCAAACTCCCTACCCACTGTGCTATTGCTCAATTTTTTCATTATCTGAAAGAAAGCATTTTATAAGGAATAATATGTAAAAATTATTTATATATCATTGAGAGAGGACTGCAGGTAGGGGCTTGCCTTGCGCATAGCCAGCCCAGGTACAATCCCGTCATCCACATGGTCCCTGCACTCGATCAGGAGTAAGCCCTGAACACCACTGGAAGTGGACCCCCCCCAAAAAAAATCTATATTCAAAAGAAAGATTATGTTTAAACTTATTATTATATAGCCTTGCAATTCCTTTGTATTATACACAAAATTCCAATAGTGGAGTTTTTCTAATAAATTATCCTGCATTAAATTTAAAAATTTTGCTACTTGCAAATATTTCCTTCCATCCTGTATGTCACATTTCATTACATTGATAGCTTCCGTTTATATGCAGAAGGTTTTTTTTTTCTTTTTGGGTCACACCTGGCGATGCACAGGGGTTACTCCTGGCTTTGCACTCAGGAATTACCCCTGGCTGTGCTCAGGGGACCATATGGGATGCTGGGATTTGAACCCGGGTCAGCCGCATGCAAGGCAAACGCCCTACCCACTGTGCTATCTCTCCAGCCCCTATATGCAGAAGTTTTATAAGTTTAATGTAGTCTTGTTGCTATATTTTTTGTTTTAATAGCCTATCAAGGTGCTTTAACAAAAACTCATGTTGACAAAGAACTAAAATAAATAGATAAAGTAAATAAAAGCAAGTATTTGTAAAGAGATGCCAATCTGTCTTCCAGAGTGACTGCCATTCTGTGTTCCTTCTCGCTGTGAGTGAGCAGGCCTGTTAATCCCTATTACTCTGCTGTGTAATCTCGAAGGGGCTAGGGAGACCCCCGAGGCTCTCTCTCGCCGCCTGCCTTTGGTGATCTTGAGTCGCTTCCCCACCCAGGATGGCCATGGGCGGATGAAGGAGGAAACCAGGGCCAATTGGTGTAGGTTAACACGCTGCCTTCTGTCCAACCTTTGCTGTTGTCCGTGTTTGGGCTGGGCCATGCCAGGAGGTACCGAGAGGTGTCTTACTGCCCGGATTGCATTTCCCAGGCGATGCATGACGCAGAATATCTTCTCTATGCTGCTGGCTTGCCAGCTGTGTCTCTTCCTTAGTGTGGTTACTCTCAAGCACTCTTGGGGACCATTTTAAAATACTGGATGTTTTCTTATTGTTAAATTTCAAAAGTTCTTTTGTTCTTTAGTGAGAGTCTTTATCAAATGCTACTTTTACAAATACATTGCTTATTGTTCCTGGCTTATCATCTCTTCCTCTTTTTGCTTTTGATTGAATCACCTTGACATACACAGTTACAAAGTTGTTTGGGATTGGATTTTAGTCATACAATGTTCCAAGGCCTCTCCCTTGACCAGTGCACATTTTCCACCTCCTGTATCCAAGTTTTCCTCCTGCCCCCCAATCCATCCTGTCCCCATGGCAGACACTTCCCCCCTTCCTCTCTCTTGCTTTTCTTTCTCTTTCTCTCTCTCTCTCTCTCTCTCTCTCTCTCTCTCTCTCTCTCTCTCTCTCTCTCCTTTTGGCATTATAGTTTGCACTATAGGGACTGAAATGTCATTACGTTTGTCCCTTTACCTATTTTTAACACTCACTTTCTGTCCAGAGTGATCATTTCCAGCTACCCTTGTTGTGGTGGTCCCTTCTCTATCCTAACTGCCCCCCCCCCTTCACCACTTGTGGCAAGCTTGCAACCACGGGCCAGCCCTCCTGGCCCTTGTTTCTACTGACCTTGGGTATTAGTCTCATGTTGTATTTTTTTTTATATCCCACAAATGACATCTCATTCTCATAAATGTGACTTTATTCTCAAAGAAATAATATGAGTAAAATAGCATTACCATCACTTTACATATCTGGAAAAAAATATTTGGAAAGCCTAAATAAGTTGTCCAAATGTATATGTACGGTCAATGCTGAAACTCAGATTTAAGCCTTGGTCTGTGAACCTTGCCTTAATTACTTAGCCATGAAATAATGAGAGCGAAGAAAGTAGCTTACTCTAGAGGCAATCTGTTATCCCACGTTGACCTACTCTATAATAGCCGCAGGTTCTTACCAGAGGACTTGGCAGGACTGGTGACCTGCCTTCCTGACCCTGCAGGCAGGGGGCTGAAAAATGCCTTCTCTGTCCTTGATTGCCTTCACAGGTTCATCTGAACCTACTAGTTAATTCAACATTTTTGAGAAGAACATAAGACAATGTATGACCAACAGCAAAGATCACTTTGACAAGGCTTTCCTGATTACTAGAGGGATCGTGCTATGGGCATTTTAATTGGATGTTTGTGTCCTTTCCCCAGCTGATCAGTAAGTGAGAGCCCCTGGAAAGGAAGTGTGTCCGGTCTGGAAAAGCTGTCTTAGTTGAAGGAATCCTCGGAGCATCATCCAGCAGCTCTTCATGTCCAGTGAGGAAAGCAATTAGTGAGACTCACATCTTAGCTACTCCAGAACTCTGGGGATTAGTCCTACCAAGCTGTTTAGCAAACATTCTAGAAGCTTCTGGTGCGTACCAGCATATGGAATCTAATACACATTTAATCCTTGAGAAGTCAACTGGGAATACCTGCTGAGCCAGGATTTCCCGTCATGCCAAAATGAACATCTCTGGGGCCAGAACTACATGCTTAACGGAAAATTGAGAAAGCCATGCTTGTAATTTTGGCCAATTTCTCACCCATCTTCAGCTTGAAGCTTGATGGACTTTTATCTAACCCAAAATAGGAGTTAAGCCTTTAATTTTCCTAATACAAAATCAGTTTAGCCTTGGAGTGTCTGTTTTCTCTGGAAATATGTCTCTCTCTAAGGAGGCAAAACCTGTTTCCCAGCTGTTCTGCAATAAACTGACTCTGAAGAGAAGTAAACTGACATGAAGGGAAGAAGATTCATGGAATTAGTGATTGCTCATGTTACATAATTGGTTTTGTTTCTTTTTGCTTTAACTCTCTGTCAACTTGAATCAACACTAAGTGGGGAACTTGGGGCAAGGCTGTACTTGTTCCTCTTTTTCATCTTAAGATCTGTAAGCTGTAGTTAAACTATTTTTCTGGGATTGATAAAAAAACGTGTTAGTATTGGATATTACATTTTTCCTGGTATAAAAATCAAGAGGCTGGAGTGATAGCACAGTGGGTAGGGCATTTGCCTTGCATGTGGCTGACCTGGGTTTGAGTCTTTTGTCCCTCTCGGAGAGCCTGGCAAGCTACCGAGAGTATTCTGCCCACATGGTAGAACCTGGCAAGCTACCCATGGCATATTTGATATGCCAAAAATAGTAACAAGAAGTCTCACAATTGGAGAGGTTACTGGTACCCGCTCGAGCAAATTGATGAACAATGGGATGACAGTGCTACATTGCTAAGAATCAATCAAGGTGATAAATCCAGTCGAAGTTAACTGTCAGGAAAAAGTTTTAAAAAGTTACCGAAAAAGTACCTACAAAATAGGTACTGATCCTATCTTGCATTAAGAACACTTGAGTCTCGCCTGTGAAAAGAAGTGATTTTATTGGAGTCCTTGGAGGACAATAATAACTGTTGTTATTGATTATTATCACATCCACTGGTGCTTACTGTACTCCTGTGTCTGTGCTCAAGAATGTCCCCTGGCCATTGTTTAGGGAGCCATGTGATCCCAAGGATTGAACCAAGGTCAGCAGCATGCAAGATATGTGCCTTAGCTCCTGTACTATCTTTCTGGTCTACAATGACATGATTATTATCAAAAATGAATTTCTCAACAGGTAATTTAATGATGCTGGATAACTTGTTCTCTTTTTAATATCAAATAATATTATAACAGACTGTTTTCCATCTATTCATTGCTTGTCTCTATTGTGTGATTTTCTGTTAGTCACCGTGTAGCTCGGGGACATTTATTTTCTATGTCCTGTAACAAATTCTTTGAGTCTATCTGGAATAACATAGTCTCCTTTGGGCCTTAATAGATTTTCATTGTTTAGGTTTAATGATCCTGATGTTCGTCTTATATTGTTAGTAATATTACATTTTTTGAGCTAGTGTGGCTATTTGCATTTTCTTTGAGTGCACCTGATGATCCTTACAAGACAGTACATTCCAGATAAGCATGCCAAAATTCACAATTCATTAAATCTAAATTCTTTTTTTTTTTTTTTTTTTTTTTGCTTTTTGGGTCACACCCAGTGATGCTCAGGGGTTATTCCTGGCTTTGCACTCAGGAATTACTCCTGGCGGTGCTTGGGGGACCATATGGGATGCCGGGGATCGAACCCAGGTCAGCCGCGTGCAAGGCAAACGCCCTAACCACTGTGCTATCGCTCCGGCCCCTAAATCTAAATTCTTGTATCTCCATCACCCAAATATTCCTATGAAGCTTGTATCTCACCTGGGGAGAACTCTTTCTTTTTTTTTCTTCACATATAATCACTCAATGTTCCATCCTTCACCTAACAATAGGATACATCTTCAAATCAGAACACAAATACCACAAAAACATCTATTCTCTCTCTGGTGCCCACAGTCCCCTGTCCTAATTGGCAGCACCAATAATCTTGTATCAATAATTCCTATTTGTCTAGTCATCCAGGAATCCAAGGTCTCTGTAATTCTTGTCCCTGCTTTCATCCCTGCTGTCTCAGAGCCTATTGCTAAAATGGATCGAGAGTTGATTTCCAATAACATCAGTAACTGCAGGAATATTGGGAGGTAGAGGACTGTGTGGGGTGGGGATAGTGGAGATGGATTTGCTTGGGGGAGTAACTGGTTTGAAATGAGATCTTGTCACTATCAGTCTGAACACAACCTGAAAATGTAGGAGGAAACATAGCTGATAAAATAGGACCCAATGATGGGTAGGTGATAAAGTGATGTGACCTGCAATTTATACTGTAGTCTGACAGTAATAGTCTACATCATGGGAGGACCAGCGAAGGCCTGCATGCCAAATTCAGCCCATCGCCTAATTTGGTGTGGTTCCCAAGTGAACAATTTTGGAAAGTAACAAAAAATAAGGTAGAAGATGCAATTGGTCCCTCTCAAGTCCTGCCATTGCTGCCTGTCCACTTACATCACAGTGGTCCCTGTAGAGATATTCAGAATGAGGAAAGACACTGGAATAGAGAGCTTTCTTTTTATTATTAATTAATTTTATTTATTTATTATTTATTATTTATTTTTATTTTTTAATTGAATCAGCATAAGCTATAGTTACAAAACTTTCATGTTTGAGTTTCAGTCATACAATGATTGAACACCCATTCCTTCACCAGTGCACATTTTCCACCACGAATGTTCCCAGTGTCCCTCACCACTCGTCCCACCCCTTCCCCTGCCTCTATGGCAGATAGTTTCTTTCTTACTCTCTCTCTACTTAACTTAAGGGTATTAGGTTTGCAATACAGATACTGAGAGACCATCATGTTTGATCCTTTACCTACTTTCAGCACACGTCTCCCATCCTGAGCAATCCCTCCAACTATCATTGATTTAGTAATCCCTTCTCTACCCCAGCTGCCTTCTCCCCCAGCTCATAGGGCAGGTATCCAACCATGGAGCAATCTTCCTGGCCCTTGTCACTACTGTCCTTGGGTGTTAGCTTCATATTACTATATTCTATATTCCTCAAATGAGTGCAGCCATTCTATGTCTGTCCTTCTGTATGAAAGGTTACTAGAACCTTGGTCCTAAGCAGCTCTTCATATCAGCCACTGAACATGGTCACTCATTTGCTCATGTAATAGCTCAATACTTTGTCAAAATTGGGCAGCTTTTCTTGTGTGGTGGTTTAGGAGTCAGACTCTTTGCTCCTGTGGAGTTATGTCTTCCAGGGCCCTTCATTGTGGCATCCCAGGAGTGAGAAGAGAGGTGGAATGATCAGACATCTGCATTTTCATAACCGTTGTGATTATCCCTTCCATTTATCTTTCATCACTAGTCCTTTGGCTTCAACTAGAAATAAAAGTATCAGGAAGCTGTGCTTCCTGACTGAGTAGTCCCTTCCCTGTTACACCTCTGTGATAAAGTCTGGGTCTCTGCTGGTCATTTCTGCCAAGATGGAGGTGTATGTGACAATCCCCTCAGGTGGTAGGTGGCTGTTGTGCAAAATAGTGAAAATTTAAGCCATACAGTGATTCAGTGATTGGCAGGTAGGTGGGCAAGATGGTATGTAGGTAAATAGTGTGTATATATATACACATATATAAATATACATATATATATATTCCCATTGACTTTATGATTGCCTGCATATGCATACATGCTAGTATAGAGTGAATAAATGACTCCAGAATTGGACCAGGGGTTGGACATGGAGAACTGGGGTCTCTCCCCTTTTGCTTATAGTGCCTCGTTCTTCTCAACTCCAGTTTTGATATTGAGGCAGGAGGTATCCTTTGTAATGTGCTTTTGTTTTCTTAAAATTGAATTAAGAAATTAAAGATTAATTGATGATTAGTTGCATGTTCACTTTGTAGTGAGGATTGGTGTGGTGAAATGTTGGGTCAGTGCTGACAGATTGGAGATGCTCAATCAAAACGGCCAGTGTGACTGCCATCAATGGTGCCATTGTACCCTACAAATATTCTCAGATAAATCCATGGGGCTCAGTTCCAGCTAGCTATGTTCTAGATGGGAGAGACATGATGTGTGGTGACCCCAGCCCTTGGTGCGCTTGATGGGATAATGCACCCAGGGAGGAAGGGAGGAAGGGGTTGCAGGTATCCTTGAAATGAGTACTTGTCATCAAGGCAAAAATTGTAGCAAATCTCATTCTTACTACCTTCTTGGGGATTCAGGGATTAGTGGTCGAAAATTAAGTATAAAGCACATAGAAATGTTACATTTTAGATTAAGGGAGAAATAGTGATACTTCCAGCCTTCTTCTTAGAAAGAAAAGCACAGCTTCTTTTGCTAAGACTATTCCATTCCATAGCTATAATTTAAGATATATTTAATTTTACAAACAAAAAATTTCTAAATGACATATAGGGCTGGAGTGATAGGAAAGTGGTTAGGGCGTTTGCCTTGCACATGGCCGAACCAGATTTGATTCCTCCGATCCCCTCGGAGAGCCCAGTAAGGTACCAAGAGTATCCTGCCCTCACAGCAGAGCCTGGCAGGCTGCCTGTAGTGTATTCGATATGCCAAAAACAGTAACAACAAGTCTCACAATGGAGACGTTGACTGGTGCCCGCTCGAGCAAATCGATGAACAATGGGAGGACAGTGCTACAGTGCTACAGTACTACATGTGTATTTATACACATGTTTCACAAACACAAATAGGTCTCAGGGGTTGGAGAGGTAGTCAAGAGGTTAGGGCATTTGCCTAGTATGAGGCTGGCCCAGATTCAATCCTTGGCCTCCCATATGGTCCCCTGAGCAACTCTAGGAGTAATTCCTGAGTGAAGAGCCAGGAGTAAGCCCTGAGCATTACCAGCTGTGGCCCCAAGCCCGCACCTTTCCACTGGAAAAAAAAAACACCCTATTTTTTTTGACAATTGGGAGCCTGGTCATGATGATAATTATGCACTAGTCAAATTGATGCTGGGGGTCTGGTGGCCCCCTGCACCCCCAGTGCTCTTGCTGTGTATGCAGAGATGCAGAGGATTGGATCTGAGTCATGCATGCGTTGTATGTTCACTTCACATAAGTAAGCCTGGTTATCTCTTACCCATCTTATGCTACCTCTAGCTATCTTCCCGACACAGTCTCTATTATGGTCATTTCCCCCCCAAACAAATGTTGTCTTCATTAGCAATAAAGGTTCAGGAGCTAATTTCAAAAAAGATGTGTTTTAATTGACACACATGCGGCTTCCTGGTCTCCTTTGAAAGGCAAGAGAGATTTCCAAGTTTCAATCTGAATTTCTCTACAGCCCCTGGTCTCTTCTCCCTTGTTTCCAGAATCACGTGGCTTTAATCTGTCCAGTGCTTTCACTGACAGCTCCACTCACAATGACAGTTCTGGTCAGTGCTCCTGATTTATAGAACACAGCTAAGTTCTAGGGACCATCATTTTACATTACTACAGTTTTGTGACAGCCTGTCCTGCAAGCTGTTTATTGCTGCTGTTTTTCCACTGTGAAATACCACGAAGAGTACTCAGGCAGTCTGCACCACGTGCCTCCATGTGTCCCAGTGTGTTCAGAAGGGACCTGAGTGGCCTGTCTCTTCCCAAGGCAGAAGAAAGGCAGAATTCCTGCAAATGCAGCAGTAATGTGGAGAAACCAAAGTCCAGTCATCCCAAACTATCATTTCACAATATGATCATAATCGAATGCAACTAATTTCACTACTAACAACCTGTGCCTCCACCCATCTCCTCATGCTCATGCTTTCTCTCCACAAAATGCTCACATACATACAGCATAACTCCTTCCTTCTTTCCTTCATTCCTTTGTTCTTTTGATCCTTCCTTCCTTCCTTCCTTCCTCCCTCCCTCCCTCCCTCCCTTCCTCCCTCCCTTCCCCTACTTCCTTCCTTTTTTTACTTCCTTCATTCCCCACTTCCTTCCTTCCTTCCCTATTTCATTTCTCCCTTCCCTACTTCCTTCCTTCCTTCCTCCCTCCCTCCCTCCCTTCTTCCCTTCCTCCTTTCCTTCCCCTACTTCCTTCCTTTTTTTTACTTCCTTCATTCCCCACTTGCTTCCTTCCTTCCCTATTTCATTTCTCCCTTCCCTACTTCCTTCCTTCCCCACTCCCTTCTCACATTGAAACATTTGCTCTTTGGCCTTAATTTTCTTATGCTACCTACTAGTTATCTTCCCAATACAGTCTCTTTTGTGGACATTTTCCCCCAAACAAATGTTGTCTTCTTTAGCAACAAAGATTCAGAAGCTAATTTCAAAAGAGATGCACACGGCTTCTTAGTCTCCTTTGAAAGGAAAGACAGATTCCAAAGTCTCAATATCCTTTCCTACACTCTTTCTTTTGTCCTTCCTCTCTCCTTTTTTGGGGTCACACCTGGTTTGTTGGGGGCTACTCCCAGGATGGTGCTTGAAGATTGCTCCCAAGCAGTACTCAGGGAAAGCTGAATTGCAGTAGCTTTAACCCATCCTCTGGCATACAAAACATGTGCTCACCTCAGCCTTTTGAGGCCCTTCCCTTACGTCTTACCAAAAGCTCAGTGACTACAGTATCACACGGAGACTCATGTAGAGAGTCCCATTAGCATGCCTGCCGTTACCGTGTCAGGACATAGTAATTAGAGGTTTACCTGCATCCTACTTCTGAAATGTCACATGTAGACTATCACTAACATCTGGGTACCAGTCTCTGCTGGATGGCCCCATCTTCATCTGATTTGCTCTTGTAGAAGTGTCATTTCCTATGGACAAGTTGTAATTTTTTGTTTCCAATTTTTGATGCATTCATTCTAGACTCCCTTGCCTCACTCATAAGTGTGTGTGTATATATGTGTGTGTGTGTGAGTGTGCATGTGTGTGTGTGAGTATGCATGTGTGTGTGTGAGTGTGCATGTGTGTCTCTTTGTTCTCTCAAGGAGTCTGTCCTGGGTTTTCATTTTTCAGAGTTTTTTGTTTCCTGAGAAACATTTTCCTTAATTATGACTTCAGCCCCTATCTGTAGACTTAGAATTCCTACAACTGTACAGCCTATTAAGATCCCATATTTTGAATTGATGTCCGCTTGATGTGTGCTTAGTTTGCTTCCGGGATAAATGGGTGATTGCGTAGATAAACCAGTAGACTGGGAAGATGATAGAATGAGAGATAACAGATTTCTAGTAACGAGAGAGACACAGAAAGCAACAGGGCTCTAATTTTCTGACTATTGTGTAAGTGATCAATTAGTGGAGGCAGGTACCAGGGTGATCATTTATTCTTATTAATCCTTTGCCAGCCTTAGGGATGACCATGGTCTTAAGTTGTGTCTAGCTTAGGAATTCTGTGATGGAAAATGTAACCTTATGGGACGTTGAGGTGCTTGGGGCAGGCCAGACATCCCAGGTGCCTCTTCCTCCTTTGCTTCTTCCCAGGTCCTGATTTCTGCTGTGCAAATTGAATTTTAAAAGCTCTGAATTTCTGGGGTAACAAAGGATAATGCAGGATCCCAAGTCAGAAGCAACTGAAGCGAATGAGATGTGTAGTGACATCATACCCATTTGTGTCTGTTCTGTGTTGTTTTCTTAAAGTGGGGTCCCTCCCCCACTTCTTGTTCGCAGTCACTCACATGTCATTATGCACAGATGTTATGGTCACTTATAAATTAAGAGGCCGTATTGCCAGAATAACCTTAAATATGAGGCCCAAGGTACAGGAGAAGTACAGGATCTTTTACCTGAAGGCGTAAAGCAGAGACCGTACCGCTGGCCGCCCAGCTGCTATGCTGGCAGTGTCCTCAAAGCACAGGGCCGGAGAGTGAGCACCTCTGGTGAGCATCCAGCTTTATGAGCTAGAGAGTTACCACACATCCTAATTTGAGCCATCAGGATCCCTGTGTCAGGTTTAGCACTCCTTGCCCACTCGCTCCAGAAAGCACCAGACTCGTGCACAGAAACAGCCCAGTCTCGGGCGAAATGGAGACCGGCTGCCTGTTAGCTCTAGGCCACTTTGTCCTCACTGAAATGGGGCCACAGGTAACTGATATGCAACGTGAGAAGGCAAGAAGCTAAAGGAGGTGGCTCACATGCTCTTGACTCGGGGAGCACCTTCCACAGAGCCTGGCCTGATAGCGTCATCGTTTGGGATGTCTTGCCTCTGTTTGCATTTGAAGTCTCTTGAGAGTTGGAGTGCTTGGATCCTCCATATTAATCATGAGGGTGGGGATTGCCTGACCCGGCTTTGATCCCGGGCACTGCATATCCCCCTGACAACTACCAGGAGTGATCAATGCGCATAGTAAGGAGCAAGCCCTGAGCACCTGAGCACTACCAGGAGTGAGTCCTGAGGGTAGAGCCAGTAATAAGTCCTGAATGCAGTCAGCTGTGCCCTCCAGAGTTTTATATATAAAACATATATGTATACATATATATATATATATTGTTTTTATTTTGACATCTGCTAGCCTAGTTCTCTTCCGACAGTTTTCTGCCGGCACGGGGGAGAGCCTGGCAAGTCCCCATGGTGTATTAATATGACAAATACAGTGACAATGATGGGTCTCATTCCCCTGACCCTGAAGAGCTTCTAATGTGGCACCATTGGGAAGGATGAGTAAAGAGAGGCTGCTAAAATCTCAGGGCTAGGATAAATGGAGAAGTTACTAAGCCGGCTTAAGCAAATTGATGACCAATGGGATGACAATGATGCCACTGTATATATATATATACATATATATACACTGCATATATACACATACATATATATGTATATACACACATGTACACATACATATATACATATGTATATACGTATATATGTATGTGTATATATACATGCATGTTTGTATATATGTGTATGTGTTTTATCCATATACATGCTTATATCTATCTATCTATCTATCTATCTATCTATCTATCTATCTATCTATCTAAATGCTGTGACTCAGTGTCACTTCCTATCTATCTATCCACACAAGTGGATCCCCAGAACACTTACTTCCCTCTCAGCATGGGAGCGAAAAACCCAGCAGCTGGATTCGGAAGGCGTGAAGGCAAACACTCCCTCTACCCCATCTCAGCCAAAGTTCTTAATCTCCTGCAGATTCAGGGTCCTCATCTGTGAGTGCTCAGTCAACTTTATTAACCGTCTCTCAGAAGTCTGTGAGGACAAAGTGAGTTCACTGGAGTAAGATGCTTGGTGAGGTTCCGGGCAGGAAGTAGATGTTACGTGTTATAGTTCTTTCCTATGATTACAGCCCCAGCACTTGCTGTCCTCTGAAATGATCTTGCTCAATTATCACTAGAGCCCGTCTCACTCTTCTAGGCCTCCAGCAGAGGAGAAAACAGGCGAGCTTGGTCTGTGTGGTTTGCTGCTGACTCCCAGTGATTAGGAATGATCATTCTTCTGTCATGCATTTGGTTGAATGAGTGAATGTGGATATAATCATTCAGTCCCTATACACATTGTTTAGATGTTGGCAAATACATCTGATGATGCTAAAACCTAAACACCATTTCTAGCCAGAGTGATAGTACAGCAAATAGGGTGTTTGGCTTGCACACAGCCGATCCATTTTTATCCCTGGAATCCCATATTGTCCCCACCTAAGGTCCCCTGAGCACAGAGCCAGGAGTAAGCCTCAATTACTACAAAGTGTGGCCCAAATGAACAACAATAAACAACAACAACAAAACCCTAAAGGAAATTCCTGATTTCTTTTCAACAGTTCTCAGTCACTTCTTAGTAAAATTTAGAGCGCTAATTACTGTCTGGATTCTGTGACTTTCTCAAGGACTGCTTTGTGCTTTCATGAGCCAGAGTCTGTCTCTCTCCACGCTGTAGCTTCTTCCAGATGGGAATCATGAAAATAAATTACAAAAAAAAACCAAACAACCAAGTATTCACCCCAACTGAAAGAATTTTTTTTTTTTACAGATGTATTTCTAGAAAGAAAAGGAGATTGGTGTTTACTTTAACTTGCATATCTTGGTTGGGGTTTTGTTATTAAGCCGTTATCCCCTATGCAGTTTCGAGAGAGAGAGAGAGGAAAAAAATAAGGATTTGGAAACTATATGTGGACAGTGTGCTGGAGGCCATGGAATTAAATTAGTTTCAGCCCTGCTTTATATTAATCTCCCTCGTAAGATCTTTAAATCCGAGAGCTCCAGAACCAAACTTTCGTGTTGATTTTTATTAAAGAATAATAAGGTGACAAAGATAAGATATAAAATGTGTGGCAGCAAAATTTATTGAAATAACGAGCTTGGCCCGGAGAGTTAACACGTGTCTTAGAGCAGAGCCTGTCCTGGGAGAGACCCCGCGTCCCCGCACACCTGTCTCCTATCCTGGTGGTCTCCTCTAGCACCGCTGGGCAGAGACCTTATTTATATATTTATTTATTTATTTTAAAGAAAAAGGCTAAGGCCGTGGGGATAGTACAGAGGTTAAGGCTCAGTCCCCGGTACCACCTCAGGTCCCTTGAGCACTGCCAGGGCTGAGCCCTGAGCAAGGATGGGTGTGCCACCAAAACAAAGCAGACGAGAAGAAAATCCTGGAGCCATCCGTGGGCTGCCGACATGACCAAGACCAGGAATCACACCAGGCGCAAACGGTCTCAAACATGGCACTTCTCGAATGGCACCAGGAAGCCCCAGCACAGCTCTCTGAGTCTCCGGAAGGAGCGTTTGGGTCTGAAAGGAGCTTACATGCTGCCTAGAAGGGCCTGAGGAAGACGCAGGCCAGCAATGCCCAAGTGCGTGCCTGCGCCAACGCCCCCAGGCCCCCGTGCAGCCGGAGCACAATGCCCGTCATCTCAAAGAGCCACCACTGCCAGCTCTGTCGGGTGCATCCATTGCTCCCCCAGGCTTGGGAGAAAGGCACGTGCCCGCGTTGCCAAGGGCCTCAGGTCGCACTGGCTGAAGACAAGTGCTCAGTCCAAGACTCAGACCAAGGCGCAAATGAGGACCCCAAAGGTGACCACTGTTCTAGCACCAGCTCAAGCTTCCAAAGGTGCTCCCAAAGGCTAGACTTGTATGCTGGGATAAAAACATATTTACAGGGGCTGGAGCAATAGCACAGCGGGTAGGGCATTTGCCTTGCATGTGGCCGACCCGGGTTCGATTCCCAGCATCTCATATGGTCCCCTGAGCACCGCCAGGAGTAATTCCTGAGTGCAGAGCCAGGAGTAACCCCTGTGCATTGCCAGGTGTGATCCAAAAAGCAAAAAAACCCACATATTTACAAGAACCAAATGTGGATATTTGGTACATTACTGCGGAGGATTCCCCCTCTAATGCTGGGGGGAATAAAGCAAGTTGGAAGTTTTACCAGACCCATGTTTTTAAGTCACGATTCTCCAGAGAAACAAGAAAAAAGGGAAAGGAGAAAGGGACAGAGAGAGAGAGAGACAAACAGACAGACAGACAGTGAGACAGAGAGAGACGGAGACAGAGAAACAGAGTGAGAAAGAGAAAGAGAGAGAGAGAGAGAGACAGGCAGACACAGATACAGACACAAACACAGACATAGAGACAGAGACAGAGAGACAGAGGGAGCGAGAGAGAGACAGAGAGAGAAGGAAAGACAGACAGAGACATAGAGATAGAAGGAAATGATTCTCAGTGTGTGTGCGTGTGCGTGTGCGTGTGTGTGTGTGTGTGTTGTGTGTGTGGTGTGTGCACACCATGCACCTGCATATTTGTGGCTTCAAGTAAAAGTCTGGCCAGCCCAAAGACCATCTTCTGGCAGAATCTTCTTACTTGGAGAAAGTCAAGGTTTTCCTCTGCTCAGCCCTTTAGCTCCTCGAGTACGGCCCCATTCACATAAGGGAGGACAATCTGATTTCCTCTAAATCCACTTACGTCAATGTCAGTCTCCTCTGCAAATACCTGGACAGTGACAACCAGCACGTTTGACTCTCTGTCAGGAGCTATGTCGCTGTCTGCGTGCCAGAGACATTAGCCGCTTCCGCTTTGTATCTTCTCCTTGGCCCCTTCCTCTGCTCCTGCCACGCAGAGCCCGCTAGGCAGAGTCCTGCTCACTCCTGCCTCTCCGTCTCCACAGGCCCAGCCTTCTCCACAGAAAGCGCCTTCCTGCCCCTGCCCTCAGCCTGAGCGCCATCTCCCTTCTGGTTGACCCTGAACTCCTTCACGTCTGTACCTCATGTCTTCACAGCAAGCCCCCAAGTTTCTCATTTTCTTCTTATCACCCAGATAGAATTTATGATGTTTGTCATCACACATTTGTTTCTATCAGTAAAGTCCTTTTTCTTTTTCCCTTTCCGTTTAAAGGTTTTATGAGTTCAGGAATCTGACTCCTGTGTATTTTCTGTCAATATGGCTGGTTGCAACCAATGAATAGTAAATAAATGGATGCACCCTTGGATATTTGAAAAAGTGTTTTACATATTAAACTTAGAAATCTACCATCCTTTGAAGCCAGGGCAACTTGAAACTCTTTGTTATGAAAGTATTTTTCCTTTAAATGTATAAGATTTTTTTTTTAGTTGAAAGAACTCTTAGAACTTGACTGAACTCTTGCTTTAAAAACTATATTCTCAGCCACTATGTCCCATGTGATTTAGTAGTGTGGAAGAGGTACTAAGAGGATTTAGCTCTATAAAAAGGCCCTCAGTGATTCTAAACCTTTCATTTAATGAACCAACAATTGGAAACTATCTGTGTTAGGACCAAACTCCAGCCTGAGCCAAGACTCTCTCTTCTGGGAATGGGAGCTCATTTTTTGCTGATGCTGTTAGTGTCGCAAAGACACCACAAATTAGGTTCAGTTCTAGACAAGGTGAAGGAATAAATAAGATTCTTTCAAATAACTAAAGATGTAATTCACCTCCACTATTTTTGCATGTTCAAAATATTTACAGTTCTGTCAGTGATAATCACCCCTCTCTATGCGAGCAGACTTTTCTGCTGGCTTCGGATCTTAATAGATGGTGCCAGGGCTTTGATGACTAGACTGAAGCCGTCCTCTATCCCTGATGCAGAATGATGATTAAGTCTTCGAGATAATGTTCCCAATCATATGGATTTATGTTTAATGATAATGCAGTTCCCAATCATACTGATTTATGTGGAGTGATAATTTATGTTTAATGATAATGTTTGACTTTGGGAGAAAGTCCATTGCTTCATTTCAGGGACCCTTGTGGGTCCCTGAAATGTTGTGGAAGATAAAGGTTAAGTGGGAAACCCAGTTTGGTTTCCTGGTTGGTGAGTAATATATAATTGAGAAAAATTAGATATTAAAATTTTGGAGGAAGAACATTTATCTTTCCTTTGGAAACATTGAAGATCCATGAACAGAAGATCAGTTTTATCAGAAATATTGTGAAATTATCCCTTAAAGATGATTTATTTACCAATGAGTACCATGAGATGAAAGAAAGAAGAGGAAGTGAAGAGGAAGTGAAGGTATCTTCATGGGAGGGAGGAAGGGCCAGTCTCTATTCACAACCCAGATGAGTCTTCCAGACATGATGCTCAGAAAAATAAATACAAAAGAGTAATTTTGTATGATTCCATGTTTTGGAAACTAAAAAGTAGGCAAATTAGTGATGGGATTCTTTGGTTACTGTTGGACAGATGTAATGATAAGAGTCTGGGGCAATGACTTCATTTTATATCCTGATCCAGGAGGCAAAAAACAATGTTATTCTCTAATTTAGTTATATGTTATTTACAGTACGTATGTTATAAGGCAAAACTTTTTACACCAAAGATGCATGGGGTTAAACCAGAGGTGAAGAAATTGGAAAATAAGAGAATTTTATTTTATACTGAATCTTTTAGAAATAAGCTGGTATTTATCAACATAATATTTCCATTTCTGCTATGATGTGGCTATGTCTACAAGGCTTACTGTATGAATAGTTTCTAAAAGATGATTGCCACGAGGGGCCAGAGAGATAGTCCTGCAGTAAGTGTTTGCCTTCAATGTGACTGATCCTGGTTTGATCTTCAGGGCCCACATGTGGTCTCCTAAGCACTGTTTGATGTGATCCATGAGCACAGAGCCAGGAGTAAGCCATGAGCACAGCTGTGTAGCTCCCAAACAAAAGAACAAAAACAAAGTATGAGTGCTACTAGCACGCACCCACAGCCCCATTGGTGTGAAGGGTGTGGATACCTCCCTCAGAATTAGGGGTGTCTTTGTGACTGGCCTTTAGTCATGGAATGTGGGTAAAATGACACTGGAAATTCTTCACCTGCCACTATGAGACCAGAGTGTTTCTGCTGCTCTGTTTGTAATTTGTCCACCATGTTAATAATGAAGATTGGGCTGGACTCTTGAACACGGTGGTTCTGTGGCTAGAGAACTGGCTGACTAGACTTGTAAGTGAGGTGTTCGTGGCCCCGCAAGTGGGATGCCAATGGAAGCATCTTAGGAAATGTGGCAGATGTCTCATGGAGCAGAAGGACCCCTCACCCCATCCTTCCTCAATCCTTGACCCTGAGAAAAATCCAATGATTGGTGGGCTTGACTAGGCTATGGAGTACAGACACACTTTTATACTTTGTTTTGTTTTTAGCAATTGATTTTATTTTATCTGTGACAGATTGATGGTCTGTTGCAGTCCTAGGCTAAACCAGTTTATAAGGCACGCTTTTCCAAGCAGCGTTTGTTCACTTCATGTCTCTGTGTCACACTTTGGTAATCCTCATGGCGCTGTTAACATTTTCATCATTATATTTGTCCTCAAGATCTGAGATCAGTGATCTTTGACATTGCTGTTGTAATTGTTTTACCACTCACGTAGAGGATGGTGAGCTGAATTCATAAATAAGTGTTTTGACTATGCTAATGGATATCCATCCCTCCATCTCTGTGTCTCCTCAGACCTCCCTACTCTCAGAGATGCAAGGATATTTATTCAAATTAGGTCAGTTAATAACCTCACAGTATTTCTAAGTGTTTAAGTGACAGTAAGTCACACAGATTTCACTTTAATTTTTTTTTAAAAAATGGTAAACTTCAGCTCAATTACTAAAGTATATCTAAAGCTCCCAGTTGTCCACAACAGGAAAAGCTCTTGAAGAAAATAAAAATTGCTATTCGGGTAAATGCAAGGTGAAATCACCATCTGCCAATACGGAGACCATCTTAATGGCCTGGATAGAAGAGCAAGCCGGCCCTACTTTCTTATGCCAAAATAAAATCCTGAGCAAGTAGCTAACTCTGAAATGCTTTGAAGACAGAGGGAGGGAAACAGCAGCAGCAGAGAAGCTGGTTCACCAAGTTTTAGGAAAGAGCCTCTTGCACAACAGGGATGCTCAAGGTAAAGCTGGTGTCTGATATCGGGACTGCAGCCCAGTCCCTAGAACATCACAGGTTCGTCACTGAGAATCGTGGCCACACAGAAGGACAGCTCTTCAATTGAGGCCAAATCACCTTCTGTTCAAAGTCATTTTCATCTCAACTTTTCTGACCTCCAAGGGCAGACTGGCAGTTATATTAAGAGCAAATAAAGAGGGTGAATTTGAGTTAATCAAGTGCTCATACAGTATTCTGAAAAACCCTAAGACCCTAAACAAATGGTGCTAAATCTAGTCTAAAAGGGCATTTTAAGTCCACCATTGATATATACTGCTCATCAAAAGATTCTTTTTAAGTTTATAAAAAATTGTATTGAATCACCATGAGATAGTTACAGTCTTTCATGTTTAAGCTACATTCATACAATGATCAAACACATATACCTCCACCAGTGCACATTTCCCATCACCAATCTCCCCAGTAGACTCCCCCACTTTCCCACCCTCCCCCTGCCTCCGTGGCAGGCTATTTCCCCCATACTCTCTCTCTACTTTGGGGTATTATGGTTTGTAATACAGATACTGAGAGGCCATCACGTTTGGTCCTTTATCTACTTTCAGTACACATCTAATCCCGACAAATCCCTCCAACCATCATTTTCTTAGTGATCCCTTCTCTGTTCCAGGTGCCTTCTCGCCCAGCTCATAAGGCAGGCTTCCAACTATGGAGCAACCCTCCTGGCCCTTCAACAAAAGAGTTATTTCAAAATACTACCTATTGTTAGTAAGGCATCTGTTCACATGAGCATTCTCATTAATATATTTTCATCTCTGGAAAAATAGCATTCATTCTTCATCTAACATATCAAGGAGTCATTTCAAAGGTCAACCCCGGTTAAAGATACACATTTCCTTGGGCTATAGGTACTGTATTGTAATGCTTCTGATGGATTCGATCAAAGCAAATTGAGAACATTCTGGAAATAAGCCACCATCCTATCTGCTACTGAGGGCACTCACAATTCATGGAAGAAGGGTCAAATATCACATGAACTGGGGTTTGAAACACACTGGTTCCAATCATCCTGATGGCCATAAGAAGAGGAAGACTTCAGATGGGGTGGAAAGAGGTAGGGGTCTGGGACTGGAAACCTGACCCAGGGGTGTGACCCAATTGCTGTCACCCTGCAGTCATGCTGCAGACAGAGGAGGGATTCTTACTGACGAGGAAAGAAAGTAGCTCCTGGGATGGGAGCTCCTCCTGCTAGATACGCACATTGTTGAAATGACAAAGAAGGGTTTAGAAGCTTGCATCAGTTCAGGTGATAAAACTAATGGAAAAGTTGGGCATCACTGACTCCAGTTTTGAAAAGTTCTTTCAGACACCCTGATATCAAACAGCTCTACTGTAGCACTGTCATCCCGTTGTTCATCGACTTGCTCGAGTGGGCACCAGTAATGTCTCCATTGTGAGACTTGTTGTTACTGTTTTTGGCATATCGAATACACCACAGGGAGCTTGCCAGGCTCCTCCATGCGGGGGGATACTCTCCGTAGCTTGTCAGGCACTCCGAGAGGGGCAGAGGAATCAAACCCGGGTCAGCCGCGTGCAAGGCAAATGCCCTACCCGCTGTGCTATCGCTCCAGTCCAACAGCATTACATGTTGGAAAAATATTTTGTGAAGGGAACAATCCATGTCGACAACTTCATTTGCATCCTTATGCTCAGAAATAACCACGGTCAACCCAGACTAGCACCCCTGACGAGTCAGCACCCCAGACATCAAGGCAAGACCATATCCCTGCAAAACTGAACTTGATGACAACTAGCATCTTTAGCACAAAGGGGTTTTTTGTTGTTCTGATTTGGTCTAGGGTCACACCCAGTGGTGCTCAGGGCTCACTCCTGGCTCTGCACTGAGAGATCACTCCTTGTTGGTCTTAGGGGAATATATCAGTTCTAGGGATCAAACTCAAGTCAGCAGCATGCAAGGCAAGCCCCCAACTCTCTTTGCTATTTCTCCAGCCCCAGTGTGAAGTATTTTAATTTAAGGTTTTTATCTTTTTTTATATACAGTGCTATTGAACTCTTAACAGAGTAATGTAAACCTGTCACTGTCACTGTCATCCCATTGCTCATCGATTTGTTCAAGCGGGCACCAGTAACGTCTCTCATTGAGAGACTTATTGTTACTGTTTTTGGCATATCCAATACACACAGGTAGCTTGCGGGCTCGATACTCTTGGTAGCTTGCCGCGCTCTTTGAGAGGGGTGGAGAAATCGAACTTGGGTTGGCCCCGTGAAAGGCGAATGCCCAACCGCTGTGCTATCGCTCCAGCCCAATGTAAACCTAATGTAATGTAAGCCTAATTTTTCTATGCTCTGGGAAACCAAACATTTCTGGGAGTTTTGCTTTTTATCTTTGATGCTTTGCATTGTTCTGGGAATGGGTTTATTGGATACATGGCGTGTGCCTACAAGGAGTCCGCAGCAAGGAATTGGTAGCTCTCAATGAAGAGTATGAGACTCACCACTTAACATATTCCTAAGAGGACACTAGGCAGTGTCTGAAGACCTATAGACTGTTTCAGACACCCAGGAGGGAGAAGCTAGGGGTCTAAATATCTTGTATTACTTAAAGAGAGCCCACAATGAAACATTACCCAGATGAATATTTAAGCAACAAAGTTAGAAAATCCTGTAGACGCTCTACGTCAACTTTCCTGCTGTTCTCTATTTTCCCGGGTTCATGTTATATTTCTAAGATCTTAGAGCCACCCAGACCTTCAGAATCAGAATCTGCAGTGAAGGGATTTGAAAAGTTCTAGTATGGCTTCCCTGGAAGCTTAAAATACACAATCCTAGTCCAGTGCTTCTCAGATTTTAATGTGCATAGACGTAACATGACACAGACATAATATAACATAACATAGACCTAACCTGCATAGACATTTATTTTGTTCAGAAGTAACATCAGATTTCCTTGGGCTTGAATGAATCCCACACTTCAGATTCCTTAAATTCTCTCCAGAGTTGCCCAAGAATGAGCCTTGGCACACATTTGCAGAGCAAGAGTCTCCGGCAGTGATTCTCAAATCTTAGAGTGTCATAAAATGACCTAGAAGGGACCACCATGATCACCCAAAAGTCTGATGATCTGGAAGGGGCTTAGAATTTGGATTTCTGGCAAGTTTTATGGCTCTGATTTATAAGTCCCAATGTGCATAGATATATACCCTCATCGAGTGTAAATAGTGAAAGTTCTCAGACTGCCCCACTGTAAGCTGATAGATTCCTTCCTTCCACCTGCTCAGAGAAACCAAGATATTCATATTTTAATATATTGTCTCACCTGGACTGGGGGTCTAGTACCACTCATGGTCAAACGTGACCCCAGTGGAGCATCGGGGCATGTCTGGAGTTTGCGGGTGGGGTCTGGTTAGTTGGGAAACACTTTTAATTTTATAACTGGAATGATTTGACTCTGATTCTCATCTTAAAATTCTTTTGGAATATCAAATAACTCTGACTGGCAGAGTAGAGGATTTCTACTTACTCATGCATAGTGGGCCGTGGGTCATACACTGGAAGCTGCAGTGCTCTTTTCTAAAGAGCATTTCAGCCAGTTCCTCCTGGCCAGGACACCCCGTTCCTTGTGAGACTAGACACTGATGTTCTCTGTAGCAGCTACCAGATAGCCCAGGCTGCCAATTTAGAGACAAGACGAGACTAGCAATGACTTCGGTCAAGCTTTCTTGAATGTTGTCATTATGTAAACGCTTTGGAACTCACACCTGATGTCCTGTAACAGATGCTTCCTTTGTAAGCAGATATTAGTACAGTGCTGAGATGGAGAAAGTAGCACAAACCGAGGATAAGACATCTGCCTGAGATCTTATATAGAACTAGCTGATAGCAAAGATGTTCATCTTGCCATGAAGCTGACCTAGTCAGTTAAGAGATATGGGCATTTGTATGTAAATATGATTTTTTAAACATAGAACTTTTTAATAGACGCCAACACTGGTGGTGAGGGGCAAAACTGCCGCCAAAATGTGCAGCCCCTGAATGTGTATCTGATCATTCAGTGCTTAGCCCAGAGACTCTGAGACCTCCCAGAGGACTGCATCTGGGGGTGCTCAGAGCCATGGAATAGGCTTGAGGTCCTAAAGATCACATTTAAGGCCTTAAAGAATGGCAGGATGACCATATAAAACAGCATTTTTTAATGCAAAAACCATGCTAGCATGACCTCATGATGGAAGGAGAGAATGACATATTTAGAAACAATAATTAATATATTGCCTTGGCAGGAAGTGCCAATGGATAAAGATTTTATCATTTGCTCTTAAATACATTACTGGCGTTATTGGAAAAAACTCAGTGTGCTTCTTATCCTTCTGATAGATTTGAGACACTGGCACCCTAAATTCTCTTTTATGAGCACTTTTTGGGGTTATTGTCAAGTTAAGAATGTATATGGTCGTCCGTAATTCAGATGTCACTAGAGACCATCCAGTTCTGCACCGTGACCTATTTTAGCATCCCTGAGATCCTGTGGCACCAACCCCCCACCTCAGAGGGAGGGCCAGGCCATCTCTCAGGATTGTCCATGAACATCAGCTGCTTGAAACAGCAAGAGTTGTGTACCAGGTCTCTGGCTACCTTTAAAAATGTCACTTTGTGTCTTTCAGTCCCATCACTAAGGACACACAGCAAGGAAGCATCAGAGGGCCAACATATGTGGGACTGAAAGATGCACAGCAAGGTAGCAACAAGTATCCCAAGGCAACATGATGTGGGAAAGGAGCCTCTCAATTGAGTTGGAGGCAGGGGTGAGAGGGAGGGGCACGCTTGAGAAAGGGAGATGCCTACCTTGGTAAGGGGTGTGAGGTTGGAGTTCTGTGCATGAGAAATAATTATCAACAGGGGCTGGAGCGATAGCACAGCGGGTAGGGTGTTCACCTTGCACGCGGCCGACCCGGGTTCGATCCCCGGCATCCCATATGGTCCCCCAAGCACCGCCAGGAGTAATTCCTGAGTGCAAAGCCAGGAGTAACCCCTGAGCATCACTTGGTGTGACCCAAAAAAGCAAAAAAAAAAAAAAAAAGAAAGAATTATCAACAGTATTTTAAACCACAAATCTCATTTTTTAAAATTATAACCTAAATATTAAAACATCAGTCTGGAATCTCAAGAACATCAACGATAAAATGACCAACCGAAACACACCTCAGACCTTCCGAGTGAACGGTTTCCAGAACGTTGGGTTTTACCATTAGGGATATGTGAGTGTTTTGTTAACTGCATTTTTGGCATCTGGACTTCGCATGACTGTGGCATTTTAGAAATGGATTCTCGTGGAAGTTTTCTTTCAAAACCTGTTGACTTTGACTGCAAGCTCAACATGTATGACCTTCCAAACATACAAGATATCATATAGGAAACAACAAATATTTTGTCCCCGCAGGAAATCGCTGTCTGCGCTCACAGTCTTCCAGTTGTGAGTGTAAATACAGGTGTTAGAGAACTCCCGGGCCAAGCAGGAAAGACTTGGCATTGAAAAGAGGAGACTAAATTGCTTTGTTAAGAGGACAGGGGCCTACACTGGCTGGGAGACAGATGACCTTAGTTAAGAGGAAAGTCCAGAGCCAGAGGGCAGCGGGTAGGGTCTTTGTCCTGCATGTGTTAGCTCGAGTCCAATCCCCAGCATCCCATGTAGTCCACCGAGTACTGCCAGGAGTGAGTCCTCAGCACAGAGCCAGGAGTTCGCCCTAAGCAGAGCCAGGTGCATCCCCCACCAATAAAAAAGGAGATTTCAGATGGGGCCTGAGGGTGGGTATAACCCAGGAACACCGTGCTGCCATATGGAGGCTCCTCCTCTCAAAACAGGGAGCAGAGACCAGGGCTCAGCCTGTCCAGCCCCCGTGGTGGCGTTTGAGAAGGATCCCCAGAGAGAGGAGGAAGTGGGCCGTGTCTTCTGGTTCTCTCGGGAGCCAGAGACTCATTTGAACACGAGGGAGGGAGCAATTGCTCGTTTGGTTCTACTTTAAGTGGAGGCAGCACCGAGTCTGTCTCTGGCAGAAGGAGAAAGGGTCCCTCTTCCTGACAGGTTCAGAGGAGTAAGCCCACCCAGTAAGCCTGCGGGCCTGCTCAGCCAGGAAAGTCCAGCACATTCTGGAACAGGGTGGAAGAGCTGGGCCAGAGGGCGGAGAAGGGCTGCAGGTCGACGGAGCAGAGCTTGGCCGCCGGGCGGGGGCCAAGTCCTGATCTCACCCGCCCGGGGCACCCCCTGGCAGGCCCCTGGTGACGCTGGGCAGTTGCTGGCTCTTCAACCCGGATGGAAAAACACCGGGCCCGGTGCCGTATCCTTTGGAGAGTGATGGGTGCATTTCCCCCCTCCACTTGGACATGGATAAATTAATAATTACTCATAGTAAAAATAGCTTTGTAAGTGGAAAAAAAAAAGAGATGTGAAATTTATGTTCTAGGTCAATATGTTGGGGATTTCTGCGGTGGTTTTTCAATTGTAAATAAGTAGTTCAGTGAAAACGAAAAGTCCTGGCTCCAGATGAGTAAATAATTAATAACTGTCTTTGATTTCTGGGAGATTTGTTTAAATGTGCTCGCTCCAAGCAGGCAGCAAGAGAGGGGAGCGGGGTGGAAGGGTGGCCGAGGGCCCTCTGTCCTCTCAGCCAGCCGGGAAGCTCCAGGGAGCTTTGCCGCTGATGTTCTGTTCCAGTGGAAGCAAGTCTCTTTCCACACCAGGCCCGACTCTGCAAGTCACACCCATGCTCGTGAGCACTGAGAAAATTGCTCTTGCTTTTCAGAAAATATTTTAAAATACTAATAAGAATTTCAGCGGGGCCGCAGGTGTGGGGACTCTCGGGGGCACAGATGGTGCTTTAGATTTAGTGTCACTATTTCCTTATGTTCCCTATAACTCGGAATTAACCATTTGGGAAATATGTTTAGGTCCGACCTTAAAATTACTTAGTTCAACTCCGTGACTGTTCAACTCCACGTAATGTATTCTTCTCGGGCCTCCAGGGAATAGAAAGTCGGTTTTTATAGGTTGTTCTTAGTACAGGGGCATGTAATTCATCTGGAACCGTAAACAAAGTGGAATTATTAAACTGATATTTTTATTTAATACTCCGATACCATGTTTCCATTTGACATTGGTTTCCAATATCAAGACTCATTGACTTTAATACTCTCTGAGACAGTAAGTCTATATTTTGGGGTGCATTCAGTATTTGCAAACACAACAGAGTCCTTCGGATAAAGATGTGACTCTGGTGACCCATCACAGGGTCATGGGGAAGGCAAAGCTCATAAGTGAATACAGTGTCAGAACCACAATTTTCACTCATGTCTGATAAACTGTCTGTGAGAATAGCTTTTTTAAGTGAATGTATTTTGACAAGAGGCTCATCACTTGATTTTTGTTTGTGTAGGCCAAAATAGGAAGATAAAGCATTTTGCCATGAGTCTTTAAATCACCCTCGTGTATTCACTAAAAATAAATTACTACGAAGGGGCCTCGGGCCTCGGCTCTCTCTCTCACCACCGCCCGAGTTTGGTAGTCTCACGCCGCTTTCCCCATCCTGGAGAGGCCGATGGCATTGGGCAGGCAAAGGAAGGAACGAGGGCCAGGCTGGTTGGTCTCAATTGCAGTTTATTCCAATCTTGTCTCCATTCACTTCTCTGATTCTCCTTCTGCTTCTTCCTCCCCCATGCTACTTCATTCTCCATCTCGATCCCACTTCATTCTCCTTCTCACTCTCTCATTCTCCTTATCGCTCTGGCTCTGGATTCCACTCTTAGAGCCTAGTTAAATCCCAAAGCATGAGGGGTTGGGGCTTACACGTAGGTGTGGTCACAATCAATAGGGGTAAAGTCTTTCCCTCAGTGGCTGCTTCTTCTAGGACAGAGACTCATTCAGCAGGATGACCCGCCCAAGAGCAGAATCCCATGGGCGTGTTTCTCCTCTCCTTGTCCAACTAACATATAAGTATTCATAATAATAATCATTTTGTATGGACAGAGTAAGAGATACATTAAACTTATAGAATTGCTCTCCTGGGGTCATTCATCTCAATGTCAGTCTATAGTGCTCAGGTCAGATTAGTCTTTCCTATGCCTATCAGGGTCCTAATCTCGTCATTATTTTTGGATTATGACAGCATTTGTCCATGACCATGCTCTCAACTTAGAGTTGAGTTTCGTAGCAGAGAGTCTCTTGCCCCTGAGGAGCCTGGCTGTCTTCCCCGGGGCCCCTCAGAGAGGGTGGGCTTCAGTTTCCAGTTTCCCTCCCCTCCCCGAGCAGAGCCCCCACGGCCGAAGACCTCTGGAGCCTAGCCACAGCCATGCTCAAGGCCCCTCTCCACATGTTCAGACGAGCCTCACGCGTGAAGGAACCAGCAGGGGAACCCAAGTGTGTAGGACCCAGGGCTGAGACCTTTAAGCCTGCTTGGATCGGGACTGGGCCTCTTCCGCCCAGATTCCCCATCTTCAAGTAGCTAGACGGTCACACCCAGAGACTGCCCCCAGTGCTGTGTAATCCCACCAAGACTATAAAACCAAGCTCCTGGAAGTGCTCCCCGGCTCCCCGTGGCGCATTGGATATGCCAAAATGAGTAACAATAAGTCTCACAATGAGAGACGTTACTGGTGCCCGCTCAAGCAAATCGATGAGCAATGGGATGACAGTGACAGTGACATTGATATACATATATATATTTTATGATAATATATGTATCATAAATGTGTATTGTATATATAATATATATACATATGTATTTTATGATAATACATATGAATTATATGTATTTTTATTCATACATATAAAATCATAGATTTCTGAGGAATCTGACCTTACAAGTTAACAGAGTCTGATTAGGGGAAAAGCTGATTAACCAGTTGGGGAAGAGAGCACAGAGAAGTTATGGCTAAGCACAGAGGAATGGGAGTGACTCGGGAGCACTATGATGGGTATAACCTGATAAACCTAAGCTCCCTGTGGCAAGGGAGAAAGGACAAACCAATGTTATCCTCCACACCCTTATAGTTTCCCACCATTCCCTGAGTGTCAGCGCATGCCCGCTTTGTCCGTCTGACACGGATCGGTCTTCTCCCTGGGTCTAAGGCAGACACACTCTGAAGTCTTAAGTGAGAGGGTTGCTTTGCCCTCGGCCTACTGCTGGGCTGGCAGGGTGAGTCGGGGTGGATGTGCCCTTGATTTCTTTCGTGCTCATTAGTCTTCTTGCTTCTGTTTCCTCTTTCTCCTTTTCACTGTCTCCTCCTGGCCACTCCTGCACTCATTAGATCCCTCGTTAGAAGGCAGACGGGGAAATCAAGAGGTAATGAAACTGAAATCTCTTCATTTTGCAACTTGTTAGCGGCATCTGTAAATGTTCAGTGGGAGAAGACGGCTATCATTATCAGCGAAAATGAAGCTTAGGGATAATCTATGGAATTTATTTATCTGTTACTAATTCATTAATAATTGATAATTAAATTAAGCCAACCCATTTATTGCGCAACTAAATTATGTCAGAAGAGCTTTATCTTGGTCTGAAAGATTAAAAAAATATTGCTGGGAAGGAAATCAAGCATTGTATATTTAATAAACCTCAAATACAATAATACAAGGCCGATGACCTTACCAGGCTCACCTCCTTTCTTCTCCCGAGATGTATAATGTAACTAATAATGGCTGCATTGAATCATCCTGGACCTGTGAAAAATAACCCCGTTGTTTCTGGGGTGCAAGACAAGAGAGTCTATCTATATAGCTGCTAAACCTTTGCAAGAAAAGCAAAAGGGGAGACAGCATCTGAGAAAATTCAGAGGTGTTGCTCGCTCTCAGGTGGGGTGCAGGCAAGCTGTGCTATAATTGGTCGGGAGAACAAGGCCATGTGGAGGGAATTGGAGGCCATTTCCGCCTCCTGCCTCCTTCTGATGTGCAGTAATGGAACCTGCCCCAAAGTGCAGTCTGGGTCACAGGCTCGGTAGCCCCGTAAAACACTGCCCATGGGTCCCGGGAGCAGGCCGGGCCTTCAATGCAGCCAGAGTTCCTGTTGCAGAGGGTCTGCATGGAAATGGAGTGCAGAGAACGTGAAGCCGACTGCAAAAGACAGACGCACGTGTACCCCTTAAGAGAAGCAGTGGGAGATACGGGTGTAGAGGGAGGGAAGGGTGTCTCAGAGATGCGTCTCGCTGCTCACGTGGGCTGTATGGCACCCACTCACGGTCACCCACACCCACTGCATCCTCCTGGCCTGGTCTTTGGAAATGTCCAGGGACTTTAGAAATACTTCAATGCTGGTCCCCTTCCCGAGGTTCCGAGATCCCAGCCCAGGCCAGGGCTGTGCTGCCGGGGGGGCGGGGAGGGGGCTTCCAAGTAGCCCAGGGGCTGCTTCAAAACTGAGATGACTCCCTGGGTTCTTCTCCAGGCATGTCCCTGTCCCTCCCCTGCCAGTGTTGTATCACCTGTCCCCCAACCCCTAGTCTGTCCCCTCACCTCCTAGTCTGCCCCTCATGTACATTGATAAAGCCACACGCACCTGAACATACTACCTGGTTATCTGAACACCCAGGCTCTGGAAGCTAATTCATGATACCAGTTCGTCCGTACATAGAGACTTCTAACAGGATGTGGTTTTAGCTTCCCGTGTTAAATGCCTGGTGTGTTAAACTCCGGAATAAGAAATGGCAGGGTTATAGTAGGTAGCTAACACAGTATGGATTTTGGAATCTGTACCCACCTTTCCTCATCATACTGGGTTTGCCATCTATTTCAAACCATAATGTTTGGGGGTCCGAGCGCCAGTACAGAGGGTAGAGCATTTGTCTTGCACACAGCTCACCCTTGTTCAATCTCCGGCATCCCATACTATCCCCCCTGCTCACAGGGTGTAATTCCTGAGTGAAGATCCAGGAATTATACCCTGTGCATGTCCTGAGCATGCCTAGGGGGGACCCCCTCACGCAAAAAATACACAAGAAAGTGGCCTGTTCTGTTTTTCCCATGTCTTGGCAATTATTAGCATGAAAATGGGAGTTATTTATTCAGATCTTTTTTTTCTTTTTAAGAAATTAGAAACACAAAGGAGAAATGTTATTAACTTGGTGCCTTGGACATGCTGAGCCTTCTGTTGGGGGCAGCTGCCTTCCGAGCAAATGCGGCAAATGATTTGAGGAGGTATTTGGGAAAGGCTTGAGGCGCTCAGACAGGACTTGCTCAGCCTCAAGCGTGCCTTGAATCAGAGACTTTTCACTTCTCTCCTCCCTCGCCTTCTCTCCAGAACTCACTCATTCAATCAGATACTCAGCTCCTGGGAATGTCGCATCAAGTGGCAGTGACACGAGGATAGCAGGCAGCATCGAGGTGACCTGGCGGTCTCGCCGTGGGGACCGGCCGTGAGGAGAGAGAGTGGGCTCTGAGCATGGACCAGAGGCCTGGTTGGCAGCCACAGCTCTTAGGTGGGCACTGCTACTGTGTGACCCGGGCAAGTGTGTGGGCTTCTCTGAGCCTCATGTGTCTCACCTGTGAGACACATGTTCTCTGAGCAAATCTGCCAAGCGTGTGAGTGTCAGGAGGGAACCAGGCCCCACAGGGATAGACGGCAGGCACGGGTGCTTGCCTTGACGGCAGGTACAGGTGCTTGCCTTGACGGCAGGTACGGATGCTTGCCTTGATGGCAGGTACAGGTGCTTGCCTTGATGGCAGGTACAGGTGCTTGCCTTGACGGCAGGTACGGGTGCTTGCCTTGCACGTGGCCAATCTGGGCTCCATCCCTGGCATACCATATAGTCTCCTGAGCCCACTGGGAGAAATTATTGCTGAGTGTAGAGCCAAGAGTACGCCCTGAGCACCACTGGGTGTGGTCCCCAAACCAAGGAAAATAATTAGGGATCCAGAAAGGAGAGATGCTGCCTGGCGGTCCTGTTTCTTACACAGTGCACACGGCATTTACACAGTAATGTACCCATTACAGAGCTGTGTGGGGTTCTGGAGGCCCCTGGACCATCAGGCATATTTCTGTTAGGTCCGATTTCGGCTCCCGAAGGCATGACATCACCTCCTGTTGTGTTTAACCCAGTGGTGCCATCCCTCCAGGCTGCACAGAACTGTGTCCTTTCCAGCAGGACTTGGGGACACGGCTGGGGGCGCCACGATAATGAGCATCAACACAAAGCTAGAGGAAACTCCTCCCTGCACCTGCGAGGGGTGAGGGCTGGGGCGATCGGGGCCCCAGCGAGAGCATGCTTGCTCCCCCTGCCCTGAGGCCAGGCATCTTTAGGTGCTGAATCGCACACGAGTATTCTGCACTCTTTCTACAAAAGGAGGTTTTGGCCAACCCTCAGCCGCCCAGATTAACTTGAATCGCTAAGTTGATTTAAGGATCTAAACTGGAGAGGGAAAGGGGATGGGAGGGGGAGAGGCACGGAGGTAGAGACAGTGAGAGGAGACTCGGTGAGTGAGGAGAGGGGGAGCAAGAAGCAAAAGGGGTCACGGCCAAGGAGCCTGTTTCTTACCTCAACCTTTAAACTAAAGGCACGACTTAGAAGTATTGAGAGATTTTCCCCCCAAAAAAACACTATGGGAGGGGTCGCTCCTGGGGGCAGCCCCAGGTGAGCACTCCAGGAAGAGGAAGTCATTCAGGAAGGAGCACTCAAGACCCGATAGGCAGGGATGAGTCTGGCAGAAGTCGGACTGGTGAGGCCAGTGTCAGGGCCATTGGCCAAGACCCCTGCTGCAGGACAAGAGGGGAGATGGGCAAAGCTACAAGAAAGGGTAGCAAAGAGCAGGAACCCAGAAAGATGAGTTTTGTCATTTTCCACATGGGCTGGTGGATCAGTGTCTTGTTCTTGGCCACAGAGCAGGGCTGCTTGACTCCCAGGATCGAGAGGTAACAGGGTGAAGACGGCATGTGAAAAATCCAGGCAGAAACAGGAGCCAAAAGGGCCCACCTTGTGCCCGGCCACACCGCCAGCCTTAGCAGGACCCTTGATGCATCATGATTCCATGGTTCCTGTTAGGCTGTTTAACAGCATAATCTCCATCAGCTGCTCACAGTCTGATCACATAGTTACCTCTTTGCATGCAACGGTTGCTACATTCTTCAAGGTAATTGGAAGTGACCGGGGTGCTGAGTCAAGGAATCAGAGCTGCAGAACACTCCTGGAGCTTTTGGGCACACACACACACACACACACACACACACACACACACACACACACACAAGATTAGCCCAAAATATTATCAGCTTAAGCAAATGGAGGATTTACTCAAGGCTCTGTGCTAGCTGCTGGCTTCACACCCCTTAAAAGTGCACCCTAAGACTCTCTTCCCCCGCGTTCTGATAAGACCATCCTGTGTCATTCAGAATACAAATAAGGCTGCGTGCGTTTTCAGAGGATTTGTTAGCCTGAAAGTAGCGACTTCTTTTTTCTATTTTAGTTTTCCTTTCCGAGATGATACGCTCTAGGGAGTAGAGGAATGTGGAAATAGGAGATCAGGTGTCACTAGGACAGTCTGTAAGAATCGTGAAAGAAATGCTCAAAGCTTCCCAGATGTAACCGATATAGCGTAATTGTTTTTGTTCGGCGTATTCAACATGCCAGAAACAGTCACAACAAGTCTCAAAAAAAAATGGAGACGTTACTGGTACCCACTCAAACAAATCGATGAGCAATGGGATGACAGTGACAGTGACAGTTTCTGTTTGGGCGCCATGCCTGCTGGGCGCAGGGCTTACTTTTGACTCTGCTCAGGGCTCTGTGCTCAGATGGAGATGAGCCATCTTCAGTGCCGGGGACAAAACCCAGATTGGGAAGAGCCTTTCCCACTAGACTATTTCTCTGGCCCCCAGATGTGATTTTTAAATCAGATTCCTTCCCCCACCCCCTTTTGTTTGTGTTTGTGTTTTGTGGTTTCATTTTGTTTTGTTTTGACCCACACGTGCTCAGGCTTCCTACTGGCTCTGTCCTAAGAGATCATTCCTGACAGGGCTCTGGGAACTATATTTGAGGTGCTGGGGATCAAACCAAGGTCTGCCACCTGCACAGTAACACCCAACCCCCTGAACTAGCTCTCTGGTCTAAGAATGCTTCTTCCTACTTTAGGATCTTTGTATCTTCCAAACCCAAATAGTCGATGAACATGTTAAAGAAAATACCTACTACCTGACATGAGAAAGGAAAGGGGGGGGGGTGGCGGGTCTCACCTGGACAGCCTCGTGGTGTCTCCTGCCCCCTGGTAACAGGCTCTGAGCCCCAAGACTGGGGGACAGAGGCCACTCAGAGCAGCTGTACTCACGTTCTTGCACTGGTGCAGAATCTCAAGGTTTAGCCCGGTGCCTTATCATTTTAAACTGATGTTGCTTTGGTGGCAGCCTGGGGTAATGAATAATTGAATAAATAATAAATACAAGGGGGCAACACAGCATAGGAAATGGAAAGGCCTTATTAAGAGGAGAAGTTTGCAGCCCTGGCGATGCTAACTCACAGGCTCTATTATTCCCAAGTGAAGAGGCAACTCCAAGCATGAATAAATGAATGAATGAATTGCATCTGGTATTTATTATCGTGTTCAGGCGTTTGCTTGGAGCAATATTTAGCCTGATGGTTTTTAAAAGAAGACTTTCCCACATCTTTGATTAAAGCACCCCACCTTTGATTAAAAGTGATGTTGATTTGGCCTGAGTTTTCTGACAGACAAGCACACCGAAGGGAATTCCAATGTTGCATTGGATCCGGGACCCCTGAGGTCCTGTTACATTTGTCAAAGCTGCGTTTGAACTTCAAATCAGACTTTTTGTCTGTGAGACTTAGTGTCTCTAGGGTTCTGATCACCAAGGAAGCAAAACAGGCATTGTCAAAAGATTGGGGTTGGTGCCAGCTTATCTTGGGTACCATGGGTGCTCTCCCACCTTGGAGCTCTAATTAGCCATCGAGACTCCACTCTTCCCAGGGGGAATAAGGTAAACTCATCCTAGATCCAGCCACTGGAAGCTGTTTTGGGTCACTGGACTTTTAGAGACACCACTGAAAGAAAAGAATTGATACCTTCTGGACTGTAGCCTCCTGAGGAGGTGGGGACAGAGGGGAGCCATCCTGAAAGTATTCATTGGGTATATGAACCAAGAATGAAGGTCTAGTTATAAAAGTTATAAAATCTGTGAGCAGAAAACAGCTCCTGGCACATTTCTGACTTACTGTTGGCACCAGGAGCATAAATGATCCCTGGACAGGATTGAGTGTGGGTGGCCCTCCCTCCTTTCAGCTGCTTCCATGGAAATGCCCCATTCTGTCCTCTCTGCCTCAGTTCCTCAAGGCTGCTGACTCAGAATCCAATTTTAGTGTTGTAATTTTTGGGGGGTTGTTTTTGGGTCACACCTGGCAATACTCAGGGACTGCTCCTAGCTCTGCACTCAGGAATTACTCCTGGCACTCGGGGGACCATATGGGATCCTGGGGATTGAACCCAGGTGAGCCACGTGCAAGGCAGATGCCTTCCCCACTGTACTATCACTCCAGCCCCCAGAGCCCAATTTTCTAGCTGCTTTCTCTCACTGCAACCCTTCTTATCCAATTAACACAGGGGATTCCTCTGCACCCAGCTCTTTGTTGAAACAGGAGACCCTGATCTTGGCCTCGATATCTTCGTGCTGGGATTTCCCCAGTTTCAGTTTCTACACAATTTCTGGGTGCAACTGCAGGTCCCTGAGTCAGACCTTGTCACAGTCCACTGCCAAGTGGATTCCCACCTCCAGGCTCTCCTTTAGCCCCTTCCATTCCCACAGGGTCATCCTTGTTTGCCTTGATCTTTAAAAAAAAATTGTTTCTGCATGGAAACTGTGATTCCACAACCTCGCTCACCACCAAGTGTCAGGAAATATGTCTCCCCAATTTTCTCTCCTCTCCTTTGACATTCTTCTCTCCCTCTCGCTCTCTTTTCCTGTCTCTGTCTCTCTGCTCATTCACTCGGTGTTTTTCCATCATCCAGTTATTTATTCATCCATCTAACAGCTACGTGTTGGTATTTATAGTGCATGCCGCGTGTCAGACTTTATGCCACTTTTCAAAGACACCGTGAAAAACAAGCAAAAGAGAGAAGAAAAGATCTAGCCCATATGGAATGTTTTAATTAATTTTTAAATTTTTTTAATGAATCATCATGAGGTAAAGTTACAGACTTACAGACTTTCGTGATTACGTTTCAGTCATAAAATGATCGAGGACCCATCCCTCCACCACTGCCCATTCTCCACCACCAACGTTCCCAGTATCCCTCCCACCACCCGCACTCCCCCCCACACACCTGCCTCTGTGGCAGGCCCATTCCCTTTTACTCTCTTTCTCTCTTTTGGGGTGTTCTGGTTTGCTATGTGGGTAGTAATATGGAACTTTTAAGAATAAAGCGTAGTGCAATAATCTCACAAATCTACAAGTACAAAATTTGATGAGCACTGTGAAAAGAATGTTCAGGAAAGGCAATGAGCTTGCAAGGAGGTTGTTTCTGTTAAATGAAATTAAGACTGTGCCGGCCCAAAGCACGTGTCCCATCAATGGTGGTTGACGAGGTGGAGACTATGGTAGCGTTACAGCAGCAAACACTACTGTAAATCTCTTCGAATGTCTACTGGGTTTCTGGCATTCAGGTTCTGCCCATTTCTGGGTGGGGACTTCCTCTGCTGTCAGTGGACTCTAGGTGAGATGCTTCCTTTGAGTTCTCTCAGTTTATGCTCTATGGAAAGAACCTGCTTTAGATTCTAACTGAATAAATCAAACACCAGAAAGCCAATGCATTCCCATATGCAAAGAATGAAATAGAAGAGAGATCAATAAAAATATGGGCTGGAGTGATAGAACAGTGATGGGCATTTGCCTTGCACGCAGCCAACTGGGGTTCGATTCCTCAGCTCCTCTTGGAGAGCCTGGCAAACTACTGAGAATATCTCGCCCGCACGACAGAGCCTGGCAAGCTACCCATGCCATATTCCATATGCCAAAAACAGGAACAACAAGTCTCACAATGGAGACCTTACTGGTGCCCGCTGGAACAAATCGATGAGCATCAGGATGAGAGTGACACAGTGATCAATAAAAGTATAAATACAATTCACAATTGCTTTCTAAGGAGACAAATACCTAAAATCAACAAAAATGAGGAAAGATTTATATTGAGAAAAATATAAATCATTACTAAAGGAAATAAAAGAAGACACAAAGAAATGGACACAGATCCCCGCCTTCTTTCATTGAAATGATGGACATTATCAAAATAACAATTCTACCCAAAACTATACAGATTCAATGTAATCACCATAATAATACCCTGGCATTTTAAAAGACATAGGCCAAATGCTGTGGGAAATCCCTTTCTCTTTGCCTCCACTGCCCCCCCTCCCAGCCAAAGACTTTAGGTCAGGATAGTCTCCTGGAAAAAATTGTTTGGGTTTTTAGAATGTAACTGGGGCAGCAAATGAGATCCCAGGGGATAAAATAGAATGAAAGTGCTTAAGTCTTGTAGATAGGAAATTGTCAAGATTTTATACTTCAAGAGTGTCTGTTGATTGGATGTGTGAAATATCCCAGCCTTTGATCTTCATGTACCCATTGAATTTTGTTGTGATCACGACTTGTCCTTAGTATTATGTCAAATTAAACAATAACTCATGTGTTGGAAATGAAGGTGAGAGACCAGTGTTGTATTGAATAAATAGCCAGACTTGAGCTGACTGGTGGCTGCCCAGGAATCCTTAATTAAAGCTAGGAGACAGTCCCCATGTATTTGTTTCATTAGTGACCTAATCCCCCTGGATCAAGGTTAAGGGGCCAATCCACTTGGCTTTATTATGGTAAATTGCCACAGAGGCTGTTGAAATTTATATGGAGTACTAAAAATTTCTTAAATAAATCAACGCTAAGGAAAAAAGTTGATAAAAAAATTTTCTTTTCCAGACTTTAAGTTATGTTATAAATCTATAACAATCAAAACAGTGTGGCATTGACCAAATGCCCCTAGTTTCTTAAACTCTGGGTTGCAACCTCGTATGGAGTCACATGAGTGAGCATGGTGGTTTCAAATTTTTTTTTTTTATTTTGGTGTTACACCTGAGAGTAGTCAGGGCTTACTCTTGACTCTGAGTCTGGGGATAACTCCTGGCAGGGATCAGGGAACCATATGGGATGCCAGGGATCCAGTCTGGGTCTGCCATGTGCAAGGCAAACACGCTACCAACTAGACTATCATCCAGCCCGGCTATGGAAAATTTGGAAATAGTGAAAGGTTTTTGAATATACAACTACCAAAAATAATTAAGGATCAACTGCATAATGAATCGGAGGCACTTCCAGCCCTGCCTGTCTGTTTTCATTTCTTGGGTGAAAAGGGGTATCAGGTAGAGGAAGTTTTTAGGAGCCCTGGTCTAGACAGCTGTTGCAGAATCTACTGCATATGTCTATAGGAAGTCTATGTATATGTTTACACAAGAGGGGCAAAGAGCCTTGCATTTGATTCTTTACCTAGTGCTTTATTACTGAGAACTTGTGATGATTCCTGGATCCTGCCACTAAATGCATAAATGTTTAAGCAAAGTACTTGAAGGTGATGTATGAGAGAGTGCCATGAATACAGAGGTTACAAGTATGTGAAACAAGAAGGCAGCTCATCATTTCAAGCAGTACCCCACTGTTTGGATTAAAATATTGTGCTTCCAATGCCTAATTCATCAGCTATAGATTGAACATCAGAAACAAATGAAATATTTGTCACTTCCCATAAAAAATACAAATGCGCACACATGAAAAGGGTGATGTGATGTGTTTGTGGGCTCTCAGGGCGGCTCTCTCTCTCTCTCTCTCTCTCTCTCTTACCGCTTGCATTCAGTGCTCTTGAGCCACTGTGTATGGGCTGGATCAGGATGGCTCCTCCTTTGTGCTCTACTTCTGTGTGTGCTGCTGTGCTCTCTTCTATCTGTCTCTCTGTCTCTGACTCTGCCTCTGTCGTCTCTCCTCTGGTCTCTTCCAATCTCTTTTCTGATCTCTCTCTCTCTCTGGAGCCCTTCTGCTTCTCTCTCCGGAGCCCTTCTTGCTCTCATTTCTGATTCTCTCTCTTACTTCTGACTCTGACCCTTACTTCTGACTCTGACTCTTACTTCTGACTCACTTTGTGCTCTTTCTTTCCCCTGCTTCTGGATCCGATGACTCCCTGATTCTCTTTTGCTTTGTGCTCTGCTTCTGTGACTTCTCCCGCATTTCTCTTACAGTCTTAGTTTATATAGCAATCACATAGGGTGGTGACAAAAAAGGTGGGTTGAACATTAACAAATCAACAAAGAGGGGTAAGACCACTCCTCCAGGACATTAACAAAATCTCATCTAAGGGGATTATTCCAGATTACTGGGAGATCCGCTTAAGGGCAGGATCCCATCAGGGTGTGTTGCTTTCTTCTTTCCTCAGCTAGAAATCCACTTAATTAGTTGTAGTAAATCTACTTCAAATATTTCTATCAATGTCATTGTGTATGAGCACAGAAAGAGATATATCAAACTTAAAGTTTGGTTCTTCCTGAGGACATCTCACTATATATTCCAGACCACAGTGCTCAGGTCAGGTTAGTCTTCCTAACCCCAGCAGGGTCCTAGTCTTGTTGTTACTTTTGGATCATGACAGCATTTGTCTATGACCATGCTATCAACTTATAGTTGAGTATTGTGGAGCTTTGGCCTGACCCATTTCAATGCAGGATAGCTCACAGCTTGCCCTGGGTCCATTCACTCCCTCGTTGGGAACCTGCTTTTGGGGTGCTAAGAACTAAGGGCAACTGAGTTGAGAAAGCCCAAGAGTAAATATTATTGGAATCAATCAACTCCCAAGTTTCAAAGCATACTATTAACTGTCTTCCTGTGTCCATACAGAAAGGACATTGCTTTAAGGTAAACTAAGTTCCCTGTGGCAAGGCTGAAAGGGCAAACCCAATGTTCTCCTACAACTTCCCTCCCCTCTTCTGGCCATTGTTCTCTACTTTCTCCCGTCTTTCACTTTTACTGTGTATTTCTAGAGGTTGGAACCACTTTCCACTTTTCTATATCTGATGCGTCTCCTGGAACCTACCTCTCAGTGTTGACTGACCGGAAAACAGACTTTTCCAGACATGTAGATGAACTCTTTAACTTCAAGTTTTACATCTAAATAGCAATTGCCCAAAAGAATTTCTTTGTAAGTCAGGTTTCAGAGAACTCCCAGTGGTGGCGTAGATATGGACTAATTTATAGGTTGGAAAAGTACATATAGAGGGAAAGAGAAGGCTGACTAGCATCTGGATAAAATAATCTTGGCTTTGATTTTAGGTTCTCATTCTCTTGGCAGAGCTGTCTAGACTCCTCCAGACTTTTCCCGAGGAAGCTTTGAATCTGTAACAGTGGGTTCATTGACCCATTCCAAGGCTTTTCTGAGACAAATGTTCAGAAACATTCAATATTTCATTTGCAACGGAAGGATGTGACCCCCTTTAAACCTCTCTCACAATGAGAAAATGTGTTTCTCTCTTCTTTTGAAATGATAAGATTTGTTACCCAGTTTAAAAGTATCCTCCATCAAAATGAATCTAACACCTGATTTCCCCAGGCGATAGCCTACCTATTTATGCAAATGTCATTTGAGGAGTTTGCTAAAGATCCGTATTTCCTTATGATTTTCCCCTTGGTTTTTTGATTCAGAAAATAAGGTCAATACTTTTTCAAGCTAGCATTTCTGTGCATCGAGAATATGTCGAGCCGTTTGACACAGCACTGGTTAGGCACTGGAAGGGGAGCTTGTGTCTCCACTCGGATGCTAAGTAACGAGAGTGAAAACTGTCCACACAACTGGGCCTCCATCCTGCACATATTTGGACAAAGTCACAGTGAAAAGCATTTCTAGTCTAACCTCTTAGGCTTCTTTAGTAAAGTGTATTTTAAAGAAAGTGTATATAGGGGCCAGATCATTCAGAATGGAGAGCATATGCCTGGTTTGTGCAAGGCTTCAAGTTCCCTTCCCAGTGCCAGAAAGCCCCTCACATCACTGGTGTGGCCCAGGTAGGCCCCACGATCTCTGGGAAAGATCATTGAATTACCAGGCCTGTGATTCTAGGGCTTATGGGAGTGGGCCCTTCCCTTCCCTTCCCTTCCCTTCCCTTCCCTTCCCTTCCCTTCCCTTCCCTTCCCTTCCCTTCCCTCCCCTCCCCTCCCCTCCCCTCCCCTCCCCTCCCCTCCCCTCCCCTCCCCTTCCCTCCCCTTCCCTCCCCACCCCTCCCCTCCCCTCCCCTCCCCTCCCCTTCCCTCCCCTTCCCTCCCCACCCCTCCCCTCCCCTCCCCTCCCCTCCCTTGCTTCCCTTCCCTCCCTTCCCTTGCTTTCCTTTCCCTTCCCTTCCCCCTCTCCCTTTTATCTTCTCCCTCTCCCTTCTCCCTCTCTCTCTTCCTCTCCCTCTCCCTCTACCTCTGCCTCTCCTCCCTCTCCTTCTTATTCTCTTTCCCTCCCCTTTTCTTCTCCTCCCTACCCTTCCCTTCCTTCTATTCCTTTTCCTTCCCTCCCCGACTGCATTACCTTCCCCCACCCTTCCCCTCCTCCTTCTTTTCTCTTCTCTCTCTTCTCGCCTCTCCTGCCCTTCCCCTTCCCTTCCCCTCTTTTCTCTCTATATTCTCCTCTCCCCACCTCCCCTCCACTTCTTTCCTCTCCCTTCCTCTCCTTGCCACTCCTCTCTTCCCCTCCCTTCTACTTTGCTCTCTTCTCTCCCTCTCCATCCTCAGTTCCCTCCCCCTCTTCCTCCCTCAGTCTAACCTTTGAAATATTAGACAAAGCTCAACTTTCCCACCGAGCAGATGCTCATTGTCCCCTGAAGGAGCCCACACACTTCTGTGTCTGTGAAACCCCTACTAGCAAAACTGGCCCACATCAGATGACAGGGAAAAGAATTTTTAGCTACAGGACCATGTGGTCAGTGTGATAGTACAACAGGTAGGGTGCCTGCTTGGTATACCACCAACCTGGATTCATTCCTTGGCACTACATATAGCTCTCTGAGCCCCACCCTGGATTGATCACCGAGCATAGTACCAGGAGTAAGTCCTGAACCCAGTGTGTCCCCTACCCGCCCCCCAAAAAGCAAACAAAGATAAATGAAAGAAAGAATTGCTAATTGTCAACCAGTCATCCTATAAGAAAGTGGCATAGTCCCACTGAGAATGGCATTTAATTTTCCTGCTCTTTTAAAAATAATAAAATGAATGCTTTTCCAGCTTGAATTGTTTTGAATGGGTTTGAGGTCTGTCTTGGAAACTCACTGTTTTTGCTACTTTACTAATTTATAGGAATTTATCTGTGTTTTCCCCAACCTCTGAATCACAAAGGACAGGGGAGTTTGATAACTAGCCCTTTCTGGTTTAGAACTTTGAGAAATGAAAGTGTGGATTTTCCATGTAAAATATGCCCCATTGGTTATTTCATGTTTGCATAGTAATGTGAATAAATAAGTCCAGAAAGATAGGAATTAAGACACTAGCTTAACATGCAGCAGACTTCACTTGGATTCCCTACACTGACCCCAGACTGCAGATGATCCGAGCTGAATCAGGAGTATCTGAGAATCACCAGGGATCGCTCAACACCCATCTCTGTAAATATTCACTGTATCACTGTCATCCTGTTGCTCATCAATTTGCTTGATCGGGCACCAGTAACGTCTCCATCGTGAGACTTTTTGTTACTGTTTTTGGCATATTGAATACATCCTGGGTAGCTTGCCAGGCTCTGTTGTGCAGGAGGGAAACTCTTGGTAGCTTGCCGGGCTCTCCAGGAGGGACAGACGAATCGAACCTGGGTTGGCCGTGTGCAAGGCAAATGCCCTACTCAGTGTGCTATCTCTCTAACCCTCCTGTGAATAATAATGTGAATAATTAGGAGATTGTTAACCAAGGGCAGTTGCATTTATACATCTATGTGCTTCACTTTTTAGTGCATTTCTGCAACTGGCTTCTAGTGGAGTATTTTAATCTATTCTGTAATTTATATTACCTAAGAGTAGCATCAAATTCGGCGACAGAATACATTAATGTTGTCTTTACCTAGACTGTCAGCAGATGAGATTGTATCATTTTTCCATATTAAGAATTGAATTTTTTTAGAGTCTGATTCAAAATTGAAAAACAGCGCATGTGTCTGCCCATGTGTCCCGATGCCCAAATTCTTCTCCTGCTGCCTGTTCTCACCCTGAAAATGCCATGCTGACACCCCCCATTAGCGTGGAGATTCCTGAGGAAGCATTTCTCTTTTCAAGTTATTGGAGTGTGTGTCTGAGCAAATAAGGGCTGTGCTTGTGTGTGCTAGGAGTGCCTGTGTGAGTGTTTTAGGCTTGTTTGTATAATGTGTGTTTGGGGGCTGTTTCAGTGTGTGTTTAAGACACCCTGTAAGCAATCAAGTGAAACATTTCCTAGCTGTAGAAGTAATCCCGTCACTTCATTTCTGCATCTGGAGAAAGGGTTTTCTGTACGTAGGTGGGATGATATATACTTAAGCTCATTTGTCTGCCTCATTGGTGCAAGCATTGAAAGAGACTGCAAAATAATTACTTAATTTTATTTATTTAAAAATTACTATTAATAGTGGTTTCTCATAGATGATTCCTTTAAAAATGCAATATGCACCTCTTCGTTGAAGGAGCTTATTTGAAAGGGGTTATGATGCCCGAATCCAGAAGGAAGGGGAAAGGGTGTCCTGCATGTCAGGGGCCCCCATGAGCCGGCCACAGGACTCCATCACATGAGCACATGGCTCTACAGGACACGTTGCCTGTGGTGTGTGTGGACCCCAAGTTCCCGCAGCACTGTGGGTGCCCTGGTGCTTCCTGCATGGCCTCTCAGCTTTATTTCCCATAAATTGATTTCCCCTTATGGCTCAGGTTCTCACTATAGACTTTATAAAGGAAAATGATTGCCCAAACCAAAAACCCGAAAAAAAAAAGACAAATTACCAAGGCTCTCCTACTTTTTATTTTACTCAAATGGATATTTCAATAATAAAGAAAATCATAAGAAAAACATTATCCATCATCCTTGACTCAGCTTTTCTTGAGATTCTCTTGCCTACACAGATGTACGTATGCACCCGAACTGCAGGATGAAAGTATGCATGATGTGAGGTCTTTGAGCTTTCTAAGAGGGCTTATGGTATATTCTATAGTGCATTATTTTAATTCACTTGTATCAGCTGTCTTCCTGTTGGTCTTCGATTTGCTTGAGTGGGCGCCAGTAACATCTCCATTTGTCCCTGTTGTGTGCTAGTGTAGCCCAATGATATCCACTCACTCCAGGGACAGGAAGTGCCTTGAACCATTCATACAGGGTTTTGACGAAGAAGTCTGACCATCTCGTTGGTGGGCAGCCATGCAGTCTTTTGATGTCCCGGGGAATCCATGGGACAGCTCTAGTCCAACAGTCGTCTCTGAATTGCATTACATGTCGGCCCTTCTGATTTTTGATGTCCTGGCAAACGAGATAGCATCTCTGATTCCTGATCATCAACAGAGGTTGGAACTCCGAATTCCTTCTCTCACTTGAGTGAGACATGATACTTCTAGCATAGCTCTTTCAATTCCTCTTTAGGATACCTGAATAGTGTTCTTTTTTTTTTTTTTTTTTTTGGTTTTTGGGTCACACCTGGCGATGCACAGGGGTTACTTCACTCAGGAATTACCCCTGGCGGTGCTCAGGGGACCATACCATATGGGATGCTGGGATTAGAACCCGGGTCGGCCCGCGTGCAAGGCAAACGCCCTACCCGCTGTGCTATCGCTCCAGCCCCAGCCGAATAGTGTTCTTATCCTGTTTGCGTAGGGCCCAGGTCTCTGAGGCATATGTTAGTGCAGAAAGAACAGTGGAATTGAAAAGATGTGCCGGGAGCTGGAGATCCTTCATCCTCTTAACCACTTCTTCGATGCTCTTGAAGGCTTTCCATGCTGCTCTCTTCCTCCTGCACAGTTCTGGCACCAAGTTGTTCCTCATGTTGAGTTCTTGACCCAGGTACACATAGCTGCTTCCTTCAGAGATGTTTGTTCCATTGAGAGCAAATGGAGTGTCAGGGACTAGTTCATTTTTCATGAGCATTGTCTTGTTGAGATTCAGCTGCAGTCTGACCTTTCCACACTCTCGGTCAAAGTAAGCCAGCATTTGTGCTGCTTGGCGTTATGAGAACGATGTCATCAGCAAAGTGGAGGTGGTGTAGTTGCTGACCGTCTATCTTCACTCCCATTCCTTCCCACTCCAGTTGTTGCATGACGTTCTCGAGGGTGGCGCTGAAGAGTTTCGGTGAAATGGTATCACCCTGCCAATCCCCTCTCTTTACGTCAATGATCACTTCCTTGTAGAATGGTGAGATCCTGGTGGTGAATCTGTAATACAGCTCATGAAGGATCTTGATGTACTGAGTTTGAATGCCCTGTTTGGCCAGGCCTTCGATGACCACCTCAGTCTCAACAAAATCGAAGGCCTTCTTTAAGACAATGAACGTTAGACAGAGCGGCGTCTTGAATTCTCACGAGACTTCAATAAGTATGCTCAGGGTGTGGATATGGTCGATCGTGCTGAATCCTTTTGGAACCCGGCTTGCTCACATTATTTTAATTACAATTCCTAAACTCAGAGTTAGTTATTATTCATAGATTGGGACTCTAAAATGAAATAAACTCTACTTTTGTAATTCTGGGATTATCTCTATCACTTGCAATACAGAGCATTTAATTTTTTTTTGCGTTGTTCTTCTCCTTCAGGGTTTTGAGTTCCTTGATGATTGTGACAATAACATGCAACAATAATTCATTCATTGTGCAGTTTTGTCAAGTATCATTAACAAAACTGTGTTCTTATTGGAGCCGTAGAGATAGTAGAGTGAGGAAAGTGTTTCGTTGCATGCAACTGACCCAGATTCAATCCACGGACCACACATAGTCCCTTGAGATTTCTCTGGGAATGATGACTTAGCTCAGAGGAAGAGGCACCCTGAGCGTCAAACCAAATCCAAAGCCCAAAAAGTCCAATCAGTGTTATCAGGAAGATGGAGTGGCTGCGTGTGACTAACTCTGGAGCAACCCATTTTAGTTCAGTTTACCAGAATCCCAGGTCACTTTTGCAAAAGTTCCTAGAAGTTTAATGGTTGGATAAACATTAAATAATTCTGTAAATATTGGGTAGGCATCTCCATAAGCCCTCAGAAAACTCTCACAGCAAAACACAGGTCACCTCTGTACAAAGGTGTGTTTCTTCATAAAGATAGTCTAGCACTTTTGAGCCCTGGAAAGTTGGCTCAGTGTCTGAATGTGCTTTTCTGGCCAGTGTGAGTCACAGGTTCAAACCCTAGTGCCACCACATGTGCCATGGGGAATACCAACAGCTCTGCTGTGTTATCTGCTGAAAGGAAAAGCTGGTTCAGGGCTTACAGTGGGAAGCATGTCTGAGGTAGTTCTAGCAGTCCCAAGTCTAAGATCGCTGGTGAAAAATATACAGCTTATTAGAGTTCCTTCCACTTTGAATGTGTGTGTGTGTGTGTGTGTGTGTGTGTGTGTGTGTGTGTGTGTGTGTGGTGCTGGGGTGCTGGGATGTAGGCCTTACTTCTGAGAGACATGTGCACTATTGTTGAGCCACGTCCCTGCCTGCTGTATTTTTAACTGTACGTTTCCTTTTCTGAATTACATGTGAGTTTTCTTTCATGAATATGCATTTTATTTTATTTTATTTTATTGGTTTTGGGGCCATACTCAGCAGTACACAGGGTTTAATCCTGACTCTGTGCTCAGGGATGCCTCCTGGTGGTTGCATGCACGGCAAACGTTCTGCCTACTCCATATGATCAATTCAGTCCCCAAAGTTTATTTTTAAGTTAAAATTAGTTTATCTCGCCACGTAAGTGATATTTGGTTTCTTGGGACTTTTGTTTGTTGCTGTGGTTCGGTTTGGGTCATACGTGGTGGTGCTTGGGATTACTCCTGGGGCTTTAGTCAAGGATCACTCCTGGTGGGGCCAGGGGACCTTAGAGGTGCTGGGGATAGATCCCAGGTTGGCCGCGTGCAAAGTGAGAGCTCTACATGCTGCACCACCGTGTGATCCCTCTGGCCCAGTAACACATGTGTTAGGTATATGGGAAAATCATTCAAGTGATCTATAAAAGTTTAAAGTCAAAAACAAGGGAGACTAATAATAGTTGTGGCTTTAACTACTCATTGATATAGAGCGTTGTAAATTTTTGATTCACCAGTATTTTTTGATTCCATGGAAATGTCTCGTGACTTCTAATAGAAGTTTGACCATTTGTCTGTGCCCTTCCCTTAGTGCCCCTTTGTTCTATCTTTATTCCAACTGTATGACCTGATTATATCAATCTGGAAGGTTTTATTTTTAACCTTATATGTAAGATTTTCCATTAAAAGATGGTTATGGGGGGCTGGAGAGATAGTACAGTGGGTAGGGCATTTGTCTTATATTCAGGTCCTATCTTTGGAGTCCCATACGGTCCCCTTAGCACCACCTGGGGTAATTCCTGAGTGCAGAGCCAGGAGTATCCCCTCAGCAGCATCACCAGGTATGGTGCTGGTAGCATTGGTTAGAGGCCATTTTTACCAGTAGTGATTCAACTGTATTGCCATTTGATCATAAAATATTACATATCATCAAGCATAGTTTTTCTTTTGCATTTAAAGTATTTGGTACTCCTGAAACAAATTACTAGATACAGATTAGGTGAAGGAATAAGCTTCCTTTACAGCTCCTATTTGTACTTCCTTAGTGAAAATATATCTCTAAATCTAGATTACTCATATGTCTTCCGGTTTCTTCATCAATTTTGGTTACCCATTTCTCATTCACCTGTCCACATTTTCATTAACTTCTTTAAGAACTATTAATGGGGGGGGATTTTCCAATCAGAATGTTTAGAGTTGATACAGTTTCATGTGGAATAATTTAGTTTAGATGATCACCTGTCGATGATAAACAGGTAAAGACTCAAATCTGGACTTTATGAACAGTCCGTGCATTTGTGCATCTCTCATTTAGTTTATGTATGAATTAATCTGTGTATTGAACACAGTCGGATGTACATTTTTCTGTGAAAGACATTGTTTTCACTGCTGGAATAGGAGGTCACACATGAGCAGTGGGAGGAAGCATGATCATCCATTTGCTCATGAAGAGTAAAAACAGGAAGGCTTATACATATTTTCATGTTTTGTGGATTAATGCATACATGTTTCATGTTCTGATAGTGTTAGAAAAGAGTAAGTGGAAGCATCTATACTTCCTCTTTGCTGAGCACAACTATGCCTGAGCATAAGTATACTGGCAGCCAGATTTTTATTTCTGTATCATTCCTCAGGGTTCTTTGGAGCAAGAGCTGATCTTCTCATTGAAGCAGGAAATATAGAGGATGAGCTTGTCGAATCTTATATTTTCAGAAAGTAAAGATGTGCTAAAAAACAAAAGCCCTGGTGATAGCAATAAGTGTGTGGAACACGGGAAGCAGCTGGAGACTTCCTTCCCACTGCCACAGCTGCCAACACAGGAGCGAGGAAGAGTCAGGTTGGGTTTTGTATCTTCGTATTGATATAAATATTTATATGTCTACTACTATTTATACATTTTTATAAAATAACCGCATGTCTGCTCTGACAGAAAGAAATGGAGGTAACAGATGAAGCTGTCCAACAAAAGAATTCCAACATAGTAAGAGTTAGACCATCACCCTCAATTCCTTAAGTGTATGTAGGGTGGCATTTCATCTTAAATGTCCACATACCCACAGCTCTCAGATAGCCTAGTTCTCCCTCTGGGAGAAACTGGCAAGGTACTGAGAACATCCTGCCTGCACAGCAGAGCCTGGCAAGCTCACCGTGGCGTATTCAGTATGCCAAATACAGTAACAATGATGGGTCTCATTCCCCTGACCTTGAAAGAGCCTCCAATGCGGCATGGCTGGGAAGAATGAGTAAAGAGAGCCTGCTAAAATCACAGGGTAATGACGAATGGAGACGTTACTGTGCCCGCTTGAGGAAATTGATGATCAACGAGATGACAGTGACAGTGACAGTGATGTAGCGTGACTTTCTTTCAAAGAGTTCCTGAGGAAAAGGAGAGTAAAAGAGTGACTTTACAATGAAGAAGTCTGAAATCCTCTGCCTCAGTTATGTGCCCTCGAGCCTGCATCCATGGTAACGAGCCATGTGAGAGCAAAACTGGCTGACAGGGGGGCATGAGAAAGACAGTTTAGTTCTCTAGTCTCTCTCCCAACACACGTACTGAGACATGTCATGAGAAGCACACGGGATGCATCCCGCTGAGGGACCTCTACGACGCAGCTGACCGGTACCCCTTTGAGTTTCCTGTCACCAAACATAAGGGAAATGGAAAAATATGAGAACCAGAAAAAAAGGCATGAATACTAACAAAACCGAGAGCCTGAGAGCATCCTGGAACAGGGAAAGGCTGGACAAGAGGAAACGTGAAGGGCGTTCAGATAGGAAAGCAAGTCTCCCCATTGCCTCATTGGTTGTGACAATACAGCCAACCTCGGGTAGGTGGTAAGGAATGAGGTTGGATTGTATCAGTGATTTTTCTGTAAATGCAAAATACCTAAAGACAGTTTCTTTTACAAAAGAGAGATGTTACTCCATCCCCCACTCCATCAAGACACTATGATACTATTAGCAAGTAAGAAAGAGATGTTTCCTTTGCAAAATAGTTACCAGACATTCAGTGTTTTGTTCTTTCGATATCTCAGTTTTGTGGGTAATTTTTCACATGAGTAAAGTTGAGCAGCTGTTCGGATATTTAGGAAATATTTTTATGTTTTTCTGTCAACACTCAAGCCATGTCCTTTGTCTGTGTTTCCACTGGGTGGTTCTTTGTCTTTGATTTGTAAGAGCAATGCAGCAAATAGCTTTTCATTGTTTTTTGACCACTTTTTCTTGATACATTCAAATGTTTTCTCTTTGTTTATGTGGCTGAGTTTTTTTTTTTTTTTTTTAGTTATCTTCCCCCAAGGATTTTGAATTTCATGCCTTCAGTACATCCGACTCCTAGGTTATTTATTTATTTGGCTTACTTAAATCATCTTTTATGTTTTTTTTTTCTGCTACATTCTAGTTTATTTGCACTTGTTTTCACTCCTGAAACAGTTGTTAGTTTTTTTTTTCTTTTCTATTTCATGTGCTTTCTTTTCTTGGTTTTGCTTTAACACATTTTTTTCTCTGTACAGAGTAAAAAAATTTTCCTCATTTATTGAATGGTCTAGAAGAGAACATCTTATTTTGAAATGTCTTAATAACTGTCCGTAAGCCACAAATAATCTCTTTTGGAATTATATTTTAAAAACTCAGCAGCAGCAACATGAGAGTCTGACTGAAGGCTCCTCTGCTCAGTATGGGAACAGAATTCCAAGTTGCACTCCCTTCCGGGGGCGTAATAATCAACCCGGGGTCTCAATAGTCCCATGAAAGGATTTGCATAGAATTGGGGGTGGAGGATGCTCCTCAGTGGTGCTCAAGGTCTGGGCCTGCTCCTGGGGACACTGAGTCAGCTGTGCAGGCCTGACTGTGTGGAGCTCGGGCTGGTTCTGCGGTGCTGGCTCTTAGGGCCACGCCCAACAGTGCTCAAGGTTCACAAAAACGACAGTTACAAGTGCTCAGGGTCCGTGCAGACTGGATGTCAACCTAGGGCCTCACCAGAGGGCAACATGTATGTTCTCTGAGCTGCCTCGCCAGCCCCTAGGAGAGGAGTTTTGAAGGTGTCACAAGAAACTAATGAAATACAGACATTTCACTGTATTACCTGACTACGCCCCTTGCCAGCCCTGGAGCCCTTCAAAGAGGAGGGAGAAGACAGAATGAAGATGGTCCGGGCTGCCTTTGGAAGCAGGACGGTGAGGAGACGGTACTGTGCGATCCAGAGAGGAGGGGGCTGGGAGGGACTCAGCCTGTCTGACTGGGCTCTGAGCATGGAGAAATGAGACCGAGACGTGACCGCGGTTCCTGGGCCGTGACCAAAACTGACACCTGTAGACGGATCCCCAGAAGTGAGGACTCATGGAACTGGGTCCTGCCCACAGCCGGAAGGACCGCGAAGCAGATTCCAGCTCAGAGCTCACAGAAACTGCGTGTTCACGCCTGAGCTCTCCCTCGTTGGACTCCACTAAGCCTAGCCCCTCACTAAGCCTGGCCCTGCCACCTGCCAGGACTGGGGGGAAGGGGGGTGGAAACCACAAAACGGGGGGGGGGGGGCGGTCTGGCATGGTGGCAAGACCCAAGATTCCATCCCGAAACAGACCTTCCCCTCTCCTCTCTCCCAGATTGCTTGGTCTGATCTTGGAATTTGCATTTCATGTCACAGGTGTTAATTGGCATTTATTTTTAATCTTTAAAATATTGATTTGTTCAATTTCAGACTTTTCGCAATCTTACCCAGTTTGCTTTCTTAGCACTTGAATATGTCAGGATATTTATCTTGCCATCAACGTCAATGACAGCCTCTCTGAAGGATAAATTTTTAGAATCCCATTTTCTCTTCCATAATCGTATTCACATTATTAGTAAATTCATGTTAGAGAAGAAATCACATCTATTCCACTTTGCTTATGCTAATTTTCTTTTTAAATATCTGCTCTTATAGTTTATATGTTTAAAAAGTTATATGAGTACTTAGGCTATTATTATTCCTAATTAATTTGTAGTATTTTTATATCCATATACAACATTTTTATATATTAGACTTTAAACATAATTTAGGTTTCCCTCAATTCTAGATTTTGAAGATTGATCATTATCTCAGCTTTTGCTTTGTCTATGCTATAATTTCATAATTCATATTTTATTGCTTTTTTTGTCATGTTTTCTCTTGAGGGATGAAACAGATTTAAGCTTTAGCCTCATAGAATTATTATATTGTTTCTTCCTTTACACTGTTTCTTGGATTTCCTTTACATCTGCAGTGGGATCAAAAGATTTTTTTATGATCTCTCTTTCATATTCTGTCTAAAGTCTAATTCTTTATAATAAGAGCTTTCCTCACTCCAGTGATCTCACCTCAACCATTAAGTTTTGGTGGTGCCAGGGATAAGACCCAGGACCCAGTCATGTGGAGCTTCTGGTCTATTACTGAGAGTCAGTCACCTTTTTATTTAGAGAAACTTTTCTGAATTTACTTTGGATATTTCCTGCTCATTTGGGTCTATAGGGTGATATCTAGTCCGGACTGCTTATTTCTGTAAACATGGTGCCAAGAAAATTCCTTTAGTGAATATCACTGTCCCCAGGGATCCTTTTAGGGTGTAACAGTGGGGAGCACGCCTTGCTGGATTCAGGGATTCATTCTGGCTCTGCCTGCACTCAAGGATCAGTCCTGGTGGTCTCAGGGGACCATATGTGGTGCCTGGATTCAACTCTACGTTGACCACATGCAAGAAAATTTCTTGCCTGCTGTGGTCTTTCATGAGAATTCTTTTTCAATTTGTTGTTTGACCTTAAACTATAGAACTGGATAATAGATTTTTAGAAATCCAATCTATGGATTGTCCAGCTGGGCTATAGTATAGAGGCTGCAGATCAAAGTAAGTGGATTTCTTCACATTTAATTATTGATGTTGGTGAAACTCAACAGAGTCTCTTGCCCGCACGCCTGGCTGTCTTCCCCGGGGCCCCTCGGAGGGGATGAGCTCCAGCTTCTCTCCCCACCCCGAGCAGAGCTCCCAGCAGCCGAAGACCACTGGAACCTAGCTACAGCCATGCTCGAGGCCCCTCTCCACACGTTCTGATGGGCCTCACGTATGGAAGTACCGGCAGAGGAAGCCAGGTGTGTGTAATCCCATCAATGGCTAACATCTAGAGACTTAAAAGCAAGCTCCCAGAAGATATCTCGTAGCCTACTTCTCCCTCTGGGAAAAACTGACAAGCTTCTGAGAGTTTCCTGCCCACATGGAACAGCCTTGCAAGCTTCCCATGGTGTATTCATATGCTAAATCCAGTAACAAGCTGGATCCCATTCCCCTAGCCCTGGAAGAGCCTCCAGTGCTACATCACTGGGAGGGCCGAGTCGAGAAAGACTTCTAAGATCTCAGGGAAAGGACGAATGGAGAGGTTACTGAGCCCGCTCGAGAAATCAATGACTAACTGGATTTCGTGATTCGTGATTGTGTGAAACTCTTCCATACAGTTTTCTTTTTCACCTGATTCCTTTAGGGTGTGGGGCACACCTGGCAGTAATCAGGGCTTACTCCTGGTTCTGTGCTCTGAACCACTTCTGACAGTTCTAAAGGGATCGTGTGTGATGTCGGAATAGAGCTGAGGTCGGTTGTGTCAAGGCAGGAGGCTTTTCCCTGTGTATTATTTCTCCAGCCTCTGATTTCCATTTCTTTCATAAAGTACAGTTTTTATTCTCTTTCTCTCTTTTGTCTTTTCTGGTTTTTTTTCCGCCACATACAGCAGTGCTCAGGTATACTCTGGCCTTATCCCTGGCTCTGTGATCAGGAACCACTCCTGGTCAGAAAGCACATGTGATCCTGAAGATTGAACTTGAGCCAGCTGCATGCAAGCAAATCTCAACCACTCTACTATCTCTTCAGCCCCTCTCCTCTTTCTTCTATCTTAAGGATCATTATATATACATATATATACACATATATATGTGTATGTATGTATGTATATATGGCTCAAGGTCACTCTCCACACATTCAGACGAGCCTCACGCATGAAGGGACCTGCAGAGGAACCCAGGTGTTTGGAACCCGGGGCTGATATCTCCAAGCCTGCTCAGATTGGGACTGGGCCTTCTCCATCCAGATCCTCCATTTTCCAGTAGCTTCGCAGCCACATCAACAAACCGGCCCCGGCACTGTGTAATCCCACCAACGACCAACATCCAGAGTAGACTATAAGACAAAGCTCCCGGAAGCTTGTTCTCCATCTTGGAGAACCTGACAAGCTACCGAGAATCTATTGCCCGCACGGGAGAGCCTTGCAAGCTCCCCATGGCGTATTCATATCCCAAATATTAAAAGATATATACATACCTCTCAGAGAGCCCAGCAAGCTGCCAAGATTATCCTGCCCACAAGGCAGAGCCTGGCAAGCTTCCCATGCCATATTCGATATGCCAAAAACAGTAATGATAGGTCTCATTCCACTGACCCTGAAAGAGCCTCCATTCATTGGGAAAAATGAGTAAAGAGAGGCTGCTAAAATCTCAGGGCTGAGTGTAATAGAGACATTACTGGTGCCCACTTGAGTAAATTGATGAACAACGGGATGACAGTGATACAGTGACAGTGATGTGTATGTACATGTATATATATGCATATGTATACTTATATACATATATATCTTGTGAATCACTTCATTGTCTTTCTTGGTCTTTATTATCCCAGAAAAATGCCATCCATCCAGAAGCTAATATATGAGAGAGGGAGCCACAGTACCTAGGTTGCCATCCTGTACATGCCAGTGCTAAACCCGATGTCTGCTGTTCAATTTCCTATTTAAGAAATCTGGGACAAGGGAAGAACATGTTGGAGGATGTTCCCCGATTGAATTGTATTTCTGCAACGTAGAAATTTCTCCAAGCCATTACTCCTGGAAAAGCATTTCCACTTTTGGAAATCAACCTACCATGTATGCCAGCTCCACTAAGTTTGGAGGACCATTTCTCTTCTGATATTCCTTTTATCCTTTAGACAACATTTTGACAGATGGCAGATGCATGTTCGATGGAGTGCGGGTGCCAGGGGAGAGGCAAGGCCTTGCACAGAGTTGGACACTTGTCATTAAGTCTATATCCATGAGCTGATATTAAGGATTTAATAAATCTGTCATCGGTAGTTTGTCTACTTTCTGGCTAACTGTGTTTTATTTCATATACTTCAACTTGGGTTCTAAAACTGCTACTTTCTTTGTATTTGATAATTATAATTCCATAGTTATTTAATATGACACTCAGTTAGCTTGCATATAATTCTATCCCAAAATATCCCACAGTAATTCATATTTTGGTTCTACACTCTCTTTGCTAATGTTGAAAATTTTGGAATGAGGTGGTTTTTTTTTAGGGGGGGAAGTGAGGGAAGACACCCAGAAGTATTCAGGGATAACTCCTGTCTTTTCACACAGAGATTAATCCTAGTGGTCTTAGTTGACCATATGGGGTGCCTGATCTCAAATCTGGGTTGAACACATGCAATACAAGTGTCTTGCATGCTATATTGTCTTTCCAGCCCCGAAATGACTATTTAAACTTCAGTTTTTCTTTTGAATTTTTAATTTATATATATAGTTAAAAATAGTCTCCCTTGTATCACTTGGCATCCTATCAATCTTTGATTTGCTCCAGTGGGTGCCAGAAACATCTCCATTCGTCCCTGCCATGTGCTAGTGTAGCCCAATGGCATCTGCTTCCTCCAGGAACAAGAAGAGCCTCAAACTGTTCATTCAGGGTTTTAACAAAGAAGTCTAACCATCTCGTAGGTGGGCAGCCACGTGGTCTTTTGACATCCTCTTAGTAACAGTTAGTAACAGCTCTAGTCCAGCAGTCATCTCTAAATCGCCTTACACGTCCGGCCCATCTGATTTTTGATGTCTTGGCAAATGAGACAGCGTCCCTGATTATTGATCATCGATGGAGGTCAGAACTCCGGATTCCTTCTCTCACTTAAGTGAAAGTGATATTCCAAGCATAGCTCTTTCGATTCCTCTTTGGGAGACCCAAATAGTGTTCTCGTCCTGTTTTCGTAGGGCCCAGGTCTCTGAGGTGTATGTTAGTGCAGGAAGAACGGTGGAGTCAAAAAGATGTGCCCGGAGTTGGAGGTTCTTTGTCCTCTTAACCACTTCTTTGACACTCTTGAAGGCATTCCACGCTGCTCTCTTCCTCCTGTGCAGTTCTGGCGCCAAGTCATTTCTCATGTTGAGTTCTCGACCCAGGTACACATAGCTGCTGCATTTGGAGATGTTCATTCCATTGAGAGCCAATGGAATGTCATGGACTAGTTTGTCTTTTGTGAACACTGTCTTGGTGAGATTTAGCTGCAGTTCGACCTTTCCACACAGGCGGTCAAAGTCGTCTATCTTCTCTTCCATTTCTTCCCACTTTAGTTGTCGTGTGTCCTTCTCAAGGGTTGCACTGAAGAGTTTTGGTGAAATGACATCACCCTGCTGAACCCTTCTCTTTATGTCAATAATAAGTCCTTGTCGAATGGTGAGATCATGGTAGTGAATCCGTAATACAGCTCATGGAGAATCTTGTACTGAGTTTGAACGCCGTTTTTGTCTAGGGCCTTGATGTCTGCTTCAGTCTCAACAGAATCAAGAGCCTTCTTTAAGTCAATGAATGTTAGACAGAGCGGCATCTTGAACTCTCGTGAAACTTCAGTGAGCTTTATCACTGTGTGGATAGGTTGATCATGCTGAATACTTTTTGGAACCCGGCTTGCTCGCATGGGTGTCTGTCTAGTGCTCTGCCTATTCTATTCAGGATGACTCGAGTGAACAACTTGTAGATGATGGATAACAGGTAGATTTGGCGATAGTTGCTGATGTCATGGACGTCTCCTTTTTTGTACAACCAAACGGTCTTGCTGGTTTTCCATTGGGATGGAACTTTGCATTCGGATAGGCAGCATGTGAATAACCAAGCCAGTGTTATTGATGAGTACTGGTGGCAGATTCTTCAGGTGTTTGGGTTGAAATAGTCATCATCATCACCATCCCATGGATCATCGAATTTCTCGAGTGGTCTCAGTAACGTCTCCATTCATCCTAGCCCTGAGATTTTAGAAGCCTCTTTACTTGTCCTTCCCAACGATGCAGCATTGGAAGCTCTTTCAGGGTCAGGGGAATGAGACCCATCATTGTTACTGGTTTTGACATATGAATACACCATGGGGAGTTTGAGAGGCTCTCCCATATGGACAGGAAACTCTTGGTAGCTTGCCAGTTTCTCCCAGAGGGAGAACTAGATTATAAAATGTCGCACGGCTGCAAAGTGGCTGCGCACTTCTGGGAGCTTGGTTTTAAGTCTCTGGATGTTGGCCATTGGTGGGATTACACAGCACCAGGGGCAGTCCCTGGGTGTGACCGCCTAGCTACTGGAAAATGGGAAATCTGGGCAGAAGAAGCCCAGTCCTGATCCGAGCAGGCTTGGAGGTCTCAGCCCCAGGTCCCACACACCTGGGTTCCTCTGCAGGTACCCTCATGCATGAGGCTAGTCCAAAAGTGTGGAGAGGGGCCTTGAGCATGGCTGTAGCCAAGGCTCTGGAGGTCTTCAGCCATGGGAGCTCTGCTCTGGTGGGGAGGGAAAATGAAGCTCATCCCCTTTGAGGGGCCCGGGGAAGACAGCCAGACCCATGGGCAAGAGACTCTCTTTGTCATTCTCTTCCAGGAGCTTGGTTTTAAGTCTCTTGATGTTGGCCGTTGGTGGGATTACACAGCACCTGGGGGCAGTCCAATGATATATTAATGGTCCAATGATATAATAATTAATAACCCAATGATATATTAATCCTACTATTTTAACCTGGGGACTGCCTCCAGGTTAAAATAAGGATTAATATATCATTGGATTAATATATTAATATTTCATATTAATATAACAAATAGAATATATCTTCATATCTTTTATTCCTTAAAATTGCTTTTCTAGGAGCAGTCTAGTATAGGAATCAAGGTGCTTGCCTTGCACATGGCCTACCCAGGATCCATCCACAGTACCCCATATGATCCTCTGAGCTCCGCCAGGAATAAGCCTTGAGCATCAATGAGGATGCTCTCCCAAACTAACAAAATACCAAAAATTGCTTTTCTAAAGAAGTGAACCAATTTACAATGCCTTTAATAATACATAATTTTCTTATTTTCTTCTTAAACTTGGCTGCATCGTGTGTTGTTTATTTATTTATTGCATTTTAGTTCACACCTGTCAATGCTCACGGGTTACTGCTGGCTCTGTACTCAGAGGTTACTCCTGGTGGTGCTCAGGGGACCATCTGGGATGCTGAATATCAAATCCAGGCTAGCCATGTGCAAGGCAAATGCCCTATTTGCTGTGCTATCACGCCAGCACCAGAGTTTATATTTTAAATAAATTAATTTACCACAGATGGAAAAATCTGCCTTTGTATGTGATATTTTTCTTACCATATCATGAGTTTTCTTGTGTATCTGTAGATAAAATGCATTCTAAGATATTTATGTTTGCATTTCTGTTATAAATTAGTTATGGCCCATCAACTACTTTGCAAAGATTCTGGATTTATTAAACTCAAACAATACTTTGCAAATGATATCAAGAATAACTACCTAATCTTGGAATATACTTGTAATGATTGTTTATCAGGTGTCTACTAGAATAAAGACACAGCTTTGAGCATTCAAATTGATCTCATGAGTGAAAATCACGTCCTTTTTCAGAAATAAAAAGTATTGTTACCTTCCATTTATAATGTAGTATTATCAATGTCAACTTCATCAAGTATCATTTTCTTCTGTACTCAACAGATGAGCTGGAGCGATAGCACAATGGTAGGGCAGTCACCTTTCACGCGGCCAACCTGTGTTCTATTCCTCCGCCCCTCTCGGAGAACCCGGCAAGCTACTGAGAGTACTGCGCCCACACAGCAGAGCCTGGCAAGATACCCATGACGTATTGAATATGCCAAAAACAGTAACAATAAGTCTCTCAAAGAGAGACATTATTGGTGCCCACTTGAACAAATCGATGAGCAATGGGATGACAGTGACAGTGAGTCAATAGATATTTTCTCTTCATCTAAAATGATAGGTTGCAAGATCTATTAAGCATATCAAGAACATGAATTTTAGAGGAGAAGGTATATTTTGTTTTTTTCCATTACCATGTCACAAATCACTGCAAGGTTAGTTACATAAGTGAAATCCCCATTTATTTCTCTCAGTTATCATAGGTTAGGAGCTAGCTAAGTGCTGCAGGTCTAAAACATACTCAAGAGTCGAGACTAGAGACTTGAGTGGAGAGACACTCATTTGAAGCTTGAGTAGAGGACCATGCTTCCTGTCTTTCTGAGGCTGTAGAACTGGGTGTCCCCTCTTGTGCTAGCCAATGGATGAAGATCATTCTAGATCCTTGAGGCCTCAGTTGTTCCCTGACATGTTGTCTTCTCTATGGTTATTGCTTCACAAGTCCTGAAGAAAAGTGTCTTCAACTCGGTCCCCTCAGAGAGTATAACCTCTGCAGGTTTGCAGAATCTTGGCAGTGGGAGTCCATTAACTTGACCATATTATGTTGGTTAGAAACAAACGTAGGTATCTACAGCCCCCACGGGGATGGGACTATACTGATCACGGGCCTCCTCCTGGTTTATCTTCCCCAGAAGGGGATCAGAAAACACCTGAATTTCCTCTTCAAAACGGTTTAAAACAAGCTTCCTTCCTGATACTTTATCTTCTGTTGATTCCTCATTTGTCTACTTTGTTATTCCAGAAGTCCTTGTGCTGTGTGATAGTCTATAGTCTGTTCCTGGGCAATTTGCATGATAATAAAACTCTATTTTAAGGGTTTTTATTATTTCATCACAAACATTTGTTTCAGGATCAAACCCTACAAAGACTAAGAGTGCAATTGCTCTAATTTTCTCCCATAAATAAGTTTCACTTACCATTAAGCAGATTCGAAGGGCGCTCTCAAGGGTGTCCTATTCAGTTATGCCTTGCTGAAGGTGAAGGAATCACCTAGAGATTAGATGAAAATGGATTGGTCCTGGAATATCTTATTATTTTTATTCAACTTATTTTAATATTAATTAAAACGTCCCACACTATTTAACTGTGAAGTCATAAATCTTTTTATATACAAGTGATAAGTTCATTTCAATTGTTTTTTTGAGACTTATAACTTCACCATTTATATAAACCCAGGGCAAATTTCAGGGACTTAGGCCAGAGTGTTAGCACAGTGGTTCAAATACTTGCCTTGCTTATGGCTGACCCAGGTTCAAACTCAGGATAACATAGTCCCCTCAAAACAGCCAAGAGTATTTATGTGTGTTCATAGTTTAGGAATTTATAAAACTGTAGTCAATCTTTTAGTCTAAATTAACTAAGCTGCTTTGTGTAGCATGATGGCGAGAGTTCTAGCATACATGAGCTAATTTGCTTCAGAGTCTCTCCTGTGCTTGGCATTGCTTCTCAGTCATTAGCTACGTTTTCTCATAATAGGTTGGTACTTGAATTCTTAGAGCCTTGGGATCAAATCATGCACCTACAACACTTCAATACAACTCTGCGTGAAAATATTTAACTATTCTCTCATTTGATTTTCTCATCTTGAAATGGGAATAGAAATTCTACCTTCCTGATGTGACTGTTACTATCTTTGAATAAGATAGAACTGCAAAATATTTGCCACTTTAAAATGAATAGTAGAATCTCAACAAAAGTAAACTTCACTGTTATGGTTACCCCTGGCTGCCATCAATGTACAGCATTAGTTCCAGGCATACGTTATCACCCAGACCAAAGAGAGAAAAGAATTTTCACTAGCTATCAAATTGAATGCCTTTAACTTGTCAATAATAGATGTACAACTCATAAAAATGATAGATAGGCACTATAATAACTGAATTGACTCAGAAGTCTCTGATGGTTCCTAGATATGGGATAGTTGACTCCTGAGATCAAAGACATTGCTAGAATTGAGTCTCTTCTACCGTGTTCTCTCTCTGTGATAAGAATATTCCAGTCAGGTATTTTACTCTTGTAGCCTGATGAGAGAGACATTCCTACTCAATTTGTTTCACTCAAAATATCTGTCATTTGCTCCAATGTGATCAAATTGTGCCTTGTGCCATCACTAAGATATCGCTGTGATGAAAGAATTTAGTGTCGGGATGACCTAACACAAGAAACAGTGGGTGAGGAGACTCCAAATTGAGGCATCATCTGTTGAGGATATATGAACGTGAGGTGTGGAAACAGGGGTCTGTTAACACCTTTAAAGTTAACACTGTTGTAAGCATTTGACCAAAACTATAATATGGTTAAATTTTAAGATGATTTTGCTAAGGAGGCAAGATAATGAGTGGAAGGAAGCTTTGGCACCAGGAAAGATGGATGCTGACACTAAAGGTTGATGTGGAGTGGAAGCATCGTATGCCTGAAACACTTATTTCCAGTTTTGTAAATTAGAGTGCCTACATAAACAAAGATGGAAAGGATGCATAAATGGAAATGTTGATGTAATAATGGAGGAAGGGTGAAATCTGCATTTTATATCAATATATTTAATGCACTCAATACAGTTGTGCTTCAGGTAAGTGTCCATCTATGTATTTATAACTTTGGGTACTATTAATTAGATGTAGTAACACAAATAATCATCAGAAGTACAGAAGATAAGAAATAAAATCTAAAAACAGAAAGCCCTGAAATAGGAGTCAGAAACTTCAGGACACAGCATCTTCAGGAGTCCAAGCAGAAGAAAAAGCCACTCGGAATTTGTTCCAAATCTGTTTGGAAGCAACGTCAAATTTTAGAGCAAGAGCAAATGGTTTTTCCTTGTGTTGATGATTATTCATTATTCATCTTTTCACAACAGTATAAAGGTTTGTGGGCACCTTGGAAATCATCCCGAGGATGTATCTAGGGGGAAAGGGTAGCCTTCCAAACAAAACTCTGGAAAACGGTTTCCAAAATAAGGAACTATAGACATTTGACATACAGGAACAATTGGGGCTGTCAGAGACAATTCTGAATGTCATGATTTCCATTTTCACTTAAGGTTCCTTTCAATTTTGAGTCAAGGGCTCTATGTTTTGCCATCGTTTATTATCAAGCAGTGATACTGGACACCTATTACTTAATATTTGCATGTATTAACTTTCTCAATAGGAAAGTGTTGGCAGCTACATGTTCAAAGCCTAGAGTGGGAAGAGCCAGTGACTCTGATGATGCAATAGTGAAGATTCCTTCAAGTGCCCATTGGTTGACTGTGTACTAATAGTTCAGTTAAATCATTTAACCAACACCAAAAGAAACATTTTTTATACAAAAGGAAAAAAATCCGGCATTTCTCTTCAGGACTAGGTGGGGCCATGGCGTGGTAAGAAATCCTAAGATTGGATGAAGATCATGAAGGTGGGTTGAATCACAAAGCGGAGTGATTTCCCTGATGGCTTTGTGATCAGGTGAACAGCCCTCAGGAGACGCCACTTCATATTCCTGACTCAGCCCAGGGTGAGTGGGAGAGAACCGTTTTCCACTGTACACTTATGATAGTCAAGGCAAAACTAAAGGCAAAATGGTTATTCTCTATGAAGACTGTTTATCCTTGGGTGATTTTGAGCATGTTGTGCATTTGCTATAGAGCAAGAAATGATTTAAGCGGACTAGACATCCATTCACTGAATCTTCAAACAAGTCTCTCAGATAAACTCTCCGATTATTGTTACGGCTGAGAAAAATGAGGTACAAAGTTAAATTTGTGCGGGTCCCTCTGTGTACAGATGGCAACACTCATATGGGTTTTGTATTTTTGGTTTTTGGGAGCACCCAGCGGTGCTCAGGGACCACTGACTCTGCTCATGGGTAGCTCCAGGTGGAGCTCAGAGGAGCCCGTGCTGCTGGGCATCAATCCGGGGCCTTCCTCATCCAAAGCATGGACCGACCAAGGCTGTTTTGCTCTCTCTATGCGTATTTTCATGAGTATGTTGACAGCCCCATCGGTTCCGGGCTGTGGGGGGCTCCCGTGGAACCCCTGAACTGCCTGCGCTGCCTGGACGCACCTCTGCTTCTCTGTAACGCCAAATTCCCAATCAGGTACTGACAAACAGGATCGGAACTCCGCCTACCGACCCGAGGGGCACTCTCCCACCCGCCTACCCCGCCCTGACCCAAGAGATTACTGGGGGCGTGGTCTGTAGTGCAGGGGGCATGGCCTCAAAAGGGGGCGTGGCCACTTGCCAGAGCTGCGGCCGCTTATGCGGCCGCAGTTTTAATTTTTCTTACATTGCATACTCTATAACCTGTTTGTTTGAAAATCACCCTGGCCATCTAAATCATTTTTCACAAAAATAGTCCTTTAGCTGAGTTGAACTTCACAAAAGCTATCAGTGTATAATAGACTATCCACAAACTCCTCATAAAGACAGCATAGCCTTAAAACCATCGCTAAAGGCCCCACATAAACCAAGAGGAGAGTCTGAGAATAAGGAAGTATTCTGGAACTGGAACAAAGCCTCCAACATCAACTTAGCACCAAACAGAATCCCACCCCCACCCCTCCCGGAGAAAGAGCGAATAGGGATAGACAACTAGAAGGCATGAGTATGTTGACATATGTAAATTTAAGGTCTTATCTTGATATATTTGCATGTTGTAGCATGATCAGCATTGTGAGACCACATCACATGAACATGGTACCCTGTGGCTTATTACCAACAGATGAGCCAGTACACGTCTGCAGCTTATTTCTGATTGTTGCAGGTCTGAGTAGTTCTTTGAACTGCTCGTCACCTGCATACAAAGGTGCCAGTCATCATCAATTATATGGCTTGGTAGACACAATAGGAACTTGAAAAATGTAGAGATGGTGATAATATTGTGTGGGGAAAATTGAAGAGTAGATGGATTTCCATGGGAAATACTCCCAGGAGGGAAAAAGCAATCCTCGGGAGACAGAAAACAAATGAGCTTCTTCCCTCCCCAACTTCACCCACCCTCTATACATTTATTTTTCCTGCCTGACAGATATTTAATGCCTCTTTGTGTTTTCAGACTTAACAGAACAATGTTTCATCTTAAACTTGAAATCCTCCTATAGAAAAGAAATTACCTACACAAATCGTACACATGTCAGTGGAACAAATGTATGTCGACAACTATTTTAGAATACAAACCCAAAAAATTGTCAACCCAAACACTTGAATTAAAAACTGAGCTATGAGCTATGTACTATGTGATGATAGTCCTTTGAAGAAATTCATGTCTTATGACAAAGCAGAATCATGTGGTGACCCGGCTCCCCATCCCTCGTGGGCTAATGAGAGATTTTTATGTTCAAATATTTGCTTTTGCTTATGGGGCACACTGGGTAGTGTTCAAGGACTCACTCCTTGCTCTGTACTCAAAGATGACTCTTGGCAATTCTTGGGGGACCATATATGATGGTACTAGAAATCAGACTCCCTTTGACTGCATGCAAAGCATGCATCAGATAATTTTTTTCCTCAACCCTGTTTCAGTAAGGTAGGTATTTGCTGTTATTCTTATTCTTTGCTCGTGAGTGCCCATAGCCCTCTGAAGTTAGTGATATTGTGAGGAAGGCAAAGAAAAAACTTGGTTGGATAACTTAGATGCATGTCAGCAACTGGGAAAAAATAGTTTTCAAAGATTTTTTTTTTGTATAGGAGCAAATTCTCTGAACAGCATTTTTGAATTGACAATGATCTGGAAAGGCTTGAAATATGATGCATTAAGATATTTGTGCAAACAGCATTAAGCATGCCGCAGGGAAGAAATAATGGAGGATCCAGGGTAGAGAATGTAGAAGCAATTCTGGGAACCATGCATAAGCCTGTCATATACTTCCCAGTTTTATAGCAGGGGGATAGTGATACAGGCCATTAGCACCTCAATTGGACCCAAAGAAACAGCATTAACACCCACCCTTCCATTCACTCCTTTACAGGGGTCCTGAAAAGCTGCCTGCCCCATAGATTTAAACTTGGAGCTGTTACAAACTATATGTGTGTGTTTGTAAGGGGTTGAGGGAGAGATGAATAGGGGGGAGGGGGACTGGAGAGAGGAGAGAGGGAGGAGCAGTGGTAGGTAGAGCTAAGCAGAGAAGTGGAGGGAACTGTTTAGCACAGCTGTAGAAAAGCAAAGGCTGTTTGCTAGCTCACCGTGAAAGGGCCATGGAGTGAGCCTTGAGCACAGAGTCGGGCATTTCGCCTAAACATCGATGATTGCTAGACTCCAGTTTTGTGTCACTGTACCCTGGTCCCCCTGAAGGACACTTGCCTTACATTATGATATGAATAAACTAACGCAACACCCAGTCACAGGTTCTCCGACGGTATGATGTGAGCACTGAGATGTTGCTTTAGAATTTCATCAAATTAGCCAGCTCCACGACATATGAGCAGATGGTGTTCTAAAGTATTTTTATCCAAAATCATTGTTTAATTGGCAGTATATATTTATTCCAGAACATGTTCTATATAGGTCAGGCTGCAAGGTTAACTCATAAAAGCAGCTCCTTGGGGGTGTTCCTAGGTGGGGAACGGTCCGATCGACAGGCAAATCCCCGTGGTGAGGATAACCATAGTCACCATAGTAGCCGCTAATGGCTGAGCGCCTACTGCCTGGGAAACATGGACAGGAGGACTTGACATGCATTTAGTTTCTATCCTCACCCCATCGCTGAGACAGATTTGATTATTGAAAGATGAAGACCCCAGGTACTTCCTGTTTGAGTAACTGCCCAAGATCTCCAATCAGGAGCAAGGAGATTTGGATTTAACCAGGAGGTTCATCTTTGCAGCTGCTCCCTTAAGAGCATCTGCCCTGTGGACCTGTACTACCTTTCCACAGAGGACAGGAGCCAGGCCACGCTAGGTACGGATGACGGCCACCTGCCCAGGATGCTGCTTTTAAGCCCGGGACTCTGGGTTCCCAAGTGTGTGTGGGGGGGTGCGGACAGAGACTTGAACACGATAATGCAAAAGCAGAAGGAGCTTTATTCCAGTATACGGGGGTCAACTGTCTCACCCCAGAGGGGTCTCTTGATAGCAACCCCAACTTCAGGCAGCAAGCAGTTTACAGAGGGCTTGATTACATAAGTGGTACATGCCTGATTGTTTCAGAAAGAAATCGCCCTTTGTTGCCAAACAAAGGTGTTTTGGCAAGTGTCCAGGGTAACAGTGCTCGGGCAGCAGTTACACCGTAGTTTCCACTGGCAGTTCATGGTTCCATACGCTCCTCATTCTTCTAGGGTTACCAAAAGGCAATTTCTGGCGCATCGTGAGTTGATTGATTGAGCCACTTCCTGGGCCCAGGAACTTCCCAGGTGGGTCCAGGTTGGGCCAGCTACACATTGTTACATTGCTGGGAAACCGAGGCTGTTTCAGTTCCAGGAACTGAACCTGTGGCCCAGCTGATTTTGGTAATTTCTTCCCCTTGTCACGGTGTCGGTTTAACCCTTACACTGCCACTGAGAGAGCCTTGAGGCCATGGCCACAGTACACTAGATGGAGGACATCCGAGACGGCCCCAGGGACAGAGCTGCGCCGGGAACCCTGTGCAAGCAGAGAGGAGCTGTGGGTGCTCTGAGAAGCCTTTGCTCTCTGGTCTCTATTTCCTGAACCCAGAGAGGAAGCCGCAGTCAGCGTGTACAGTCCAGGAGGTGGACACGCCCACTTCCGTAGAGCAGATTCTCCTCCCATCGACTTCTCTCTCCCTCAGATCTTAATAGAAAAGTCAAATCTACGCCATTAATCTGGATTCAATCTCACAGAACGTAAGCCAATTTTTCAAACCCAGATTAAGTTTCCGTATCTTCCTAACTCTTTAAGAGATGTTTAAGGAGCAATTTTAGGAGAGCAGCCACATGGAGAGAGGACACAGAGATGCCTGGTCTGCCCCCTGCCTCCTCACCTGCACACTGCTTCCTCCACAGCTCTGAGGCGGTTTTGTGCATCCTGTAGGTGAATGCCCATCTTTGCCTGCCATGATTTCTGTCCTGCTGGTGATCAAAAGCAGGTAGAGGGACTCAGAACAAGAGGGACTCAGTGGAGGGGAGTGTCAGAGGAGAGGAGGAGAAATGCAAATGGTGTTGGGTCCCCAAAGTGCAGCACCCATTAACATCTTCTTCTCCTCCTCCTCCTCCTCCTCCTCCTCCTCCTCCTCCTCCTCCTCCTCCTCCTCCTCCTCCTCCTCCTCCTCCTCCTCCTCCTCCTCCTCCTCCTCCTCCTCCTCCTCCTCCCCTATGTTATACCTGGGGCATTTACTAGGAATGGAGCACTGAGTCTGGGGCTCAGCATACTTTCCTGAGGTGATTCCACTCAACAGCCTGGTGCAGCCACTGTGTTTGTCAGCAGCATTGGAGCTGAGTGTCTGCAGCTTGAGAGGACAGAGTCAGGGTTCTAATGAGTCCCGGCTGCTTCCAAGGAGTGTTCAGAGTGCAGGGAGAGACCTAACTCCCTCCTTAGGGCTGCCTTCTCTGAGGGCAAAGTGTGCAGGTCATGGGGTCCTGGATACTTAGAAGGAACTTGATGGAGACGCTTCAAAAATCAAGAACCTGTCCGCTTCCCTCTTCTGTGAATAATGCTCAGAAAAAGGGATTTTTTAAAATAGTACTTTGTGCAGGATGCATTTAAAACTGTTACCAAGTTGATCTGGACCATTATATTGAAGGATTTTTTTTTCTTTGCTTCAAAACTGATTATATGTTCTTGAAATAGAAAATAGAATCTATATGTCCTAGTTTAGAACTCTGGGAAACTTTGCAATGGAAATTGCAGAATTACATTTGGAATTGAGAAAGCCCCATTTGTTCAATCTACTTATTGCAGCTTTCTAAGATAAGATTTGTCAGAAGGCTGGGCCTTTTTCTCGACCACTGGCAAGGACTCCTAAATGGGTACATTGATTAATTATGATTCTTTCACTGATTAAACGTCAGTGACTAATCCTCTAATAAAGTGAGAAGCAACCACCAGGGTGACTGTTGGGAAACATGAGGATAAGGGGACAGAGAATAATAGGAAACTGGCAAGGGTATCAGATTTAACCAGTTGTGGGAGCTGAGGCTTCTTAAAGTCTTCCTGCATATTTGATCTGAAGGGAAACAATGAACAAGACCAAACGTGCAGCTGTTTCGGCCCATGGGGGTGGTGGGGCCACATCAGGTGCAGGCTGCGGGCGGAGAGATCAAGGAATAATGCATCTGACTGGGGTCAGCTTCCTGCAAGGCAAGTGCATGAGCCCTGTTCCAGCCTGTTTCTCTGGCTCCTTTGGAAAGAACGGCCGGTCCCCGTGCTGCGCTATCTCATAGAGGATCTGGCACAGGCATTTCTCAGGGGCCCACTGTGACAGACCCCATGGTAGGGGGGAGGGTAGCAAAGATCGCTGTCATGGTGCTTCGTCTCCCCGCAGACCACTTTGGTATGGCCAGAACCTTTGACCACATGGCTCTGCTCTTCAGCGAGTAGAGCAGTTACTGGATTCCCAGGGCCCTGTGGGCTGGACGGATGGAGTGATAGCACAGCGGTAGGGCGTTTGACTTTCACGCAGCTGACCCCTGTTCGATTCCTCCACCCCTCTCGGAGAGCTCGGCAAGCTATTGCACCCCCACGGCAGAGCCTGGCAAGCTTATTGGATATGCCAAAAACAGTAACAAATAAGTCTCACACTGAGAGACGTTACTGGTGTCCGCTCGAACAAATCGATGAGCAACGGGATGATAGTGACTTCAGTTGACTGTGGGCTGGAAGGGAGCTTACCCACTCTCCTCCCCACTGCAGTTCAGTATTTCCCAACAGCCATGGGGTCCTTGTGGGTGTGTTCCTCTTTTCTAAAGTTTCCCCCAAGAACTATTTGTTTTTTATCTCTCAGAGCAGTGCCTGGTAACACACTTTGCAATAATTTGTACCGCTTTCCGTTTGGACTGCTGACACGTTTTCTTCTGTTTGGTTTTATGGCATTGCCCAATGGTACTCAGGGATGACTCCTGGCTCTGTGCTCGGGGGTCACTCCTGGTGGTAAAAGATGTGCAGTGCTTGGGACTGAACTGAAGTCAGTCACGTGCAAGGCAGCCCCTTACCTGCTGGGCTTTCCCTCAGGATCCTACTCAGTGGTCGTAATTGTAGCTGCCCTTTATTTCAGTGTCCTTATGCTAGGGTTTCCCAAACAACACTGCCCCTGGATGGCATTAGAACTGAATACTTATGTGGGGGTGGTATTATAACTTCTGTACAAAATATGTGTGTTGGGGTTGTGGGTTGGAGTTCCTTTCTGTTGTTTAAAGAAGTAGATTTTCAGGGGAATATTGAGTTTTTTTTGTTTTAGGTTTTGGGTTTTTTTGCACTGAAAAGGGGGCATTAAGTGAAATGGTTTTGGGAACTTGTATTTTATTCAGATAAGATCTGCACCCCCATGGTGATTCATTAATAAAATTTTTTTTTAAAAGATGCTTACGCAAATGTAATGGAGTGTAAGAAACTGTAATCAAAGCTGGGGAGATAGTATAGGAATCAAGGCACTTGCCTTGCACACAGCTGATCTGGGCTCAATTCATGGTGCCCCATAGAATTCCCCAAACTACACCAGGTGTGATCCCCAACACAGAGCCAGGAGTAAGACTTTAGCACAGACAATTATGTCATCCCAAAATGAAATTATTTCTTAACTTCAATGAAATACTAAAACATAAGTAGCTTTCAGAAGTAAAAATCAACTTGGTCCATTGCCTGGATTGGGAGGAGCATTAGAAACGTACACCAAGGGGGCAGAGGGATGGGCAGTGGGCTGGACACTTGCTTAGAATTCAGCTGGCATGGGCTCAGTCCCTGGAATCCCATCTGCTCCCCTGAGCCCTACCTGGAAGTGATCCAGGAACACTGAGCCAGTAGTAATCTCTGAGCACCTTTGGGGATAGCCTTTAAACAACACACACCCAGTTAGAAATATGCACCTTCCTGTAATGTGTTTACCTTCATTTGGGGAAAGGATTCACGACATTATGGATGTGGATTTTGTTGACCATCCATTGGTTCCAAGCTTGCCATAGCTGACTTCTAGCACACGGGATTTGGGGAGCCCCTTCTCCCCTGGGGCCTGTTTATATGCTTGGACAGGGGTTTGGCCCCTGTAAGCACAATGAGAGCATTATTCTGCACATGTCACTTGCTGATCCCATGGACCAACCTTATGTATGATCTGGGACTGGGGTTGCACAATAATCCTTTCCCAGACAATGCCTTAAAAATTCTGCTTTTGCGGGGCCAGAGCGATAGTACAGCGGGTTGGGCGTTTGCCTTGCATGCGGCCAACCTGGGTTCAATCCCTGGCAACCCATATAGTCCCCCAAGCACCACCAGGAGTGATTCCTGAGTACAAAGCCAGGAGTAACCCCTGAGCATCACTGGGTGTGACCCAAAAAGCAAAAAAAAAAAAAAGTTCTACTTTTGCATACTTTTTAACACCTAAATACATATTTTATTTTTAGGTATAATGGTTATTAGTTTTCAAATATTGTTCAGAAGTAAAATCTGTTATTTGGGGGGACAATTTAAGATGTCTAAGACAGGGCAAAGATTTGTGACAGTGACAGTTTTTCGTGTCTTGCCTTCACTGATGTATTACGGATAAAGTTCTTGGCTGGTGCCAAATCAGATATTCCTTCCTAAACTCTATTTCCTTTGAAACCATTTCAGAACTGGGCTCTGTGTTATGGAATCCTTTCATCTTTTTAGAAACTTTTGCTAGTAATAGCTTCCCACTTTATACTTTGGACACCCTCTGTAGATCCATTTTTATCTCTAATTTTTCTCTTTGGACCTCTTTTGTGAGAGTCCTATTTTCAGAGAAGTTGGAAAGCCCAATTCTGGAAGGAGAGGTTTGCACCACACCCATCAGTGCTCAAGATCTACTCTCGGCTGCGTGTTCATGGCTCACTCCTGTTAGGGCCGGGGGAGTGTGTGGGGTTCCCGGGATACAACCTGGGTGAGGCACATGCAAGGGGAGTTCTGTGCTCACTATCTCTGTGGCCCAGGAAACACAATTTTTAAGTTTTATACCTTAAGCACTCCTGTACCTTGCGGGTTACTCTCCCTCACTAAGACAGCGAACGACAGGAGGTGCTTCCTTCCCTCACCACGTGTGCATAGACTGGACACTGGTTCACATCCTTCGTCCTGGGGCCTCTGCAGGTTCACATCCTTCGTCCTGGGGCCTCTTCGTCTTGATGGCCTGCCAAGAGCATTTTTCTGCTCGCAGTATGGGGGCTCTGTCACTTTTTATATGTGGTCCAGCATTTTTCATGCACGAATGTCTACAGAGTCCTTTGCTTCTAAAGCTTCTCCAGGGAGTTCTGCATATCCTGGTAACTGGGCTGCCTCCTCTGTGGAGTTTGCAGTGCTGAGAAGCTCCCCTCAGTATGCCCAGACATTGACATTGTGCCAGCCCGGTGATGATAAAGCAGAGTCACATCGACACCGCCAGCCTGGAGACCCAGGATGCCACACAGACCCTTCCCAAGTGATGGCGCTGCCCCATCACACGCTCCCAGCTGGCTTCTCCATCTCTCACATCACAAGAGAGAGGCAGAGGTGCTCAGGTCACATGCAAACACATTCTATTTCCAAGTTGCCCGCTCAGATAATACCCCTCCTTTCTAAATTAGACGTGAAGAATGTGACCTCCACCTCCTTTGTTCTTGGTCCAGAATACAGTCTCTCAGGTGTTGGCTTTCTCTTTGAGTGGGAAATAAACAGACAACCTAAGAGGAAGTCATCTGACTGAATCATGGGACGTCGAGCTTGCGTATGTTAGATCCTTCCTGTGGGGTCCCCAGCATTCACTGGTATTTAGGACATCGCAAATGGTGTTCTGAGTCCTTAAGTTCTTTGTCCCATTTAGCTTTCAAATAGAAGGGAAGTCCATCACTATTTTCATCTTAGTTGAAAACGAGAAGTTGAGGCAGGTGGACTGTGTTGTTGAGTGATGCTTCTCTGTGTACCTCTGCAGTGGAATTGGGCCCCGACTCCTGCCCAGAGAGAGTCCCCTCCCCCACCCCCCAGCAGATCATGGGTTTCCCTGTGCCTTGTTCTGCCTTTAGAATGTGATGAAGGTGGACAATCCACCAATGGACAGTTCCTAGTGGCCCTCCTAAGAAACCCTTCTTCTACTTTCTCCCTTGTTTTTGCTAAGTGGGAGGGCTTTCCAAGAAGTGCTAGGGAAGGCTGGGGGCCTCTCCCTGGGATTCTCTCATCTACCTAAGGTTCAGGGGTAGGCCTGAGGATGCAGCGTTGTTGAGACCAGGAGGTGCTGGGGACCACCAGAATCATACCTGGGGCCGTTCATGGCCTCCATGGCTACAATCAGGAATGCTAAGGGCCGCCTCTGCAGTGCCACAACCAACCTGCTGGGCTTGTGTGTGACCGCTGGACCGTCTTCCCGGACTCCGTTGACTCTCAGTCCTACCCAGGCACCACGGCAGGAGCTTAGGGCAGCCTGGTGAATGGCCAGATCTGCAGAAAAGGCACATAGCCCTTCCAAAGGCCTCCACAGAACTGGGCCGATGGTACGAGGCTCCGGTTTGCAGAGACCCAGGGTCTGATTAGCCAGTGGACATGTGGGGTCCATTTGGCCTTTTTTCTGACTCTTAGTGCCTTGGCTGGTTTCCAGGCATCGCTTCACGTCCAGGAGCCGTTCACCCTCCCTGCCACTAGCATGCCCAGCAGAGATGGTTCCCTCTCCCCACCCAGCCCCCACGTTATTCCCGGGGCCTGGCACTCAGGGACAAGGAAGGCCTTCTGAGGTCCAGGGACACTTCTGAGATTCCCAGCAACTGCATCTTGTTCCACTGTGTGTCTGGACAGAGAACCCCGGAGTGAGTTTACATGCCACTCCTTCTTTCAGCCTCAGAAGGTTTTTTTGGTTTTTTTTTTCAAGGCTAGAATTCCCAAGTGAGTTCTGTCCTTCTGAAATTGGAGCATCACGCTCTGTACCAAGCGGTCAGCCCAAAACTTTTTGATCATATTTCCAATTACTTCAGGCTGCAAGCAATCCCCAGATTTAACAAGCCTCCTACGTGCTGGGCCGAGGCGCTCCATCAATCGATCGGTTCACTCTCCAAGCCCGGCTGGAGGGAGGTCAGGCCTGGCCAGCTGCCACCGAGGCCCACTCTCCCCAGAGGGCCTGCAGCCAGCCAGCGTCCAGGACGGGGATCAGCTGCCACCGCAAAGGCCGCGTGTTCGGTTTCTGAGAGTTGCTGCTAGTTTGCTCTCTCCTGCCTGGCAGTCGAGCAGAGAGTGGGTCTAGGTGCAACGTCTGTATGACGGGAGGAAAGTTCTTAACCGTAAGCATAAGGGCCACAGAACAGCACAATAGGTGAGGCACCTGCCTGGCAGGCAGCCAACTTGGATTTAACCTCCAGTACCACAGCTGGTCTCCTGAGCTGCACCAGGAGTGTGATTCCTGAGCACAGATTCCTGAGCACTGCCACGGGTGGCCCAGAACAGCTAGATCAAAGGGCTCACGCTTTGCATGCAGAAGACCTGAATTCATTCTTTCTTTCTTTCTTTCTTTCTTTCTTTCTTTCTTTCTTTCTTTCTTTCTTTCTTTCTTTCTTTCTTTCTTTCTTTCTTTCTTTCTTTCTTTCTTTCTTTCTTTCTTTCTTTCTTTCTTTCTTTCCTTCCTTCCTTCCTTCTTTCCTTCCTTCCTTCCTTCTTTCTTTCTTTCTTTCTTTCTTTCTTTCCTTCCTTCTTTCTTTCTTTCTTTCCTTCCTTCCTTCCTTCCTTCCTTCTTTCTTTCTTTCTTTCTTTCTTTCTTTCTTTCTTTCTTTCTTTCTTTCTTTCTTTCTTTCTTTCTTTCTTTCTTTCTACTTAATGAAAAATCATTTATTTTTTACAATCCTGGAATTCTATTTTATTTTATTCTTTTGCTTTTTGGGTCACATCTAATGATGCACAGGGGTTACTCCTGGCTCATGCACTCAGGAATTACCCCTGGCGGTGCTCGGGAGACCCTATGGGATGCTGGGAATCAAACCCGGGTCGGCCGCGTGCAAGGCAAACGCCCTCCCCACTGTGCTATCGCTCCAGCCCCTCAGTCCTGTAATCTTGGTAGTCCAAGTGCCTATGGGATCCATGCATAGTAAGGGTCCTTTAAGACCTGAATTCTTTAGCACCCTTTGGTCCCCTAAGCACCACCCGGAGTGAGTCCTCTCCAAGGAAAAGGAATGAGGAGGAGGAAATCAGGGTGCCAGGCCTTGCAGAGAAAGGGGGAGCCTGCTGTTCGAGAGTCAGGTGCCCCAGGCATGAGACAGGCAGGGCACAGGCTTCTAGGCAGGCAGAGAGAGTTCCGGGTTGGTCCCCTGGTGGCAGCAGAGGCGAGAGAGGGGACAGTGCATTGTTGCCATCAGTGACACCCACAAGGGCTGGGTAAGTCATCGAGGGCTGGAGTGGCCAGTTCTGGCAGCTCGGTGGCTGGGTGCCGGGACCCCGGCCCCCAGGAAAGTGACACAGCGAGATGGCACTAGCAGTTTGCCCACTAGTTGGCTCCGGTCCCGCAGGAGGGCGCTGCCAGGACACACGGTGGCTTTTGACTGCAAAGTGCCCTTCCTGAAATGCTCCCGGTCATCGTGGCTGCCGGGAATAGGTTCGGCTTCACCGACTGAGCGTTCGTGACTTCTCAAAGCATGCTGAGGCTTGCCAGAAGGCAGGAACGTCACTTTTCATGATCAAAATGAGTTAGCTGGGGAGCAGGTTCGATAGACCCAACGCGAAAATGGCATGTGGGACTTCCAGCTTCAGTCCCTGGAAAGGGTCTGTAGAGCTACGGCTGAGGCTATTCCTGAACACGGGGTCCGGAGCCCCCTGCAGACCACCAGGAGCAACCCCAGAAACAAGGAAGGATTCTAAATCATCTGAATGGGGACATGACATGGCTCCCTGCATCAAAGCGGGTGGTTATGGGGGAAGATCTGGCTCTCAGGGTCAGTGCCTCACTCAGCCCTCAGTCCTCACACACCTTCCAGCCACGTCAGGCCCATGTCCATGTGTGGGTGGGATGCCAAACTCTCTTCAGCGTTTGCGTGGCTTTTCAGGAAAATTTCACCCGCGCTGCTGAAGCCACTTACTTCCCTCGCTCACAGGTTCTGAGCTGTATCCTCCCTGCAACACGCTTCCCACATGCCACCATCATGTAGCTATTGAATTAGTGAAACTGAATTTCTCTACGTGCGCCCCAAAGCTGACCCCCGTTGCTGCAGCTAGAGATGAGAGAGAGGGAGGGTCACAGGCCTTACCGGGATCTCAGTGGTGTGTCATCTTCATCCCCATCTGGACCGCACGGGAGGGAGATCAGCATGGGCGCAAATGTTTTCATAGCCAGAAGACCAATAAAGAGAAGTCGAAGCTGGCTGGCATCTAGCCACTGCACAGCACGGAGTAGTTAACACCTATTCATGCCTTCAATACTCAAAAATGTTCTTTGTTCTCTGCAGAGGAACTGGTGCTTAATGGCTTGGTATGACATTTCGTACATTGCCAAATAATTGGATAAGATCATCCCCTAAGCTCGAGGGGCTGAAGCAACAGCACAGTGGGTAGGGCGTTTGCCTTGCATGCGGCCGGCCCAGGTTTGATTCCTCTGCCTCTCTCAGAGAGCCCAGCAAGCTACCGAGAGTATCCCCCCGCACGGCAGAGCCTGGCAAGCTCCCTGTGGTGTATTCAATATGCCAAAAACAGTGACAACAAGTCTCACCATGGAGACGTTACTGGTACCTGCTCGAGCAAATCGATGAGCAACGGGATGACAGTGATAGAGTAAACACAGTGATTCTTAAGCCCGAGATGGAGCCAGGTGAAGGAGAGCTAGCTGGTGCTAGAGAAGAGGCAGAATCACCTCTGTGCTGGGAGTCGTAGAGCAACAGATGACGGGGAGTGACTGAGCCAAGGAGCAGGCCATAGAGGGGGTGGGGCCGGCAATTTCCAAAGCATCCCCACCTGTCAGCATGAAGAGGGGCCACAGGCTGTCTGAGCCCACCGGTCTGATGTTCCTCTCTCCACCCTGGCATCTCCAGGTGTTTCTATTTCTGCGCAGATGCAGCTTCTGGGGTTTCCAGCATGAGCCACTGGTAGCTGCTGCGGGTCCCTGCTCTGCGGCTGAGCCCCGGGAACCGGTTTCGATTGTGTGACAATGCAGACACCTGTTCTCCTCGTCCCCCCTGCTGCAGTGCTTGGTTTCTGCCTACAGACCCTTTTCATAGCGCCAGCACAGTGGGCTGAGAACATCTTTATCTCAGAGAAAGGCGCCGGCAGGGGCCACCCCCCACTGGGCTGGTACCTTGTCGCCCCTGTCTGGGCCAGAGATTGTTGTCGATGGCCCTGCAGGGTGTTTCTCAGCACCAGGCAAGGATTAAACAAAGATGTCAGCTTCCACCTTCATTCCCTGACTGGCCCAAGTGAAAGGATGGAGGACACACCTGCTCTGCTCTCTCCCTGGGGCCGCAAGCGGGATCCACTCTGGGGTGCAGAGGTCATGTGGAGGAAAGAGCATGTTTAGCTCATGAGGAATTCCTGGGTTTGAAATGCTTTTCTCGTTGTGGAAATAACAGTGAGCTGTGAGATATGAAAGAACTGGCATGTCTTGAGTTGGCTGGCCCAGAGGCACACCCTCCCTGGAATCAGCCCCCTCTGTTACTAGTTTTGGTAAATTTGGGCAGTGGTTTCCATTAATGCAGTTCTTGAGGGTTGGTAGTATTCGTCCAATGATGGAAGATTAGATGCTGATTGACTAGATTTTAGTCTCGATTTTTTGCATCTGGTTTGGGATGTTTGGATTGCGGGATACGGGGTATTATTTGGAAATTTGGGCAGTGGTTTCCCAGGAATGTAGTTCCTGAAGGTTGATGGTATGTGTCCAATGATGGAAGATTGGACACGGACTGATTCGATTTTAGTCTCAATTTTCACATCTGGTTTGGCAAGTTTGGAGTATGGGATATTGGGTATTATTTGGGGTTTTGTTTTGTCCTTTTTGGGGGGAGGCTGTGGCCACACCTGGCAGTTTTCTGGGTTTGCTCTGGGCTCTGTACTTGTGGCTCACTCTTGGCTCGACTCAGGGGATTCTGAGGAGTGTTGGGTATCAAACCTGGGTCAGCCTCATGCAAGACCTTATGCACTGTCTCTTTGCCTCTGGGATGTGGGATTTTCTTAACCTGAATGATCCCACAGCCCATTTAGGTTTTCTACAAAGGGAGCCGGTCTGCTCCACTTGTAATTATTTCTCTGCCAGATCCTCCATGGGGCCTCCGTGTTCAGGGTACTGTGTCAAGTGCCTCTCTGTTTGTTAATTATGTCTCTCTGCCATTTCCCACCCCTGTGGACATGACCCATTTCCCCTCACAAATGGGCAATATAGTTTCCAAATTTATGATTGGAATTTTTGCAGCCAAAATTGGCAACGTGGACTCATAAAACTGTAGATAAAAATCCCTTCAAGATGCCATTTCATTTTTTTCAGCCGTAAAAGGCGTGAGGTTCAGAACTGTTAAATAGTTTGCTGAAGGCAATGCTTTACAAGCATTTAATAGCCATGCATGGGTGGAAGGAGATGGCGTGTGTATGTGGAAAATGCCGGAACCTTTGGATGCAGCGAGTGGCCACAGCTGAGCAGCCTGAGGCATCTGTAATGACAGAACCTTTATGGCCTTTGTCAAGCCTGACTCAGCTTAAAGCTCTCCCTCTCTCAGTTATGACACATTCCACAATAGCCTTTTTTGCAAACTCTGGCCTCCAATCAGTTGTTATCAGAGCGACCAGCTGCCCAGCCCACTGACCACTGATGAAATGGGATATTTCCCCCCCACAGCACAGCTCCATTAAGTGATACCCTTTCCCTCAGTTTCCTCATTCCCGAGCTCCAGGGAACCCCTTCTTGGGAGGTGTTGATCCATTCTCAGGGAATTGAAAAGCTCATAATGGCAAAATGGTTTAATTAAATCTGGATCTTCCAGATCCTTTGTTCTTTTGTTTTGTTTTTCCTTTGGGGCCACATCCAGCTGTGCTCAGAAAACACTCCTGGTGGGCTCCAGGGTGGAGGTGGATGTGGAATGCCAGGGATTGAACCTGGGTTGGCAATGTGCAAGGCAAGCATCCTAGTCACTGTTCAGTCACTCTGGCCCCTGCTCCCTCCTTCTTGCAGACTACTCCTTCTGCCCTTTAGCGTTCTCATGGAATACGAACCTCTCTGTAAACCAAGAAACACTCTTAGCCGAAAGGAATTGAATTTTGAAGACCTCAGGCCTAGAATGTGTGCTTCACTTCCGAGTCAGTGGGTTCGTCAGTGGGTCATATGGCGGGTGAAAGAAAAGTGTCAGGTTAGACTACAGAGAGGCAGCAAGAAGGGGCGGCTGACCGGGACGAGAGAGTCCTGTGCATGCTGAAATGTAAATGTTCTGAACTTCACACCACTTTAGATGTTTTGTGCTGTGTTCATCAGTGGTGAGACACTTAAAAGTGACTAAGTGGAAACCTAGAGCTGACAATTGCAATTTTTAAGGCTGCAAATTTACTAGACGATGTTAACAATGTGTTGTTCATAATGGATCCTTTGATTAATAAGCCTGAAGAAAGGCTGAAAGTAATCATCTATGATTATTAAAGTTTAATGATGGAATAAAACTAAGCTAAACCTCCTTTACTAGTGGTATATATCAAGTGTATGATATCAAGAAAAACCTTGGTCTTTGGGAGTTCTCAAATATTTGAAAGGAGAGGGGAAAAAAGGAGGCATAAAATATATTTGAATAACCAACAAAAATTTATCTTGAAATGGTGAAAAACAGTAACCTCTATATTAAAGAAGCTTATCATACTACTGAAAAAATGGTCACAGTATTAAAAACACAGGGAGATGTAACACTTAAAGGGAACAGGGGGGCACATTATAGAGAAGAGAGGAGCACTGTGGCACTGTAGCACTGTCATTCCATTGGCCATCGATTTGCTCGGCGGGCACCAGTAATGTCTCCATTGTGAGACTTATTGTTACTGTTTTTGGCATATCGAATACACCACGGGGAGCTTGCCCGGCTCTGCCGTGCGGGCGGGATACACTCAGTAGCTTGCTGGGCTCTCCAAAAGGGACGGAGGAATCAAACCTGGGTCAGCCATGTGCAAGGCAAGTGCCCTACCCACTGTGGAGAAAAACATGGTAAATGGGTTTGTGTGTGTGTGTGTGTGTGTGTGTGTGTGTGTGCATGTAACTATTGTGAATAACAAGAGTTACTTGTTCCTTGAAATGTTGGTTTGAGGCACTGAGGAGATAGAATAGCAAGTAGGGCACTTACCTTCGAGTGGCCAAGCCTGGTTCCATCTCCAGCGTCCCATATGGTCCCTGGAACCCCACCAGGAGTGATCCCAGAGTGCAGCAGCTGTGTGTGTTCCAAAGATTACACTCACCAAGCAAGACAAGTTAACAATGGCATGTCATTTTTCTTTCTTCATACATTATAAACCCCTAAATACGCAAATCCATTGAGGACCAAAATAGAATCAAAACACAGAGGAAGAGGAAACTGGTTTTCTTCTTGGATGGGGACATTTGAACTTACCTCTGCCTGGACACAGGTGCTCCTGGAACACATGTCTTTGGATTTGAGCCAGGATGCACATCACTGGAATCCTTCGTCCTCAGACCTTCACTTTCGGACTGGAAGCCCATCACTCAATTACCTGCATCTCCTGTTTGCAGACAGCAGCTCATGGGACACTCAAGCCCCAGGTGATTAGGTGTGGCAGTTCCTCAGATAAATCTCCCACTCTATCTTTCTCTGCACTCAATGTTTTCTTTTTCCCTGGAGAATATGATCTCTCTCAAAAATTATCATGAACACTCTCAAATTTGAAAAAATATAAAATATGGGAAAAATAAACTCAACAATCTTGCTCTATGGGATGGTTCACAAAAACAAACAAACCTCCTAAGCATGAGGAGAATAGTACCTACTGGAAACGTGGGCTTTTGGAAAGGAAGGACAAGCGCAAGAAATGTAAATATGGGGATAAATTGAAGTCACTATTTTTTTCCTATTCTTTGAACTACAGTTGACCACTGAAAGCCAGTAATAGAGCACTGAGTTTCGGGGCCTGTAACATATAAGGAAATAAACATCACAGTGGTGCCTAAATGTGATTATTTGCTTTCACATTTTGTAAATGAAAGCTCCTCTTGCCATAGCACTGAGATAATAAAACAGTATAAAGTTGAACAAAATAGTGTGTGGCCTTTACTCTGAAATCTTGAGAAAGGGCTGAGAGAAATGTGGGAAGATGTAAATAACTGGAAAAATAGAATGAACTCATAGTTATGATTCAATAGTACAAGTTTGGGGCCAGAGTGTAGTGCAGGAGTTAACACATCTTTCTTCCACTCAGCAGACTCCAGTTCCATCTCTGGTTCCCAGAGAACCTAAAAGAGTGATCCCTGTGAATAAAATTAGAAATAAGCCCTGAGCCCCACTGGCTGTGGCCTCAAACCCAGATATATATATATATACATATATATATATGCATATATACTTTTTATAAAGGTAAAGACAAATTATTAATAAATGTACATATATCCATATATACCCATGTGTATATATACATACATGTGTGTATATATGTATATTACTAATTTGTCTTTACCTCTGTAAAAAGCCTATTTTCTTTTTGCATGAGGTATAAACTAGATCAAAAACCAATATGGTATTTGACTACAGTATATATTTTTCAGAAATTAGAAATTACTAGATTTCGACAATGTTGTCTAGTTCTGCTCCCCTGGAAGTTTGGGAAAAAAAGATAACTGTCAGGTTGTGGTGAAAATGACCCAGATCAATTCATGGAAATTTCTGGAGTAAAGCCTTGGCTTGGGGCTCTCCTGAGGGAGGCGCCTCCTCCATGGACGAGTCTCTCCTGGGTCCAGGAGTCCTGCCCCTCAGCAGCTGTGGCCAGGAGATCAGCCCTGTGAGCATGGGCTGTGATGGAGAGTAGGTCCATCAACACAGTGGGGGTCCTGGCTGATGCCACTTGATAAATCAAAGATGCTTATTCCTGTATTGCACTTTCGACCGATGGAACCTCTGTGTCACCTCTGCAGGAAAACCCCCTCTCACTGGCTCCAAGTTCTTGCCTGATCTAAGCCCTTCTGGGTACCAGAGATGTCTCAATTGACTTTGTGCATCTGAGTGAAACCACCCTGGTAGATCATTTCTCCAGTTGATCAATATATATGTGATGACTTTTCCAGCCAGCCAGACACCTCAAAGGGTTTTGTTCTTAGATATTATAAATCTAATTCTGAACTCTGGCAATGCAAGCGATATCATATACACAATAGCCAATGCAGTCTTATAAGAGGAGAACTTGGATGGAGGATTATTAATAGCAGGTCTCAAGATATATTAGTAAGCGACAATAATCAAGGCAGTGATTGACAGGAAGTGATTGACAGCATATTGACAGGAAGATTGAAAAATAAATCAATTATTATAATATAATAAAGAGTCCGGAAATAAAATATACATGTCAAGTGATTTTCTGCAGAGACACCAAGACACCAGGCTTAGAAAAGTCTATTCAGCTTATAATATTTAGACTACTGTTTATCTATATTTAAAAAAATTAACTTTAGAATTAGTTCTTAACTGATGTAGCATTTAGGGGCTAGAAATGTGGTAAAGCAAGCAGGGCGTTTGCCTTGCAGGTGACTGACCCAGGTTCAACCCCTGGGCACCTCATGTGGTTTCCTTGAGCCCAGCAAGGAGTGATTCCTTAGTTCAGAGTAAGGAGTAAGTTTTGAACACCACCTGGTGTGGCCTCCAAACAAAACAAAACAAAACATGTAGCATTTCATCAGAAATGTATGTATAATTGTATGGCTATAAGTAATCAAGTTTTTAGAAAAGAAACACATGCTGATATATATGAACTAAATTTAGGTTAAGCAAAGCTTTTAAAGGACACAAAAAGAACTAATTATGGACAAAAATTAGCCCATTAAACATTGTTGAAACAAAAATTTCTGACAAAACACTAACTGAAAAACTTTAAATACATACAGTTTTTAGCAGATCATTAATAGAAAGATAACAGTGATAAAGTGTCAAAGATTTAATGAAGTCTTATAAAATAAAATTATCACAGAGGAAATAAGCATTAGAAGAAGAATCCAATGCCATCTATTACAGTTAGAAGAACAAAAATTGACAGTAAAATGCACAGAACACACAATGTAATAATAGCAATATTTCCCATGGACTTGAGCTCTCAGATGTTACCAGTGGCAGTAGAAGATGATGGTGCAGCCACGTTATAAATATTTGGTAGATTCTTATCAAATTAAATGCATGGGCTAGAGGGAGAGTACAAGGAGTCCAGCACCTGCTGTGTGCACAGCCAAACTGAGTTAATCCCTGGGATTGCCAGGAGTGACCCCTGAACACAGAGCCAGGAGTAAGCCCAGAGTACTGCCCATGGTGACCCAAAATAAAAATAGATAAGTGAATAAAAATAATGTTAACAATATACCTGGCCTGTAACCTAAAAAAATTGCGACTAGTTTTTATGTAAGAAAATAAAAAGGACCAGAGGGATAGTCGACTGGGTCGGGCAGTTCCCTTGTGTATTCAGCCCACCCTGGTTCAATTCCTGGCATTCCATATGGTCCTGGAAGTCCTTTTAGAAAGATCCCTAAATGCAGAGCCAGTAGTAAGCCGTGTGCACCACCGGGGGTGGTCCCCAAACCAAAATAGTTATAATAAAAGAAGCATTTAAAGCCTGCATCCATTCATTTTCCCCCCACTTTATGTAAACACCATGGTTTGCAAAGTTGTTCGTGATGAGTTGTTACAGGCATTCACTATTCCACCCCCAATCGCACCACCACTGTCACCTTCCCTCCACCACTGTCTGCATTTCTCCAGCCACTCTGCATGCCCGCCTGTGTAGTAGGCCCACAGAGATTTATTTTATGTTGCTTGCTACCAGTAAACAGATAATGGAGTGATCAAAAACTTATTTCTGTAGAAGAAAATTTGTGAAAATTGTTGTCTGTTACCGGGGTCGAGAGGCACCAAGTCCTTGTCCGAGGTTTTACTAAGTTGTTGCTGAAAGTGAAGCCTTCTGTGTTAATGTTTTTGTTAGTCAAGATCGGTTGTCTTCAGCGTTAGATTCCATTCAGTCTGGCTTTGTTTGGGTGGGACAGGCCCCACCCACTTTTGAGACCGCCTGCCCTGGAGGTCTCAACCAGGAATGGGTGTCCAAGAAATTTGTAGCCTGCATCCATTTTAAACACTTTTACATAGGTGTTCCTAGCAGCTTTGTTCAAAATAGCTGAAACTACGTAGGAACGATGTGTTAGGAGCCAAAATGATGACTGATGACTGAGTTGTGTTCATGCATATTAAGCAATAAGTAGGAATGAACTGACAATCCACAAAGCCTTTTCAACAGATCTTGAAAACATCTAGGACAAAGGAAGCCAGCTACATAATGAATAATTTCACTCTATGAAATTCTTGAACAGTCAAAACTAATATGTGGTGATAGAAATCAGATCAGTGCTTGCCTTTGGAGGAGATAGGTTTGTTAAAAAAAAGGGAATTTTTAGGACTGATAAAAATACTTCGTGTCTTGATTATGTTGGAGATTTCTGATAGATTTGTCACAGCTTGTTGGACCTTAAGGTTTGTACAGTTTCTAATGTGTAAATTATTCCTCAACTTTAAAATGATATAATTGGGAGTGAAATGATTCCCTATGGGTTATTTTTATCTCTCAAAGAAAGAAGGTGGTTTTGAGCTCTGGCTCCATAGTAAAAATTTTAGCTTTCAATTGTAGATTTGTCACTTCTAAAGGGGTCACTGCCCAGTGATCCATGTTCTGCAGATTTTAGATACACCATCTGTAACCCCCTTAGCCAAAAAAGTCACCAATACAAATAGTTGTTACCACCATGGTTTTTATTATTACCTTTATTATCACTCATAAGAGGGGATCTGATAGAGAATACAATAGCTCATTAAATTCCAGGTGTAAAAAATTCAGAAAGGGGGAAAAGAAAACTGCAGTATTGTTTGCATACCCCTCAAGTTCAATTGCAAGCATTGGAGTTTGCTTCCAGATTATTGGAAATCTGTGAAGTCCTTGTGAAGTGTACCGATGTCTCTATATATGTTGTATACATATTGTTTAGAATTTTCAGGACTTTTGTGGATGTTATATGTATCGATGGATTATCTTTCATCCTATTGAGTAATTTTTGAGGCGGCTGATTACTCCTGGCTCTGTGCTCAAAGATTACTTGTGGCGAACATGTGGGATTATCTGGGGTGCCGGAGATTGAACTCTGGATCAGCCAGGTGCAAGGCAAGCACCCTACCCATGGAACTGTCCTCTGGCCCCTTGACTCAGTGGTCAATCATCTTTCCAAAGTAAAATCTAAGGAATCTTGCCTGGCCCGTGAGCCATTTGTTCTTCTCTTCGCATTTCTCCCCTCTGCTTTGTTTGGTTTCACAGCTCTCCAGTTTTTCTTGGACTTAAGGTACATTAGTAGGGCTGGGAGACAGGAAGGTTTTACAATACTAATTTGGACAAAATAATGGAGATATTGTCAACCACGTAGAGTTTTGAGTACTTTTCTCAAAAACCATAGGGTTATGTGATTTTAAAATACAAATATGGGTTTGGAAGACAGAAAATGAGTGAAAAATAAAGGGTAGTTATATTCAGGGGTCAAAATGAGCATGGTGAGGGCCAGGAGTGATAGTATAGCGGGGAAGGTATTTGCCTTGCATGCAGCCAGCTTGAGTGTGATCCTCTACACCCATTTAGTCCCCCAAGCAAACTGCCAGGAGTAATCCTAAGAGTAGAGCCAGGAACAACCCCCAAGCATCACAAGGTGTGTCCCCAAAACAAAACAAAACTTTAAAAATGAGCATCATGAAGCCAATTATTGCTTTTATGGGGAGGAGGGGCTGGGTGACTCTGGGTGATGCTCAGAGTTTATTCCTGGTGCTCTGAAGACCAATACAGTGCTGAGGATTAAACCCAAAGCAGAGCACCTTACCTACCCTGGATACCATGACCCTCGATCAATCACTTCTCAATCACCAAATGCAAACGTATTGGCAGTAGCAAAGCGTATCAGAATAGTGTGGTTTCCTGGATTTGCTACGTGAGAGGTTTGTGTCTGTGTTTGCTGCAGTAGAGAAAGGGCTGCTTGGGAAGACTCTGGAGAACAGAAAAGAGTCCTGTCTCATTGTTGTCAGTGTCCTTGGGGGTCTGGAAACAAGTTGTTACGTGCCTGCACTAACCATCTCTCTGCTCTGCCCTGCTAAGCATTGTCTTGCCTGCCTGTCTGTTTTCCAAGAAGCAAGGGAAATGGGGAGGGATGAGCAACCCTCTCCCTTGTGTGAGCATGCTCAGAGGTTGCAGGAAGCCTGTGCTCTTTTCTGGATCAGACATGAGTCCCATTATTGTTTGGGGCCAAGTGCTTAGCTGAATCTTCTGCAGACAAGGAGAGTAGCTACAGATAGAACAACAAAATTGAAACTAGATATCCCTGAAGATCCCAAGCTACAACGAAAGATTTATTTTTAAAAAAGCTCAACAGATTTTCGTTTCCTTTATGCAATTTATTTCAAAATTTCTTGTGTTTGGCGAAGATGATTATTAGGAGCCAGAGTTCTCATTTTTCTTTCTTGTTTTGACAGGTAGTACTGAAAAGTAGTTAAGAAGTATAAACTTCAGTGAGTATTTTATTTAGAAATATTCTGTGTTGACAAATAAGCATCTGTGTAAAAACTAAGCATTCACAAATTACCAATAATTGAAGGGCTGTAAAAAAAATAATTAGACTGCTGTTGGGTAGACTCTTGGAAAGCTGGGAATAAGTGTAGCTTATTTAGTGATATATATGGGTAAGTGTATGATTTTAATAGAAACCAATTAGCAAAGCTTAAGACAAGAAGGATGGAGAGAAGATCCATCCGCTTGGCCTTAAGAGGAGTAGAGAGTCGAAGGTGAAAGACTGTAATGGAGAGAGATCAACTTGGGTTAGACTTCAAGTGCCATCTGAAGCTGGGTAAGGGTTTGGCTGTTACTCTGTAGGCAACGGGAGAGCAGAGGTGAGTGGTAAGTTGTTAGGTCTTCACTAATGATATACTTCGAGGAATATATCCAGGGTTGATATAGTTCAACCAAAGGGTTTCTAAAAGTGATGAATAACCATGAAGAATTTTAATAGACCCAAAGCAGGGAAAATACAAGACTTTGTGCATCGAGAAAGCATACTGGGCCAGGGGTTCAGATAATGAAGTGACTCTTCTAAATGCCTATTAATAAATCTTTTCCATTTTTAGTCCCAGAATCATTGTGAGAGTATTGTGTGAGTATTGATATTCCATACACACAGTGATAATGTAGGAATACAATTAAGATATGCATGAAAGTGCATAGAAAAGCAGAGGGTCATTCAAATCCTACATTCTTGTCATTTGAACCAATACTATGATATCACCATATTAGAGCAAGCAGCAGGCAATTATGTTAAAGTGCTGTGTTGGTCCATTATTGCCCTTGTATTTTAATTATGATACTTGGTATGTGTCAGAGAACCACTCTCCTATTTGATTCAGAGAACAGCACAGCCCAGAAATATTCAAACCACAGTTGCCACCATTCAATCCAGTTCGAAAACATTCAGTCCATTCAGTGATTTCAATTTTTGTGCCAGTGCTATAACAGTGCCCACAGAAAACAGCTTCCTAAAATATGCCCTGGCAACTGGGGTAGAAGGCATCCCTCTATATGCATTAAAAGCTGTATGGATAACTTGTTTTCTGAGCAAGTAATCAAAGTGAGTTATCATTCTGTCTTTGCAGAAATAAAAAACTCGAAGTGAATAAAATTAGAGGGCAAAAAGCTTTTTATTCAGCCATCAGGAAAATATACTGAAACTGAGGCTGGAGGCCCTGGGGGAAACCACTTCTGACCCTCTTCTTCAATCCCATCACCCCAAGAAATGATGGATAGAAAATGCCTTTACTTACATTATCATTTTGAGTATAGAGAGAGAAGAGACAATTCCAGATAGGTAAGCACCACCCAGAAGTGATAGAATTTGATGTAGAGGGGTACATGCACTATTCCACTCTCAGATTACATCACGCTATTTTCCACACTGGTGAAGAACTGTTCCTTGGAACATGCGACAATAGAGATATCAGTGGTGTTGGTGTCCTTGTCAACATAAACTTGGCCATGAGCATTGATAATTCAAATGCCTTACAACCCGAATAGAATGATTATGCTGGAATAGATGTGGCTCACTGCCTGAAGTTTCCATCTTTGTCGTCTACGCACCAACAGCCAACTACGATGAAGAGAAATTGAGAAGTTCTACATATAACTAGAGAAGTTCTATAAAGAAAATCACACGTTCTACAAGATCATTGTCTGTGATTTTAATGACAAGATAGGACTGAGAATGTCACCTGAAGAACTCCACATTGGGACCCATGGCCTAAAATGGAACGAACAGGGTGAGAGACTGTCTGAGTTCATGTCGACCAAGACCATCCATGGTAACTCACAGTTCCAGAATGCTGAATCTAAATATTGGACTTGGGAGTCTCCCTGTGGACAGTTCCACAACAAAATTGACCACATCATATTCAATCAATGGTTTTGCCTGACCGATGTCACTGTTGTCCCAAAATCCCAAACGGGATTGGGCAGCACCATCTCCTTCGTGCAAAATTCTATCTCACGAAGTGGGGAGAAAGGATGGCAAAGTTTAAGTTTAAGAAGAGAACTCCCAGAATATCCACCAACTGGGAGCTCTTTGGCACTATTGTGGCAATGTGGGAAGATGCCGTTGTTGACAACATTGATGAGGAATGCAATAGACTGGTTCAGCACCTCCATGACTGTGTGAGGAATGCAGAGAGTGGAAAAGCCACAAACAGACACCTGTCTTCGGAAACTCTTGAGCTCATTCGCCATTGTGGTTTGGCATAAGCCTCAGGCAATCACAAGCTAATGTCCAAGCTCTCAAAGCTGTGCAGAGAAGCGATAAAGGAAGACCTCAAAGAGAGAAGAGCAGCAGTGTTGGCCGATGCGGCAGAAGCCAGGGAAAGTATTCACAATGCTCGCCTGTCCTTTGCCAACTATAAAACCAAGTTACCTGCCCTCTGACTTCCTGATGGATCTATCACATCCTCTAGGAGGGCAATGGAGAGGATTATTCATGACTTCTACTTGGATCTCTTCGATAGCCACATCCACCTGCCCACATCTCAAATTCTGCAGGATTGTTATGTCATCCCCAACATTCTCCCTTCCAAAATCCGACATGCCATTTCTTCAGTAAAGACGTGTAGAGCACCCAGTCCAGACAAGGTCAGACCTGAACACCTGAAGAATCTGCTGCCAGTACTCATCAATACACTGGCTCTTCACGTGCTACTTGTCCTAATGCAAGGTTCCATCCCAATGGAAAACCAGCAAGACCCTTTTGTTGTACAAGAAGGGAGACATCCACGACATCGGCAACTATCACCCAATTTGCCTGTTGTCCATTGTCTACAAGTTGTTCACTTCATTCATCCTGAATAGAAAAGGCAGAACACTAGACAAAGGACAACCATGTGAGCAAGCGGGGTTCTGAAAAGGATTCAGCACGATCCACCATCTCCACATGGTGACCAAGCTCATTGCAGTTTCGTGAGAGTTCATGATGCCTCTCTGTATAATGTTCATCAGTTTAAAGAAGGCCTTTGATTCTGTTGAGTCTGAAGCGGTCATCGAAGCCCTAGCCAAACAGAGTGTTCAAACTCATTACATCAGGATCCTCCATGAGCTGTATTACGGATTCGCCACCAGGATCTCACCATTCTACAGTGAAGTGATCATAAACATAAAAGAGGGGGTTGGCAGGGTGATACCATTTCACTGAAACTCTTCAGTACCATCCTCAAGAATGTCATGTGACAACTGCAATGGGAGTGAAGATAAACAGTCAGCAACTTTACCACCTCCGCTTTGCCGATGACATCATTCTAATAACATCAAACATTAGCCAAGCAGCAAAAATGCTGGCCGACTTTGACCACGAGTGTGGAAAGGTCGGACTGCAGCTGAATCTCACCCAGACAATGTTCATGAAAAACAAACTAGACCCTGATGTTCCATTTGCTCTCAACACAGTAAACATCTCCAAATGCAGCAGCTATGTGTACCTGGCTCGAGAACTCAACATGAGGAATAACTTGGCACCAGAACTTCGCAGGAGAAAGAGAGCTGTGTGGAATGCCATTGAGAGCGTTGAAAAAGTGATTAAGAGGGTGAAGAACCTCTGCTTCTGGGCACATCTTTTCGACTCCACTGTTCTTCCTACACTAATATATGCCCCAAAGACCTGGCCCTACACAAACAGAGTGAGAACGCTATTCAGGTATCCCAAAGAGAAATCAAAAGAACGATGCTTGGAGTATCACATTTCACTCTATTTGCTCAAGCAAATAGAAGATCAAGGGAATGACAAGTGATACAAGTGATTGCTAGCTCGAGCTAGTGTCCAAGTCCCATCTAATGCAGTGGAATCATAACAAGGACCTTAGCTTGATCTAGCAATAAAGTTCCTTTTGCATTATTGTGTGTGCACTTGGTCTCTCCACTGTTGGATATCTGAAGCTCGGGCACAACATCTGGTGCCTTGGCCTTATTATGTCAGTGGTCAGCAATTAGAGTTGACCAGAAACTGTAAGTCCTTCCTCAGGGAAACTGAAACTGAGGCTCAGTTGAGACTTAATGTTAGCCGCAGCTAGTCGTGGCATCAGTTTCGCCCTCACAGCATAAAGAAGGAGCTCCTGGCTTCCCACACATCAGGACCCCTGTGACAGGGTTCCAGACATGATTTCTCACAGCCTGCTCCCCAACAGAGGAAAGGAGCTACGACCTCATGGGGCTCCCTTAGGCCCCACCTTGCAGAGGCCTTTGCTGGTTTATCATTTACTGTCACCATCTGCAAAGCGACACGTCTTTCAGCAAGTTTCCTGTTCTCATTTGGCCTTAGGCTCACAACTTCTGTAGGCAGCTTTGCTCCAGAGAGAGCAAGATCAGAGTACAGGGCGGCCCTCCATTTTGCTTAGCAAGAAGCTAGAACACACAGTGACACCCTCCTCCACTCCCAACAGAGACACGTGCTGTCGGCGTGAATAAAACGTTTCTTAAAGAACGCTAAGAGGCCAGACTCTAGGTCAGCAGGTGTTTTTCTTTAAAAGACAACAGAGAAAGTATCTGAGATGTGAGACATTTCCAGCTGCCGTCTGTTGCAAATACCAACTCTGACTTGAGGCAGAAATGAGTACAGCTGTGTTCCAATAAAACTTTATCGACACTAAGCGGGTAGTAACCGGCAGACTGCTGTAGGTTGCTAAGCCCTGGAGAGAATGGCCAGACTTCATCACTTACTCTTTGTCTTGGGACAACTTGCTTAACCTCTCTAAGCTTTCGTTTATTTTTCTGGAATAGTGGATTATGTTTCTCCTGAGGTGAAAGTGAGATTATTCCAATGAGATATAATGCATAAAAAAAACACCTATTCTAGGGCATATGTTTGTTCCCTGACATATTCTACCTCTTACTTCTATAATAAAAAACTGATCTCCAGTTTTTCTGTTTACCTTCCCAGGTAAAGGTAAACAGAAAAACCTCTCAATTCTTTCCCAGGCTCATCTCTAAAGGAGAGCAGTTACTCTATTAAGCACCCACAGAAACAGCCGCTTCCTTCCTTTCTATGTCCCTCATGATGAGGATTGTTGGTTCTGCTTTTCAGAGAAGAGCCTTGTTAGTTGCACCCGGTCACCCCAGAGGAAAAGTGCCCGTTTGTTGTCTACAAGTGAACTTTCCTCTATAAACCTCCCTCTAGAATGATGGTGTTGACCTCGAACCATGAGGAGAGCCCATGATGGGACCTGGAAGCCTGTGTCTGGAGCTTGAGGGAGGCCCAGAAGATAGCTGAGCGGTCAGGGAGAGAGAAGACAGAGAATAGAAGACAGAGATAGACCTTCTCAGCACCTGCTTCTGTAGGTGGGGGGGGGGGTCCCGTGCAGCTGTCCCTGGGCTCCATCCTGGATCACATTTGACTTTCAAGCCTGTCCTTGTCTGCTCTGGCTGTGCTGTTCAGAGACTCTCAGCAAGGCCACTGCATCCCCATTCCTGGAATGGTGACAAGCCCGATTCCTTCTCCGTGGCTGGATGTGCAGAACAGTAAATCAACACAGGACCTCGACTAGCCGACCCTGACTTTTCTTGAGAGCTGATATGTGAACAAAGGCTGTTCAGAAAAGGTCCTACTTTAAGTGTATTCATTGGCAATGCCATTAAGTCCCTTTGGTATATCCAGAACAAACCCCAAATGGCCTTAAAACATTCTTGTTCTCATTCCAGATGTCTAAGCCAGTCGAACATGTGTGAATGGGTGTGGGAAGGACGCTTCTGGCTTCTATTTCTAGCAGGAGCTGTTTGAGTTCTCGCATGATGCCAAGACTGACGAGAGCCTTGTGTGTTTTGTGACTATAAATGTGGCTCCTCTCTGGCCCCAAAGCCCAACCGTCTTCAGAGAAGTGGCCTTACCGTGTGGCTACTTCCAGAGTCTCAGCAGGGGCTGTGTCCCCTCTCCTGCTCCTGACCGCTTGCTCCACCAGAGAGCTGTGTGTTCTCTTAAAAAACAAACGCAAGCCTGACACTCCCCCACTTGGCTGGTGCTTAGACACAGGGACATGGTGTGTGTCTCTTGCCAGCTCACAGCCTGACCCAGATAGCCATGACTCCTGGTGGGGTGACAGCACCTTCCCAGAGTGTGGCATGCTGTCTCCACATTATCCCTCAGGGAGCAGCATGAATGTCAAGCAATACTTAAAAACTCCAGGGAATTCTCTATTTTACCCCTCCTGTTAGAAGGAAATTACTGTGAAATACAAATTAATCATTTTATTCTAGCCTCCCGAATGCTGTCCAGGGTACTCTAGGTATTCAGTGAGCAAATACTTATTGACTGAATAAATAAGTGGATAAATTAGCATGATTTCTGCTTGCAGGCAGTTTGAAGGAACATACCTTAATAATTATAAATGCTTCCTGATCACTATTTTATATTTTCAGTATTAGAGAAAATGCCGGAAGGTTATTATCAGGGATGGCCCTGAAAAACAAGTAAACAACATTTGGCTTACCATGTGCAAAATAATTGCAGATGTTCAATACCTAATATGGACAATAATATCAAGAGATCAATTCTTTATTTTCCCTCTAATATAGCATTTATTCTTGTGGTCTTCCACCTAGAGCATATCATAAGGATTGAGCGATAAATATAATTTACTGACATCAATGAATGTAGTTATTCATTTTCAGCTGACCTTGACTAGAAACCTAGCATTAGTGGGCCAGTTTCACTGTACTACTCAGTAACTAAGGTAACATTGCTTTGATAAAATGTAACTATTTGTATGCCTCCAGCCTTCAGCATTTCACATATCTACCTGTTCTTTCCTAAGTCCTGCCACAATCTATGATCTTCTAAGTCTCATTCCCTGTGAAATATTCCACCCTAAATGGATAATGTCTATAACAGCTTAATACTTTCCCTTATTTTCCTGAGTGACTACTCATAAAAATTGCCTGGGTTATTTCCAGTTGATTTGTTTCCATTTTATTCATATTGGAGCTTTTATGTGATTGAACCATCCATGCACTGGGGTATTGTATCATAGTACTTCACCCTTATATCCTAACTCTAAAATACGATTCTTTAAGTGGGACAACTCAGATCAGACGCACTGAAGATCACAAATTAGGTCCAGTGGGTGGGCTCAGGCTGTCACAATGGTAGAGTCTATTGTTGAACCCCCACAAGCCCGTGTGGACTTGCTCACTTTGCTTTCTAACTTTGAACCTCTTTCACCATCTTTCTCTGCCTTCTCTCTCCCCAACCGCTCAGCTGACTTGCATTCCCCTCACTGCTTTTGTTCCAAGTCCCCTGAGATCACTGGGGCTTGGCAGGAAACCTAATGAATCCCAAGTGTAGGAAACCAACGAGTCTGCAATAAAGTTAGGAAAAAATGGCTTTAGTCCAAGATGAGAAAACCTTAAAGGCCTGAACTTTCTTGACAAAAACAGACAGGATGTGAAATTTTCAGAAGCCGAATCCAGAAGCTGAGGTGCATGCTTCTCCATAAAGTGTCTCTGCATCCCAAGGCAAATGTACCCATCACAGTTAAATACTTCCATATTCCAAGCCATAAATCCATATTCTTATGAAACAGTTCCAATAGTCTTCTGCTGGTAAGGAGGATATATATATATATATATATGTATATATATACATGTATATATATATATTCCTTTTTTAAATCGAATCACTATGAGAAGAACACAAAGTTATTGATCATTGGGTTTCAGTCATAAAATCATAAAATACTCCACACTGGTCCCTACACCAGTCAGCATAAATTTTTGGCAGATTAATTTCTCGATGAAGTTCATACTGAGCTGCTGGAGTCTAGCTGGTGACATGGCAGCAGCTTTGGAGGCCGGGAGCATGAGGGTGCCATCAGGGGCCCCAGGGCTCTCTCCCGGTGAGTCCAGGCTGCTCATGGCAGATATTTGAGGCATTATAGCAGTCCTAGGCACTTGGTTGGACTTGAAAGAGCTTTAAAAAAATGACACATTCATCCCTGTGGAATTATGTAGCGTCTCTGTGCCATGGTGCCCTGCAGCCTCAGAGCTGGGAGAGGCACCTGCCTTCATGCCACTGCCGTCTTAGCCTAGGAATGTCACTGCCACTGTCACTGTCCATTGCTGATCGAATTGCTTGTGCGGGCACCAGTAATGTCTCCGTTGTGAGACTTGTTGTTACTGTTTTGGGCATATCAAATATGCCATATGTAGCTCGCCAGGCTCTGCCATATGAGTGAGATACTCTTGGTAGCTTGCTGGGCTCTCCGAGAGGAACGAAGGAATCGAACCCTGGTCGGACACGTGCAAGGCAAGTGCCCTACCCGCTGTGCTATCGCTCCAGCCTAGCCTGGGAATATATATATTTAAAAACAAAATATAACCAAAGATCCCTGCAGACTGAGGTTCTATTATGGGGTCCTAGTTTGTCCCCTAAAAGTTTAGACCTGTGGCTATTTGCCACCACCTTCATGTCCTTCAGGCCTTTCTGACTTAAGTCACATCACACTTTTGGAGTGAATCATTGCTGCGCAGTGTGTTAAGCATCAGAGAGAAAGGAGAAGGAAAAGATGGTAAGTTTTGAGGGGGGGTGGAAGGTCTTGCATACGGCGCTGAGGAACAGGCAGAGAAGGACATTCACCCGTGGCAATCTGTGGAGAGTCCAGAAAGCCCATGGGTTTGAGGAACTCCTCTGCAAGATTCGGCTCTCTGCTGCTTCTGGGAATCGAAACCAAGGAGCAAACAGATTAACCGCACCTCGCACCAGGTCTGGAGTGCATCAGTGAGCGGGGAGTTGCTTATTAGTTGGCAGTCACTGAGGTCTGCTTCTTTTTACAGGACATGAGTGTGTTTTCCTCCACAGGGACACGCATGTAGAGAGGCCATATTCACATTTGATTTTCCACCCACTGGCCCCTTTCTCAGAGTGCCCCCCTTTCCCCGTGAGCAGAGAGCTGGGCAATTGTGAATTCTTCTTTTACATGTTTAACTGCAGATTCAGAAACAATGGTTGCAGTCGTGTTGGCTTTTGTGGTTTGGGGATTCCAAAGGAGGTACTGTATCTCCTTTCTCAAGGTCAGGAAGCCTGGTTTAAATTCCTCCCGTGTCCAGAGCAAGTGGGAACAGTTGCTGCCCACTGCCCGCCCTGGCCGTCGCTCTCTAGCATATTCTGAATGAAAGTCATCTCAGCCTAGACTCTGGAGCCTGACTTGACTTGAATGTCAGGGCAGGAGTGTGAAGCAAACACTACCTGTGTGATTTGCTTGTTTGAAAACGAGCCTTGGGCTCACCATGCACTGGGTTCTTTTCCTGAGCGCCTCACGGATTGTGACGTATTGTCAACCACGGAGATGCACTTTGTCACTGTCCCCCCATGCGGGGAAGGAAGGCAGAAGCGAAGTGACAGGGCTGCTCTGATAGGGATTTTGTTTCTCTGCCCTTCACTTGATCTCTGCCCCGTCTCTCCAGAATCTTCCCTTCTCAACAGCCTGAGCGCTGTCATTTTCTGAGATGGCTGGCTGGGGTGCTGGTCCTTTGATGGCACTCGCTCTTCCATCATGCTCCCAATTGCCCTAGAGGTCAGGGTACTGCAGGCCCGGGGGTTACCATCCGGCCCTCCTTTGCAATCACTCAGCAAGATCGAAGTCAGTGCTTGCACTGAGTACCCACGTTGTGCTGGCTCAGGCAGTCACATGATTCCCCAGCTCTAAAGCATCTCCATGGCGATCAAAGAAGAAAAATGTATATTTTCTAAAAGAAGAAAACAGCTATGGTATTCCTCACCGTGGTGAAATGGCCAAAATAAAGGGATGGTAGGAATTAAAGAGAAAAAAACTCATAAGATACTAGAAATAAAGAAGATACTGTCCTGAAAGTCAAGTGAGCAAAAAATCCAAAATATGGGCTAAATCCAGCACTACTAAATCTCATTTACTCTAGTTGTTGTTACTGTTTTTGTTGTGACTGTTTTTGGCATATAGGATCCGCCATGGGTAACTTGCCAGGTTCTGCCATGCGGGCGGGATACTCTCCGTAGCTTGCCGGGCTCTTCGAGAGAGGAATCAAACCTGGGTCGGCCGCATGCAAGGCAAACACCCTACCCACTGTGCTATCGCTCCAGTCCAACAAGTCTCACAATGGAGCCTGCTTAAGAAAATCGATGAACAATGGGATGACAGTGCTACAGCACTATTCCAGGGCCAGGAGAGGGCAGTGCCACCTGTTCCCACAATCTCACAGCCATAATGTTTCCAGGTAGGGCTCTGTAAGCCCCTGAGCAGTATTGTTTGTGTCCTGGGGGGTCCAGGAGTGCAGGGTCCACGCAGTACCACATCCTCTATAATTGAACCAAGAGTGAGGCTGGCAGAGAATTGCAGGTGGGACCCCAGGCTTTTGAGTGCAACTTGGGGATACCCACCAATAAAAGGATACAGTGTAGCAGAGTCTTTTCAAAAGAGAGCAATTTGATTGGATATACCATCTTTGGCAATCACCTACATTACTGGCAGAATTACAAGAGCTGGTTCTGAAAAATGCAATTCTGCCCCGGAAGGTGGAGATATTCAAGCAGATTGCTAAATAGAGGTTGCTGGGCATTTTTTCTTTTGCTGTACAAAAATGTTTGGAGTTTGATGTAGTTGAATCACATGCTATAGTTCCATTTGATTATTTTTGTTTTTGCTTTCTTTGTCAACGGTATTGAGTTGAATTATTGAAGAGAACCCTGAAGTCAGTATCATAAGAGTTCTGTCTTGGCTTGTTTACCTTGGTGTATTTATGGATTCAGGTTAGATATCTAGGTCTTTAATTCATTCTTAATTAGGTTCTGTGTTTGATGTCCAGGAATGGTCCAGTTTTATGTAGCCAACAAGTTTTCCCAGCACCGTTGGTGATGAGAATTTGCTTCTTCCACTTTATGCACTGTGTTTTTCCCCATATATCTGGGCATCCACATTTGTGCTCTCAATTCTGTTCAATTGATCTGGAGTCTACTTTTATTACATTACCACACTGTTTTGATTTCTATTACCTTGTAGCATATTTAAAGCCAGTGAATGCAAGGCCTCCTGTCTTCTCACTTTCATAATTCCTTTGGTGATTTGAAGAGTTTTGTGATTTCATACAAACTTTAGCAGCATTTGTTGTATGTCCTTGAAGAATGACATTGGAATTTTGATAGGATTTGCATTGAATCTGTGCAGTGTTTCAGGTGGGATGGTCATTTTAACAGTGTTAATTCTTCCTATCCGTAACTATGGAATAATTCATTTTCTCTTATATTTTATTTAATAGTGACACAGTTTTTGGTATATCTGTTCACCTCTATTAAGTTGATTCCTAATTACTTAATTTTTGTGAGATAATTGTAATTGGGATTTGATTTTCTGATTTTTTTCTACTGAATTACAATTTGCATATTTAAACGCATCACGTTTTATGTATTTATTTTGTACCTGCCACTTTACTCCATAGGGTTATTTTTCCAAAAGTGTTTCAGTGAACTTTTGCGGTGTCTATGTATAGCATTATCTTTAAACAGTGACAGGATGCTTATTATTTTCCCCTTCGAATCTCTTTTGTTTATTTTTCTTATGTGATTATTCTGCCTAGGACTTCCAATGCTATGTTGAATAATGATGGGGAGAGTAGGGATGGTCAATAGACTGACCAAGTGCCTGGTATTAGAAATAAGACTTTCAGTTTTTGCCATTGACTAGGATTTAGCTGTGGGTGTGTGTGTTGTCTTTACTACATTATATGGTCCTTACTACACTGAAGAACACATTCTATCCCCAATTTGTTGACAAGTTTTTGTCATAAGTGGGTGCTAAATTCTGACTCTGCATCTATTGATAGGACTATGTGATTTGAGTTTTGTTGTTAGGGGAGCCTCTGCTTGTGGTGCTAAGTCTTACTTCTGGCTCTACACTCAGGGGTGATTACTGGTAGAGACTGTATAGGGTGCAGAGATCAATCCTAGACCAGCCTTATCAAACACCCTGCCCACTATACTATCTCTTCAGCCTGGAACTATGTGATTTTTATTTTTACTTTTGTTAATGCCCTGGGTCTCATTACCCTGACCCTGAAAAAGCCTCCAATGTGGCATTGTGGGGAAGGATGAGTAAAGAGAGGCTTCTAAAATCTCAGGACTAGGACAAATGGAGACGTTACTGAGACCACTCGAGAAATTCGACGATCAATGGGATGATGATGATGATGATGATGATGATGATGATGATGATGATGATGTTAATGTGGTATATTACAATTATAGATATTGAAGTATATCACTGGAATAAATCATGTGAGCATGGTTTACATTCCATTTATATGTTGCTGAATTTGGCTGCCTAAGATTATGCTGAGGATCTCTGCCCACCAGGGATATTGGTCTATAGTTGTATTTTTTAGTTACGATTCTGTATGCTTTTGGTATCAGGTTAATGTTGGTCTCATAGAAACTATTAGAACAAATTCCTGTTTCTTCAAATTTCTGGAAGAGCTTGAAAGCAATAGGTAATGAATCCTTTTTGAGGGTTTAGAAGAAATCACTAGTGTACTTGTCTGGATCTAGAATTTTGTTTTTGAGGAAACATTGGTTACTTATTAAATTTTCATACTGGTAATTGATATTCTCATTGTTTCTGCTTCTTTCTGATTCATTATTGGCAGGTTCTGTGACTCTAAACAATTTTTAAAATTTTCTAAAATTCTCTAATTTCTTGGCATAAAATTGCTCACAGCAACCTCATATGATCTTTTATATTTCTGTGGTATCTATTATAACATTTCTGGTCTGATTTATTGGAGCATACTCTCTGGTTTTTCATGGATTTGGCTAAGGAATGTCAATCTGCATATTCTTTTACAAAACAGCTGCTAAGAAGCCACAGTGATAGTATAGCTGAGAAGGGCATTTGCCTTGCATATGGCCTACTTTACTTGGGTTTGCTCCCTGACACCCCATATTGTTCCTGGAGACCCATAAGGGTAACCCCTGAACACAGAGCCAGGAGTAAGCCCCTAAGTACTGCTAGGTGTGCCCCCCTAAAAACCACAAATAACAAAAACAACATCTCATGGTTTTATTGATATTTTATATGTCATTGTTATTGTTCTAATGTCCTATAACCAAACAGAATTATTCCCACTTGATTTCATATTTTGACTCAGAAAAAAATCAGCAGGAAAATTTTGATATTAATTCAATATAACCAAATAAGGGTCTATTTATTTAATTAAAACTGGAATGGAAGCTATATTTTGTCACATTCATGTTGCTGAATGTTTGAACCTACAATCATAAAATCACATTTGCTTTACAGAATTGGATAACTCATACTTTTCAGCAGAGTAACTAAGCAGATATTATAAAACATGTTCTAATCTACATTTGTATGTAACTATAACTTATTTTTTATGCATTGAACTGGTCCATTAACATTTGGGTAGCTGGAAAGCCCTTACAGTGTTTTAATTGGCTACTTGTTGGTTTTTGTAGAACAGCTAGTAATTTTCCATAGAGAGGGTATATTTGCTGATGTTGTTCTCCTTGCTTTTGTATGGTGTTTCAGGGAAACTTGCTGTAACTACTACTAAGCTTTTGATATTTTTGTTTAGCTGTTTTTTTCTCCCTTTTTGATGATAAAACACAAAGGAAGGTAAAAATTATCTCTGGGAAATTGAAGTTTGCTGATTGATAGTTATTACAAAAACTCAGAAATTCCAAGTGGAAGGCATTATATATTTTTGCAACTATCTTTTAGTTTGAACTCTTAATCTTTGGTTTTGACAAGGATAATAGAACATTTTTAAAAAATTCTCTATTAGCACAACAATTCAGTAAGAGGAAGAATATCCCATTTCCTGAATGAAGGCATGCTGTTAGCACAAGACCTTCTTGAAAGAAGGTTGTTTACTGGACCCAGGTAATGAGAAAGCTCTATCAGTTGCTATTCTAATGAGGAGTTTGAAAGCAGGGGGCTGTAACTGTACTCTGGTGATAGCTAGGCTTTACCTACCCAGGAAAGAATTGAGTGGATGTGCATTTATTTATCATTTATTTATCATTTATCATTAGCAATACCCTTGGCTGCATTTCCTCAGCCATGCTAGAGTGACCTTATCATGCACCCACATGGATCAAATGTCATCAGCACTAACCTACTATCAGAGCAGTGTTTAAATGTAGGTTTGCCAGAAAGGTAAAATCATAACTCTCTAAGAGAGAGAAGATGAATTCTTTCACATTTGACTTTATTAATTATTTATGAAAGAAATGAAGAGATGTTACATCTGGGTTAGAGAAGGGACACACTCCTATAACATGACTGTTGAAACATGTTCTGACAAAGGCATGAAAGTTGGCAAGTGGGGAAGAGTAGTCTGTTGACCTTCCATCAGAGAGTGTGTTTGCATGTATTCAAACAAGAATCATTTGCCTTTCTTTGTTGTTTTAATCTCTCTGATTGTTAGTGATAAAGAGCATTTTTTCAAGTGCCTTTTGGCCATTTGAATTCCTTCTTTGAGAAAGTTTCTGTTCATTTCATTGTCCCATTTTCTGATGGATTTGGATGTTTTCTTCTTGTAGCATTCAACCAGGGAAAAATGAAGTCATGAAATTTCCCTATAAATGGATGGACATGAAGAGCATCATGCTGAGTGAAATGAGTCAGAAGGAGAGGGACAGATACAGAATTATTGCATTCATTTGTGATATATATATATATATATTAGAAGAATAATATCCATGACCAGGGTAAACAGGAGTTAGGAGCACTGATCAAAGGTTGGAACTAACCACAAGTGTATGTGGGACTGAGGGTAGTTAATATAGAGAAGAGACTGCTATGACAATAATAACTGGGAATGACCACACTGGATAAGACCTGAGGGTTAAAAGTAGGTAAGGGATATTCTTGATAACCTTTCAGTATCAATATTGCAGACCACAATGCCCAAATGAGAGCAAGCAAGTGAGCGAGCGAGAGAGAGAGAGAGAGGGGGGGGAGGGGAAGAGAGAGAGAGAGAGAAGAAAAGCACCTGTCAAAGAGGCAGGCGGGGAATGGGGTGGGGAGTGGGGGGCTATGGGAGGGAACCTGGGGACACTGGTGCTGAGAAACGTACACTGGTGGAGGGATGGGTGTTGAAATATTATATGACAGAAATACAATCATGAATAGCTTTGTAATGCTCTAAAATAATCACTTGTATAACTTGTCATTCCGTTGCTCATTGACTTGCTTGAGAGGGCACCATTAACATCTTCATTTGTCCCGGTCATGTGCTAGTGTAGCCCAATGGCATCTGCTCGCTCCAGAAACATGAAGAGCATCAAACCATTCATTTTGAGTCTTGAGGAAGAAGTCCGACCAGACGTTCTTTTGACATCCCCTGGAATCCAGGCGGTAACAGCTCTAGTACAGTGGTCATCTTCAAATTGCATTACGTGTCCAGCCCATCTGATTTTCGACACCTTAGAAAATGAGACAGCATCCCTGATTCTTGATCTTTGACCAAGATCTGAACTTCGGATTCCTTCTCTCACTTGGGTGAAACTTAATAATTCAAGCACAGCTCTTTCAATTCCTCTTTGGGAGACACTGATAGCGTTCTCATCCTGTTTTCGTAGGGCCCAGGTCTCTGAGGCGTATGTTAGTGCAGGAAGAATGGTGGACTCAAAGATATGCCCAGAGCTGGAGGTTCTTCGCCCTCTTAACAACTTCTTTGACACTCTTGAAGACATTCCACGCCTCTCTCTTCCTCCAGCTCAGCTCTGGGGCCAAGTCATTTGTCATATTGAGTTCTCAGCCTAGGTACACATAACTGCTGCATTTGGAGATGTTCGTTTCATTGAGAGCAAATGGAACATCAGGAACTAGTTTGTTTCTCATGAACATTGTCTTCATGAGTTTCAGCTGCAGTCTGACCTTTCCACACTCACAGATGAAGTTGGCCAGCATTCGTGCAGCTTGGCTAATGTTTGGTGTTACTAGAATGATGTCATCAGCGAAGCAGAGGTGGTGTAGTTGCCGACCATCTATCTTCACTCCCATTCCTTCCCATTCCAGTCATTGCATGACATTCTCAAGGGTGGCACTGAAAGATTTCGGTGAAATGGTATCACCCTGTCAAACCCCTCTCTTTACATCAATGATCACTTCCTTGTAGAATGGTGAGATCCTGGTGGTGAATCCGTAATACGGCTCACAGAGGTTCCTGATGTACTGAGTTTGAACAACATGTTTGGCTAGGGCTCGATGACCACTTCAGTCTCAACAGAATCAAAGACCTTCTTTAAATCAATGGACGTTAAACAGAGCGGCATCTCGAACTCTCTCAAAACCTCAATGAGCTTGGCCACCATGTGGATATGGTTGATTGTGCTGAATCCTTTTTGGAACCTAACTTGCTTGCATGGTTGTCCTTCGTCTAGTGTTCTGCCAATCCTATTCAGGATGACTCGAGTGAACAACTTGTAGAAGACAGACAGCAAGCAGATTGGGTGATAGTTGCTGATGTCTTGGATGTCTCCCTTCTTGTACAACAGAACGGTCCTACTTATTTTCCATTGGGATGGAATCTTGCATTCAGACAGGTAGCGTGTGAAGAGCCGAGGCAGTGTATTGATGAGCACTGGGGGCAGAGTCTTCAGGTGTATGGGTCTGACCTTGTCTGGCCCGGCTGCTGTACGCTTCTTTTTTAAAAATTGTTGTTTGCTTTCTGGAGTCACACCCAGCAATGCACAGGAGTTACTCCTGGCTCTGCACTCAGGAATTAGTCCTGGCAGTGCTCGGGGGACTATATGAGATGCTGGGAATCGAACCTGGGTTGGCCGCGTGCAAGGCAAACGCCCTACCCGCTATGCTATTACTTCAGCCCCATGGGTGCTGTATGATTCTTTACTAGCAAAATGGTGTGTTGGATTTGGGAAGGAACAACACTGGGAATGACATATTCATCCTGCAGAATTAGGTATGTGGGCAGGTAGACATGGCTACCGAAGAGATCCAAGTAGAAGTCATGGATAACCTTTTCCATTGCCCTTCTGGAAGATGTAATAGATACATCAGGATGTCAGAGGGCAGTCATCTTGGTCTTGTAGTTGGTGAAGGGCAGGCGGGCGTTGCGAATACTTTTCTTGGCTTCTGCCCCATAAGCCAAGACTGATGCTCTTCTCTCTTTGAGGTCTTCCTTTATCACTTCTCTGCACAGCTTTTCGAGCTCAGACATTAGCTTCTGATTGCCTGAGGCTCATGCCAAACCACGTTGGTGAATGAGCTCGAGAGTTTCAGAAGACCTCCTCAATAGTTCACTGCCTCATTGTGGCGGGGGTGCGTGGGGTGACAACGGTGCCAACTGGTGAAGAATGAGCCAACAGTTGCTTCCTAGAGATGCAGGCAGGTGCATGGTTGTCAGTGCACAGATCGTTACAACATGCCAGTTGACCAAAAGCTTGCATTTGGAAGACTGGGAGCAGCTGTAAGGACAATTAGAGGCTGCCCTAAAAGCGTCTGTCCCTCTCGGAGAGCCCAGCAAGCTACTGAGGGTATCCTGCCCGGACAGCAGAGCCTGGCAAGCTACCCGTGGCATATTCGATGTGCCAAAAATAGTAACAATAATGGGCCTCATTTCCCTGACTCTGAAAGAGCCCCAATACAGCAACGTTGGGAAGGATGAGTAAGGAGAGGCTGATAAAATCTCAGGGCAGAACTAGGCTGCCAAAAACGAAGAAGGACTAAAATGACTATCTGTTATCTGTACTTTCATCGCATGTACACTAGCATTGGAAGCATCCATTGAGGACCTAATGGAGCAAGCACAGAAGATCAAGTATGACATGATTGGACTGACCAAGATGAGAAGACATCGATCACAACATGCTGTTTTTGATACTAGAGAAGAACTATTCTTTGGAACATGCGACACTAGAGGCATTGGTGGTACCCGTGTCCTCATCAACACAAACTTGGTCATGAGCATCAATCCATTCGAATGCTTCACAACCCAAATTGGATGCTTATGTTTGAGTCGATGTGGCTCATTGCAGCAGTTTCTATCTTTGTCGTCTACGCACCAATATCCAGCTACAATGAAGAAAATATTGAGAAGTTCCACATGGAGCTGGAGAAATTCTATAAAGAAGACCACACCTTCTACAAGAGCATTGCCGGTGACACCAAGACAGGACCAAAAAGGTCACCTAAAGAACTCCACATTGGGATCCACATCCTAGAATGGAATGAACAGGGTGAGAGACTGTCTGATTTCATCATGTCGACTAAGATCATCCATGGTAACTCGCAGTTGCAGAAGGCTGAATCTAAATGCTGGACATGGGAGTCTCCCAGTGGACCCTTCCACAACGAAATTGACCACATCATATTCAATCGACAGTTTTGCCTGACTGATGTTGCTTTTGTCCCAAAATTCCGAATGGGATCAGACCACCGTCTTCTTCATACAAAATTCTACTTCACAGAACGGTGAGAAAGGGCTGCAAAGTTTAAGAAGAGAACTCCTAGAATGACCACCAACTGAGAGCTCTTTGGCACTATTATAGCAATATGGGAAGATGCTGTCGTTGACAACATCGATGAGGAATATGATCGACTGGTTCAGCACCTCCGTGACTGTGCAAGGAATGCCGAGAGTGAAAAAGCCACAAAAAGACGCTCGTCTTCAGATACTTTGGAGCTCTAAAATAATAAATAAATAAAATTAAAGAATAAAAAATAAAAGTTGCCAATATGAGAACCTCCCGCCCCCAAACAGAATTATTTGCCTTTGCTTTCAGTTATCTCTGGCTTAACATTGTAAAATCACTCTAAGACTGCATGAAATAACAGAGCCCGATAGAACAAGAGCCATATAACCTGCAGAAAAGGCTATTTTCTTAACTGAGGCATAGATTTCCATGGAAGCACAGAGTTTGCACCCTTATTGTATACTGGAATCTACAGTTCCTTCTTCTCATGAAAATGATGTGACAGTTGAACAAAAAGTTTTTGCACAGTTAACAGAAGGGGCTAAACCAAGAAAACTGGAAGTGGCAGTCCCATGATATTCCTGCTCTAAAAATTATCAGAGGAATTATCCCAAAGCCTGGCCCTGCTGACTGGCACTTTTCAAAATGAGTGGGTCCCCTTCAACATTGGCTGCACGTTACAACTGTCTGGGGTGATCTTACAAAACCCGTTGCTTGGGCCCAGCCCCAGAGATCCTGTTTAATTGTTCTGGGCTTAGCTTCCTGCATGCTATTCTGTTAGAGCTCCTTAGGTAGTTCTAATATGAGGCTACGCCAAGACCTACTGTACCACAGGGCTGCTTCCCCTGGTATGGTTTAACTGACGTTACAAAACCAGAAGCATTTGGAAGCCAAGCCACACTATAATTGCATGGAGATCTTGCACACTAGAGTCACTCAAATTAAAACTTATTTTTCTGCCGCCTAAGGAAGATAGGACTTAAGTAAATGCAGTCTCTGGATTGCACTCTACCAGGCTGGCCCTTGCAGCCTCCAGATCACTGACTTCTCCTGACGTTTTCTGCTCACCTTCACTCTTCCTCCCTCTACAGTTGCTCTCCCATTCCCAGCTGGGACCTTGGCATTCACTGCCTCTAACCAGCACCAAATCTTTTGTTCTCTCACATGACTCTCTTTCTTGCCAATCTTTCTTGTGAAGCGATAGCACAGCAGGTAGGGCATTTGCCTTGCATGCAGCCAATCTTGGTTCGATTCTTCCACCCCTCTCAGAGAGCCTGGCAAGCTACCAAGAGTCTCTTGCCCGCATGGCAGAGCCTGGCAAGCTCCCCATGGCACATTTGATATGCCAAAAACAGTAACAACAAGTCTCACAATGGAGATGTTACTGGTGTCCACTCGAGCCAATCAATGAACAATGGGACAACGGTGCTACAATATTTCTTGAGATTTAGAATACATCAGAATCATTTGGGGGTGGGGGTTAATGCATCTACTACTAAGTTCTCTCCCCAGACTTCTGGGACCCAGTGGACATAAGGTGAATCAAAGCAGTTGCATTTCCAACACAATCTCACCTGGTGGGCTCATCTTGGCCCATGTGGGTGAGAACCATTGCTTGAAATTAAATCTTAGCTCATTGTTTCCCCCTCTGGAAGATGCCAGACTCCCCCTTGTAGGTTCTTATATACCAGGGAGCTCCTTGTTGTGCATTTGCCATAGTCCAGGTGCTGTTGTGTGCTGTGCACACTCAGTGGCATTCATGAGCTATTGACTCTCCTCTGGACCTCATATGTGTGGTTCCTCATTGAGCACCTATGTTGTCTTCCATACTGTCCAGTATCCTCTGCATGCAGTGTGTTGTAATAGAATGCTAAGAGGAATTCCTTCTGCATAGATGAAACAAGAACTTTCATTCTCCTGAGTTGGGAACTCAGGGCTGCCGGGAGGAAGTTGACAGAGTTCTGCTTGGTCGCTTTCCCATCTCAGACCTGAGTCCTGTATCATGTAGGCAAATGAAACTTTCACAATTTATTTATGTTTGAAGTGACAGATGGAGAGAATAAGCATTTGCCTTTTGGAGGGCCTGTGGCAATTCTCAACATCCTGGCTGAAGAAATATATGCATTTGAACTTTGGGAGTATGAGACCAGAAATAATTTAAGTGTCGGGAAATGCAATTCAGGCAAGAAGGATTAATACTTGTAAGAGATATAAGAAGGATATTCAGTCTACTTGTTAATAATGGGCTCTTCTATGAAACTGTCTTCAGCAAAGGAGGGAATTTGGGCGCAGAGGGGTTTATGTCAGTGTCTTTCATGCCCCCAAAAAGAAGGTTTTTTTGCCTCTTTAAGAAGACCTCTGTAAAGTTCAGGTTTATTGCTGCCCAATTTTATTCCACCAATGAATCAGTGTTGAATGATTCACAAACACTTTTATTGTAGATTCAGCTTGAAATGCAATGTTATGTCTGCACCTCCCATTTCTGTTAGCTTTTGCCTCAATTCTCAGTGGATACTATGGTCTTCGAGGCCTCCAGGGAGGACCTCTGTGACATCTCAGCTTGGGTTGGCAGTAGAGTCCTGTCTGAGTCTCCTGGGCTGGCCACCTACACTGTGTTCTGACAATTCGAAGCTTGAGCATCACCAGGAACTTGGCTGAAATAAAAACCTCCTGGACCTCACCCCAGTAGCCCTGGATAAGCATCACTTTATAACTAGGCCCCTCGACGAGGAGTGCAGAGGAAGCACTTGAAGTTCAAGAAACACTTTTGTCTTCATCAGTCTAAATGCATCTTCAGTCTGTCCATCTTTGCATAGACAGAGAAAGAGAGAGAGAGAGAGAGAGAGAGATGCCACTTGAGATAGTTGCTTTCTGCTTCCTCGCTAAGTGCCTGTCGAATCTTATCAATGTTGTGTTCACTCTGGCAGCTGATAACTGCTTCCTCCGAGACCAACATCTCTGTTCTAACAGGGTCTTCCTCAGCCCCATCGAAAAGAATTAAGGAAGCATAAATCTTAAATATTGTGACAGGTGCATGAGGATAGAGACCTCCAGGGAGCTGTAAATCATACATACGTCGTGCTGAAGAAATCCACTCCGGTGTGGCAGGAACTGCATCTCCTGTTCTTCCTGCTCCTGTCCCTCTTAGTCCAGGTCTCGTCTTTCTAGCCCTTCTAACTCTTTCCTTTCATTGCCCTACCCTATGCCCCTTGCTTGCTCCTTCTCAAGTTCTAGCCCATTTGTACAGTGTGATTGTTAAACTGGGCCAAGACCTCCCCAGAGGAATCACAGGAAAGCAAGTTGTGATGCACTAAGCGAAGGGTCTTCATTAGCTCGTTCAACTAGCTCGAGCTAGAGTCCCCGTCCTTCTCACTGACACAGGGGCAGCCTTCTCAGAATGAGCAGCCCCAACTCTCAAAAGTGAGGGGCTTTTATGCCATAGCATTATATAACAGGAACTTTCCTCGGACCACCCTTTTGGCCGAAGTTTGAGGGGCTTTCCACTACTTGTACTTAGCTGTTTGGTTATAAGTTGGATTATGTAAGGGTTGCATAAGAGTTACGTAAGTGTTATATAGCGGGGGCTTCCCTACCTGCATCTGATTGGTAACCATTTGCTGACTTCACCATGCTATGTCACTTTGGGGAAATCATGACTCAATTCCAGGTCACTCTCACTGTCACTGTCATCCCGTTGCTCATCAATTTGCTCGAGCATGCACCAGTAACATCTGGAACTGAATCCTAGGCCTCGCTTCTTCTGACTTCCTTCTGAGCCTGTCATGGCTCTGCCTTGCATCTCTCATGACGCTGTAATGAAGGTCACCTCGTTAGGGTCTCGGCTTTCTCAGGAGGCAGGCTAAAGAGGGCGCACGCCCATTCCACTCCTGACAGATGGGTGGAAGCTTGGGAGACTCCGGCTCCTGGACTTGACCCTGATTTTCCCCACCAGTGAAGTCTGACTGCACCTCCTTTGAGATGTTGCTAGCTGGGTCCTCAAAACGTGATCTCACTGGGTGATTGAAGAAGACTGCATACCACCATGTGTATGCAACTTTTCAACCATGTGTGAAATGTTCCTCCTTTGAACTCTCCTATGACTAAAGAAATTGTGATATCCATGAGTCCCTGTATTGTGCAAGTAGTTCTTGGATTAAAACATGTCTTAAGTGTGATGAGATGTCCCTTCTGAAATTGTGGATTCCCTTCTCGATTCAGTGAAGCTATCTCTTTTCTCCCTTTGTACCCAGCTCAGCTACACGGTGGGGCTCTGAGAGGCATTGCCTGGCATTTCCCAGAGGTGAGGGCTCTTTAAGGCACAGGCTGGAACTCTAATGCACTTCGTGTTTCTGATCTAGCTTTGTACTTAATGCAGACTTCGTGGCACCCTAATGCACTTCCTGTCTCTGACAGAGCTTTATACTTAGTGCAGACTGTGTAACTAGCTCCAGCGAGCACTGCTGCAGGATAATGGTGAACAAAGTGCACTGGCACACACTCTCAGCATCCTAATTGAGAGTTCTTGTTGTTTTGTGGACTCTCTTTCAGGCTATTCCAGACTGAGAGTAAAGTCAGGTGATCAATAGATTATCTCTGACTCAGTAAAAAATAGCCATAACTTCTAGGGAGCAGCAGCACCCAAGCCTCTTTTATCTTTTGCTTTTCCTTTCTTTCTTTCTTTCTTTCTTTCTTTCTTTCTTTCTTTCTTTCTTTCTTTCTTTCTTTCTTTCTTTCTTTCTTTCTTTCTTTCTTTCTTTCTTTCTTTCTTTCTTTCTTTCTTTCTTTCTTTCTTTCTCTCTTTCTTTCTTTCTTTCTCTCTTTCTTTCCTTCTTTCTTTCTTTCTTTCTTTCTTTCTTTCTTTCTTTCTTTCTTTCTTTCTTTCTTTCTTTCTTTCTTTCTTTCTTTCTTTCTTTCCTTCCTTCCTTCCTTCCTTCCTTCCTTCCTTCCTTCTTTCTTTCTTTCTTTCTTTCTTTCTTTCTTTCTTTCTTTCTTTCTTTCTTTCTTTCTTTCTTTCTTTCTTTCTTTCTTTCTTTCTTTCTTTCATCTTTCCTTCCTTCCTTTCCCTCCCTTCCTCCCTCCTCCTTCCTTCCTTCCTTCCTTCCTTCCTTCCTTCCTTCCTTCCTTCCTTCCTTCCTTCCTTCCTTCCTTCCTTCCTTCCTTCCTTCCTTTCCCTTTTTATACAGGAGAACTCCACACACACTATCATGTACATAAAAATGCATTGTTGCCACAGCAATATAACACATGAATCATTGCTGCTACTGTCATTATACTCTGACCGCTGATTGATTGTGAGTTCAACAATTTTCCAGTTTACAGTCAGATTTTGTTACAATCATTGGTTATTTTGAGCCAGTTTAAAGCAATTTTGCAGTTGGCACTTATTTCAGTCAAAGAAAGGGTGCTTTTCTGATGCTTTGTTATCCATTTTATCCTTGTATTATGGTTCTCCCGAGAAATCCATAGAGCCATATGGATTGTGTGTGTGTGTGTTTATGTGTGTGAAAAGGCATTGGCTGAAGCAATTACTGAAGTTTAAAGTACCAGATGCAAGCTGGTGGCTCAGAAAAGCTTTTGATAAAGTTCTAGTACATGTTGGAAGACTTGAGAGACTGGGAAGCCGATGGAAGAAGTTTCTCCCGGTCTGAGTCAGAGGTCAGGAGGAAAGCAATGTGCAAGTTGGGGAGTTGGGAGAAAAAATGAATGGATTCTCCTTTCTTCTTTCTTTTTGGTTTATACGGTTCTTTATGGAATTGGCTAAGACTGGCCTGTGTGAGGAACTCTGAGAAGGGTCCTCTGCCCCACCCCCGGCAGCCCACTGATTCATGTGCTAATCTCCTCAGGAAACCCATCCCACAGACACACCAGCTCTGAGGTTAAAGATGAAGGATCAGGAGAGTCAACACAAAATACAGAATTCACCACACCAAAGCCCAGTTTCAGCAGGTTATTGTTTGGATGAAAAAAGCGTTTTTCTTTCCAAATAAAGCTGCATAAGTGATTTATGGCATGTTGAATTTAATATAGCAGATGAGATTTTATGAATAAAAATATGTAAACTAGTATAACATTGCCAATTTTAAAAAATTATATTCAGTAGGAACATTTTAAAAGTCCTTTTCTTTTTTTTTATAGTTTATTTTTAATTAGTGAGTCAACGTGAGGGTACAGTTACAAATTTATACATTTTTGTGCTCATGTTTCTCCCTTACAAAGTTTGATAACCCATCCCTTCACTAGTGCCCATTCTCCACCACCAGTAAACCCGACATCCCACCCCCCCTCCCCATTCCCATCTCCCCCCACCCCACACTGCCACTATGGCAGGGTATTCCCTTTTGTTCTCTCTCTCTGATTAGGTGTTGTGGTTTGCAATAAAGGTGTTGAGTGGCCATTGTGTTCAGTCTCTAGTCTATATTTGGCCCGCATCATCTTTCCCCCACATGACCAACAACCACATTTTACTTGCTGTTCCCTTCTCTGAGTTGCCCAGAATGAGAGACCAGCCTCCAAGCCATGGTGACAACCTCCTGGTACTTATTTCTACTATTCTTGGGTGTTCGTCTTATAGTCTATTATTCTATATTCCACAGATGAGTGCAATCTTTCTATGTCTGTCTCTCTCTTTCTGACTCATTTCACTTAGCATGATACTTTCCATGTTGATCCACTTATATGCAAATGTCATGACCTCATTTTTTCTAACAGCTGCATAGTATTCCATTGTATAGATGTACCAGAGTTTCTTCAACCAGTCATCTGTTCTAGGGCACTCGGGTTTTTTCCAGATTCTGCCTATTGTAAACAGTGCTGCAGTGAACATATAAGTGCATATGTCACTTTGACTATACTTTTTGGCTTTTCTGGGATATATTCCCAGCAGTGGTATTGCTGGGTCAAATGGGAGCTCAACCTCAAGTTTTTTGAGAATCGTCCATACTGTTTTCCAAAAGGGCTGAACTAGCCGGCATTCCCACCAGCAGTGTAGAAGGGTCCCTTTCTCCCCACATCCTCTCCAACAGCGGTTGCTAAAAGTCCTTTTCTATCTGTTGCTTGCATTATTTCTAAAAGACGGCCAGGGCATTGGTAATATTTGATCAGCTCTGCACACAGCGAGTTTCTCATTGGGTTTATATTGTCCACTTTGGGGGTTTGGGCTTCTGGGTCTACATTTCCACATTTAGAAGATGGCGGTTTCCATCCTTCAAAAAATCCTCATTGGCTTGTCTGTATTCTTAGAGGTTTCTTCCTATGGAATAGGAAAGGAACATTAGGGATTAAGATTTTTTAAAAAATGGTCAATTGGGAGGCGGATTCACTGCTGGCCAAGTTCACATTTTTCTAGACGCTATCTCAGAGAGGAAGCTGTGGCACATGTTTATTTTGTTTTGAATCTATTTCTCCCTTAGGCCACTCTGAGATTAAGTAATAACTAGTAATTTTTCAAAAAATTAAGAAGTGATATTGTTGCTGGGATACATACACATGTCTTAATGCCTTGTCCTTTCCATATTTGTCTTCAATTGTTACCATATTTTTCTTAATTTGTTCATATTATAAATTTATCTTATGAGGTGTTATATTTAGATTAATTAAAATATCCTTAGCAATGATAATATGTATATGTTTAAGATGCACTAAAATTGTAAGCAAATGTTTGCTACAAAATATATTTTATTTTGTTTGTAATTAAGTAATTAACTTATCATTTAAATCACATGCTTATAATGGTGCGAATCACTGTATCACTGTATCACAGTCATCATGTTGTTCATCGATTTGCTCGAGCGGGCACCAGTAATGTCTCCATTGTGAGGCTTGTTGTTACTGTTTTTGGCATATTGAATATGTCACAGGTAGCTTGCCAGGCTCTGCCGTGGGGGCGAGATACTCTCAGTAGCTTGCTGGGCTCTTGGAGAGGGGTGTAGGAATCGAACTCGGGTCAGCCGCTTGCAAGGCAAATGCCCTACCGCTGTGCTATCGCTCCAGCCCAATCATGCCAATATTTATGGTATTGTTGCATACAGTTGCTTCACCTCACTAGCTCCAAATTGCCCAAGACCGTCCACCACTGTCCTTAGGTTACACTCCCCCACCCCATAATTTCCCTGCCCACTCACCCTCTTCCTTAGTATCCTGTTTTTCAACCCAAGGCCAAGGGTTTGTTATTGTTTGATATTCTTTTTGCATGTGTCACGAGTGGGGAAAATCATCAGATATCTGTCCTTCAACCCCTGCTTGTATCACTTTACGTGACACCTTCCGGTTTCATCTAGGCTTCTGCAAATGCCAATGTTTCATGTTTTCTGGTGGTTATATAGTATTCCATTGTATAAATATACACTTCTTTGTCCATCTGTCTGTTGTTGGACATTTGCATTATTTCTGTATCCTGGCGATGGTACTGTGTTCTACCATGAACAGGTACGCATAGACATTTTCAAAGTAATTATTTTGTATTTGGAGAATAGATGCCAAGAATTGGGATTCGGGGAGTGAGCCCTCTGCTAAAGTTTTTTTCAGGAATGTCCAAACTCATAGACACTGAACCAGAAGACGTTGTCACATGAGTGTGCAGTGAGATGAGGCATCAGTGCTTTACTTGCATTTCTTTGAGTATAAGTGATGATAAATACCATTTTTATGCCTCTTAGTAAAAATTAATTTTTGAGCAAATTGATGCCAAGGTGAGATATATATTTAATTAACCCTGAGATTACTTTTAAAAGTAATACCGTTTAAAAAATTGGCATTGTAAATCAGTAACTACCCCAGAGTGATTCAATAATAATTTTTTTAAACAAAATTGGCATTGTAGAGATTTTCAGAGATAAGAGTAATTTATTTTCTCTGTCTTACTCTTCTTTGCTTTCAATGCCCTCGCTGTTTGAACTGTTGAGTTCATGCAGAGATATTTGAGTACCTACCCGGACCCGGTGTTTCTCGGTATTTTGTAACATCACTGTGAGCGAGATGTGATTATCTGCTACCACAGGAAGCTGTTGTCCAGCAGGCAAAAAAGTAGAGGAGAAAGTCCAATAGTCAAACTAAAGCCATGAGCAAGTGCAGGATACAGTGTGAAGGGGCGTAGAGAGAGGTAGGAGGAGCAAGTTAAATAACACCACTAAAAATTCAGGGAATTCTCAGGTCTTCACAGAATGGATTACAGACACTGGAGTCATTTTGAAGCAAAAATGAAACATCAGACACAATTATCATTTAGCCCTGTGGTGGGCCTAAGATGAGAAATTTCAATATTATTGAAACCTCATTGCTTTGGTCTCAGGGGAAAACAGTGTCAGGTCCAATATGGATAAACGCTGTAGTTTCCCTTTCAACTCTGAAAATTTATGATTCTAATATTGACATTGGTGTGAATATTAAATATTATATGATAATGCTTTATATTTTTTAAACATAGATAAGAAAACATTATATTATAGATTTACTCACAACCAAGTTGATATGAAGGATTGTTGAGGTCCATCAAATATTGGAGTGATTTGTCAAATAAAGGTATAAAATCGTTTTCTCCAGAAAGCCTCGAGTCCTGAGCACCATTCTCCATTTATCCTCAATAAGAAAGTGGGAGCAGACCCGGATGCACTTCAACATGAAGGGAGTAGGTGCATCTCCACAACCACACTGTCCACCTGGTCCACCTCTTCTCTTCCTTAAGCCGGAGCCCAGAGCAGGAGGTGGAGAAGGAGGGAGCGTAGATGAAGGATGCACAGGGCTGGATGACTGGACTGTTGACTAGGCTGTTGGGGTCAGTACAGAGAGCGGGCAGGTGGCTCTCCATGTTGACTCACAGCCCCTGATGACGGAGTGTGGGGTGGGGGGCGGGTAGTGTGCCTGAGGAAGCAAGGGATGCACTGTGGGGAGTAGAGGGGAACCGATTCATGAAAGGGAAGGTTATGAGGACACACCGCGCTAACGTGACAGAGGCAAGGGGGAAACTGAGTTCCAGTTCAAGGACTTCACACCTCTCTGGAGTGTGTGTATGTATGTGTGTGTGTGCATGTGTGCATGCACACGCATGTGTGTGTGTGTGTGTGTGTGAGAGAGAGAGAGAGAGAAGTTGAGAAGTGATTTGATCTTTAATTCACTATCGTTGCAACAATAGCATGGCTTGACTGAAATTAAGTCAAGTGTGTGGGGGATTCTTCCTCTTGGGCTATTTGGGCTTCCTTATTTGGGCTATTTTCCTGAGTGGGGGAACAGCCCCCAGAGTTCTTCCTAGGAAGCTTGGCAGTGGGCGGGCACAGGGCAGCCTGCCTGGTGGGGGGGAGTCCCCTCCAAGCCAGAAGCTCAACGTGGTTCTGTGGGGAAAAGCATGCTTCCTTCCTGAGCACTGAAGTTAAATGAGCATTTGATCCGGGAGCCTAAACTCTTTAGTAGGGACCTTGCTGGGCCTTCATTCTGTGCAAAGTGCCAGCTGTCCCCCTGGCCAAAGTCAGGGAAGGGGCCCGCGGCCAGCTGGAGAGGCAGAGACAGCTACGGGTCACACCCTGTCTGCTGTGGTGTGGCCTCTGGTACTTTCCGTGGCAGCTGGCTTCACATGGTCCTGGGGAGAGGGGAGGGCAGTTTTCTACCCCTAGGGATGGTGGCACGGTAGGTACCCGGTACAAGGGAAGAGTTCGGGGCCCAGTCTCCAGACTCCAGGCCTTAGTCCGCTGCTGACTCGCCACATGCCAGCTTAGTTTGACTTCGTACACACCTGCAGGGCTGAGGCTGCAGCTGGATCTGCACAGCGGGCTGACAGGATTGGGTGCAGGAGAACCTGAAACAATGACCCAGCCCCGAGGATGAAAGAGCTCAGGAAAGGCCCTGAAAATCAGACTACACTTGGCATAAAGTGCAGACTAAGTCTCGTGAGGCACCAAATACGCTTTGTAAGTCAGTACTCGGAGCACTGCCAGTCTTCAGATGTCGCAGCTTTAGTCTGTCACTTCCACCTACTTATATTAAAAACTAGTTGAGTCAGGGCTGGAGCGATAGCGCAGCGCAGCGGGGAGGGCGTTTGCTTTGCACGCGGCCCACCCGGGTTGGATTCCTCCGCCCCTCTCGGAGAGCCCAGAAAGCTACCGAGAGTATCTCGCCCGCACTGCAGAAACTGGCAAGCTACCCATGGCGTATACAGTATGCCAAAAACAGTAACAACAAGTTTCACTATAGAGATATTACTGGCACTCGCTTGAGCAAATCGATGAGCAATGGGATGACAGTGACAGTGACAGTTGGGTCGAAGGACAGTGGAGCAGGCCTATCAGGTGGCCTTTATCTCTGGGCCAAACTTGCAGATAAGAAGCGCATGTTCCTTTCTAGGGATTTGAACTTGGCACATTTCACAAACATTGAGTTTCCTTGTCAAAGGGAAAAGCAAAGAATGCTGCTTTTTTTTTTTATTTGGTTCAGCTCCCGGGACCCCTGTGTCAGCAGTAGTAGTTAGGGATGGTTCTCCTAGGCACCCTCAAATTTATTTCTTCTTTTTCTTTTTTTTCATTAAAGAAATCTGATTTACAAAGTTATTGATAGTTGTGTTTTAGGCACATAATATTTCAACTCCAATCCCTCCACCAATATCTGCTTCCCTCCCCCAGTGTCCCCATGTTCCCTCCCCACCCCACCCCTACCCCATTCCTGCCTATCAACTTACACATTACAGAATTTCAGTCGTTGCAGCTTAGATCTTATGTCTTCAGTGTTGCTGAGTCTACTGTGTTTTGACACTTGGCTCTACCGCTCTCCCATATCATCAGTGTAATCGAAACTCTGATGCCTCAATTGAATGCCTCAACCCGTTACTTCCCATTTACTCTCCCACCCCCACCCCTCACCCCACAAACCCCTTGATTCCATTCCTTTTCTGTCTTTCTCTCCAAAAACTGGGGTCAAGGGTATTCTAAGCATCTCCCTTTTACTGCAGTACATTTCCTCATCCAATAGTCTATATCTCACTATAGTCTATAAGTGAGACCATCCTGTGTTTGTCTTTCTTCTTCTGACTTACTTCACTCAACATATCTTCCAGTTCCCACTGTGTTGTACTGTGTTGTAGCAAATTGCATGATTTCATTGTTCCTTGCAGCTGCAAAGTATTCCATTGTGTATATATACCACATCTTCATAATCCATTCATTGTCACCGGATGCCTAGGCTGATTCCATATCCTAGCTATTGTACTGAGTGCAGCAATAAATAATAGTGTACACAGGTCTTTTTGAGGTAGTATTATATGTTGCGGGGGTAGATGCTCCAAAGTGGAGTTGCTGGGTCACATGACAATTCAATTCTAAGTTTACTGAGAACTCTCCCTACCGTTTCCCACCAGCAGTAGATGAGAGTTCCTTTTTCACCACATCCCCACCAACACATAGTGTTTCTACTCTCTTTGGTATGTGCCATTCTCACTGATGTGAAATGGTACCTTACTGTTATCTTGATTTGGATTTCTCTGATGATAAGTGATGCTGAGCATTTTTCATGAGGCATCTTCAAGTTTCTTAATCTCTTTTTCTTCCCTGGAAGGGAAGAGGCAAGGTAATTGATGAGATTCCCTGCTTCGGTGTACTTAAGTGTTTTTAGAGCCAGTATAAGGCACTGGAAATAAAATTTGCTTTAAAATATAGTTTTAAAAAAATAACCAGGCAGAAATCTCCAGGTTCTTTTTCTCTAATTTATGAGCTTAGTCTACGCAAATCTAATTCTTTTCTGCAGTGCTAAAACAGGTATTTTATATGACTTTGTGATCAAATCAGGAATATGTCATCAAAACTCCTTTTGTGCCCATAACTCTCCTGTCTTATTAGTGAGGCAGATGGATTCTCAGGTGTTAGTGATGGGAGATCTCAACATCTCCACCTTCCCCATCTCTGCCTTTCTTGAGAAATGGTCCATGCCATAAACACTGATGGGTGAGGCACTGCATGAAAGGCTGTGTGTCCAGCCATAGATCTGCTGCCTTCTCCTTTTAGAATGTTAAGGAAATCCTTTCTCACAAGTTGTCCTAGGGATCCTAGAGGTCTTTTGCTGGGTATTCTTTTCAGTCTGTGCTTTCAGTGTTAAATGTTGGAGCAGCAGCACTAACATTGCCTGAGAAACTGTTACAAATTGGGTGTCAGTCTCATAGTATATTACTTACTATTCCACAAATGAGTGCAGTCCTTCTATGTCTGTCCCTCTCTTTCTGACTCATTTTACTTAGCATGATACTCTCTCTGACCATCCACTTACAAGAAAATTTTATGAATTCATCTTTCCTAACAGCTGCATAGTATTCCACTGTGTAGATGTGCCAAATTTTCTTTAACCAGTCATCTGTCCTCAGGCACTTGGGTTGTTTCCAGATTCTGGGTATTTTTAACAGTGCTGCAATGAACATAGAGGTGCAGATGTCATTTCTGCTCTGCTGATAACCTCTCGGTATCGGTATTTCAAACCATAATGCCCAATAGTAGAGAAAGATGGGGAAAATTGCCGTGGAAACAAGGGTAGACTGGAAAGTGGGGTGGGGGACATATTGGGGATATTGATGGTAGAGAATGTGCGCTGGTGGAGGGATGGTTGTTTGATCATTGTATGATTGAAACGCAAACATGAAAGTCTTGTAACTGTATTTCATGGTGATAAAAAAAACAAACAAATACAGAATTGGAGCTAGGGAAATAGTATTGTGAGTAGGGCACTTACTTACCTTGCATGAGGCTGATCCAGGTTCAACCCCAGACACCCCAGGTGGCCTCCTGAGTACTGCCAGGGGCAGCATAGCTAGGAGTAACCCCAGAGTATCACAGGATGTGATCCTCAAACATATAACCCAAAATGCAGGACTGAGGTGCTACCCAGGACCAACTGCAAAGGAAACTTATTTTCACTAAGTTGCTACAGAATAAATACCAGAACTCTATCTTGGCAAGCTATGCTGTTAGAATAGGTATTTCCGAAAGTATATGAAATACAAGAAAACAAAATGTGCTTTCTTTTTCATATGTTTTAAGTTACCTGAAATGTTTAGTTTAAAACATAACCAAGTAAAGTATATTCTCTGTGGTGCTGTAGATGTCCAGTGCGTGTTGAGTCTTAGGGGTCAGAAATAAAATGTATTTAGGGATGTTTTCCTTTGGAGACTTGAGAAACATCCATCCCTTATGAGTTAAGGATTGTATAAGAACCCACACTTGCAGCTGCCATTTCTAGCTTCATGGATCCTTCCATCATCAAAGCCATAAGCATAGCATCTTCTCTCTGGCCCTGACGCTTCGGCTATTTCACTTAGAATGGCCCTGAAGATTGTTATGGACCAACTGTTAATGAGGATAATCTACCTGCTAAGCTCAGCTGATGGGGATCTTAGTTTATCTCCATCTTTATTTTTCCTTGTCATGAATGTAACATATTCATCACTGTATCACTGTCATCCCACTGCTCATCCAATTGCTCCAGTGGGCACCAGTAACATCTCCATTGTGAGACTTGTTGTTACTGTTTTTGGCATATCAAATACACCACGGGGAGCTTGCCAGGCTCTGCCATGCGGGCGAGATACTCTCAATAGCTTGCTGAGCTCTTCGAGAGAGACGGAGGAATCAAACCCAGGTTGGCCGCATGAAAGGCAAACATCCTACCTGATAACATATTCGTAGAGTCTGGAATTCAAGACGTGAACATCTTTGCAGTGTCCTCCATTTACTGACATCAGTAGATAATTTCTGCAGTGGCTGTGGACAGCAGTGATAAAAGTCAACTACAAAGGTATTTCTTATAACCTCTTACATTACAGTTTCCCCCATAAAAGCCTGGGAGGGAAGATTCCCTCAGCAATTGTTCCTATGTGGATTTGGCCACGGTGGACTGTTATTAACATCTACATCCCCTGGGAGAGGACAGTCCACTGGGAAGTGTGGACCAGAGGAGCAGAAGAACTCTCTTCCTTTCTGCGGTCTTTAAGGATGAGCCACCCTCAGTGGAGCCTTGGTTTCATCTCTACACCTGCACTTGTAGGTAGATGGCGTCACCTTTGCAGTGCGATTCTGATCAGTTCGATTCAGTAACCTGTATTCCTTAACCTGCATCCTTATCTTGAACTACTCCTGACCCCTTAAGTGATCTGGATTTTAATCTTTCCAAAAGTTAGTTGCCAAGGTCGAACTATGAGAAATGGTTAAGAACATGGGGTTATACTGCTGGTGCCGTAGCTCTCTAGGACAGAAAGAGGAGTTTCACCTTGTTCTGCTGAAGTTTACGAAGCTGTCTCCAGTCTAGCAGTGCATGGATCATCCCCTCCCTAATGAGCTAATAGCAGACGCCAGCAGAAGTCTGAGAACTCAACTCAACTCTGACACGTTCTTCCTGGTGACCTACCAGCTTCAGAAACTTTGGGCCAGCCAGTATATTGGTTGTAGAATGGAGGCTCCCGAGGCCACCTGAACTCAGACATCACCGATCAGCTCTGTTTGTTACTTGAACTTCCTACCGCAGCTACAGATCAGAGATTCCCGGGACTCAATTCTCAGGTTTGGTTAATATGTTGAATAAACTCACAGAATTTAGAAGCATTTTGCTTCCTAGACCACAGTTTATTATAAAAGGACGTAATCAAGGAGCAATCAGATGGAAGAGATGTATAAGGCGTGTGGAGGGGTAATATCACCAAGCCTGTCACTGTCCCCAAACCACTATGTGTGCAACTTGGAATCCCTCTGCACCTTTCCTTTGAGGTTTCTTTGCAGGGGTGCTTGATTAAGTCATCTGCCATGTGCAATGGATTTAACTTCCTGGACTCTTCCCCTGATAAGGGGAGAGGAGGTGGGAGGTGGGTGGTGGGTATCCACTCCATAATCACACGGTTTCTCCTGCACCCAGCAGCCGTCCTTAGGAAGAGGTCGAAGTAAGTACCTTATTCATCTTACAGGTGACTAGCTTATGTTTCTCATCACTTAAGAATGTAGTAGCAATGTGCATCTGACAAAGGGATAATGTCTCAGACCTATAAGGCACCCAGAAAACTCAGCAACAAAGAGACAACCCCATCAGAAAATGGGAATCAGAGATGTACACTTCTAAAACCAGACATACAGGGGTCCGTAGGCACATGACAATAAGTTAGAATCACTAATTACCATGGAAAGGTAAAACAACAATGAGTTAGGTAGAGATCTCCTCAAATCAGTGAGACTGGTCTATATGGAAAAGGCCAGAAATAATCAGCATTGGTGGTAGGAAAAGGAATCCTCATGTACTGTTTGTGAGAACAAGAATCGGTTTAGCCTTTATGGCAAACAGTATGGAGACTTCTTAAAAATCAAAAATAGAACTTCCACACTATCGCTTGATTTTTATTCATAAAAAACAATTTTAAAAATGTATGCACTGCTTTGTTCATTGGAGTTCTACTTTGAACAGTCAAGATGGGAGAGTGACCTCAGTACCTAACGACAGATAAATGGATAAAGAATCTAAGGGTCTCTGTGTGTGATGGAATACTATACAGCTGTAAGTAAAGATGGAGTCTTGCCTTTTGTCACCACATGGATGGACTGAGGATATTACAATAAGTGAAGTGAATAAGAAGGAAAAAGACAAATAGTAATACTCTCACCTATATGTGGGCTATGGACAAGCAGACAAGGCAATAATGCCTGAGGAAGCAAATCCTTTAACTCTGAGCACAGAGCTGGAGTGACTAGAATGAAGAGAGGATAGGATTGAAAGCCTAGAGGGTGGCCTGGCCTAGAGTAAAGGGACACTGGTGGTGGACGTGGTTTTGTAAAATACACTTGAAGATGTATGATTATTTTTTCTAAACCGTATAGTCTTAGAAAAAAGTTTTCTTTTTTTAAAAATATTTTATTAGTGAATTTAAAATAGTTTTCTTGATGAAAAAGATATACCTTAACATACCATTATAAAATCTGAGAACACAAAGAAATATTCCTTAAAGTTACATAATAAAAACATGGGTATAAAATATTAAGAATTGAATTGCCTCTCAACATAATTATATAAAGAAACAAAGGGGATAAACAGTATTCGGTGCAAACAAATCTTTAGGATGATCAAAGAATTGAGTTTACTAAGGGTGTGGGAAGTGTGCTCAAAAGGGGCCAGTTGACAGTGTTGGGGTGAGACTGGAACATTGGTGGTTGTGTGGTCTGATCCCATGGTAACCTCCAAATATATAAACATTTACAATTTACACCCTTGTAAACCACGCTACATCAATAAAAATGGTTGCCTGAAAATTTCTGTGCCTGAAAGGAGCCTAAAACTGAATATATATATACATGTGCGTGTACATATATATATATATATATATATTTGCTTTTTGGGTCACACCCAGCCATGAACAGGGGTTATTCCTGGCTCTACACTCAGGAATTACCTCTGGTGGTGCTCGGAGGACCATATGGGATGCTGGGAATCGAACCCGGGTCGGCCGCGTGCAAGGCAAATGCCCTACCCGCTGTGCTATTGCTCCAGCCCCTGAATATATATTTCTTACTCTAAATCACAGTACCACAGAGGCGAGAGTCATGTCAACTTTATTAAATTACTGTTAATTTAGATTATATGCAATGTGTGTAAAATATTTGATGCAAGTCCTGGCATACACTAAATCATTAGTAAAAATGTTGATGAGGGAGTTTTATTCTTTTTACTATTGGAAAGCAAGGGCAAACATCAGAATCCTAAATATTATATCTAGAATTAGTTCTATTGCTCTCAGAGATATTAATTCATCTCTCATAATTTATCTCCATATTGATTTATGAATATGAAATAGTACTTCTGATCTTAACAAGCAGATATAATTCCAAGTTAATACTTACTGGTAAATGTAAGCTAGGAAACCGGGAAGAGAGTTTGGGAGGCATTTTATTAGAGAGAAAAAAAGAGTTGACTTTTGAAGGTTTGAGGACATTTGGGAGCAGAAATCAAGGGTGTTGAGAGTATCATTCCAGACGAATGTCTGTACAAAATAAAACCTACTTGAGTTTAAAGCACGTAACGACTATTCCAAGTTCTTCATCTGGATCTTTTTTTCTGGCAGTTAAAAAGTTAGCAAAGAAGAGTTTATTGTTGCTCATAGAACACTTGAGTTCTTTTTTAAACAAAATAAATGAGGTTCCTGACCTGATACTTTAAAATTTTGGTGAAACTAATTTTACATGAAATTTGATTCCAACAACATGTTAATCAAACAAATCAGAAGATTAGGACTTGTAATTACAGGCGCTGCTCTCTCCCTGTGAAGTGAAGGTTTCAGCTGAGCTGCAGTACGGTGTCGAGATCTTTCCAGAGGGTAAAGCATAATCTGGCATCTTCATTTGTCTCATTGCAGCCTAATAACTCAATTAAGTTGTAATAGAAAAATGAGCTTTGAAGGAAATTGAAAGAAACACACTAATTTCCCCAGGTTTAATTAGCTAAGTAGAAAACACAATGCTCATAATCGCAGGTATGCATACTTATAAAATGCTCATCACCAAAATAGAAGTTTGCCTTCAGGAGTGAGGAGTCTTTTCCATGTTATGTGTGTGCTGTGTGTGTGTGTTTGTGTGGCCTGTCCTGTGTATGTTTTAAGTGTGTTATATGTGTACACATGGTATGTTTATAGTATATTGCGTGTCGGTGTGTGGTTTGGTGTGTAGGTGATGTGTGTAGGTGATGTGCTTATAATGCATGTAAGGAGCTGTGTTCTAGGTGTGTGATATGTGCTCTGTGTGTGGTATTTGTGATGTCTGTATTTTTGTGTGTGATGTGTGTATGTGATGTGTTGTGTGAGCCTGCATGCCGAGCCTCTTTGATCTTCAGAATATCAGAGGACTGAGCCTGACAGTCAAGAGGGATGGATAATATTGAGAATATCACCATTCGTTTTTTTTTAATTTTAAATTTTTTATTGAGTCACCATGTGGAAAGTTACAAAGTTTTCAGGTTTAAATCTCAGTTATACAATGCTCGAATACCTATCCCTTCACCAGTGCACATATTCCACCACCAAGAATCCCAGTATAGCTCCACCCCGCACCCCCACACCCCTAACCCCCCCCCCACGCCCCTAGCCCCCCCACCCTTAGCCCACCGCCTGTGTAACTAATAAATTTCACTTTACTTTCACTTTGACTGCATTCAATATTTCAACAAAACTCACTATTATTGTTTGGAGAGTCTCTCCCCTAAAGTCAGACCTGCTGAAAAGGAAGCATTAGATAATTTGTTTTCCATTGCTGAGGATGGTTTTTGGGTTCATCTACACAATGGAATGCTATGTAGCCGTCAGAAAACATGAAGTCATGAAATTTGCATATAAATGGATCGACATGGAAAATATCATGTTGAGTGAAATGAGTCAGAAAGAAAGAGACAGACATAGAAAGATTGCACTCATATGTGGAATATAATGTAACTGAGAAGTACAAGTTGGCAATGATGCAACTTCTGACAGATATCTCTCTGGACTTAGTTACTGAAATATCGCCATTCTTTCACTTAATAGCTGGGACATCAGGGACTTCTGCTTTGAACAGGTGGTCTGGTTTGGGGAGGGCGGAACAGGTGTGGGTACCAATTTGACTCCTTCTGTGTCTATACTCTTAGCTCAATATTTTAACACACATCCCCCTTCATTTTTTTTTTGTCATTGCCTGACTTTGTGGCTCCACATCGAGCTGTGATGTTTGCCTTGGGTCACACATCAGGTTGTGGAGCTCACACTTTTAGCCTCTGTGCTCTCTGGGACCACAGCTCACACACCTGGCTGCAGTGTGGCCAGAAATCACCTGCGGTGACAGGGTCATAGGCCACAGAACCACCAGAAAGGAGCTCAGAGCAGGTGGGTGGATGCTTATGGCTGTAGGCCACTGAGCTGTTGCCTCAGTCCCCCCGGTCTAGACTGAATGAACGGTTCCAGCGCCTGAGCCAGGACAGCGAGGGCTGACGTCCATGGTCTCGGTCAGTTTTATCCCATCAGCCTTTGCTGTATTCTACTTGCCACAACCGATTGGGATGAACATCCTATGCAATAAGAGCCGGTCGTGGAAAAGAGTTTTAACTTACATCAGGGTTTATCTATAAGCAAATCACTTTCATAACCTTAAGCCTGTTATGGAATAGAACTATTATTGTTCTACTTTAAGGGCTTATTTAACCTTTCTTGACACCTGAAAGGTTATTTTTTTTAAAGTTCCCTCTACATGGAAATTATTTTAGTAATCATAAAATGAATAATAGTCACAATAATAAATAGAAAGAAGAACACAGGAGGTGAAAATTTTATTAAGAACAGTGCATGTGCATGCTTAGATTAAAAATTATAGATGTACAAATAATAATTATAACTTAGTGCATATACATATACAAAAATATTTATAGCTAATAAGTTTTAAAAATATTGCATTTTCTTAAAAGTGGAGAAAATATTATACTTAGGTGTTAGTAAGCCTGTGGCAACAATATAAGATAACATCTGTTTCTATGCCTTTGCTTTTGTAAATTTGCCCACTAATTTGTGAAAATTGAACTTCTTTGTATATGAATGTGCAATAAAGTTTATAGAAAATTTTGCCAGATTTGCCAATTAGTTAAAAGTTGATTAAGGACCAATTTTACTTCAAAGGTTTCTTTCTCATAAGAAGCGATGGATATACAAAAAAGTCTTAAAAGCTAAGAATAAATTTGCCCAAATTTATGATATTTCTATTTTATTGGAGGTTTTAAAATATCCTTGTATTTATATGTTTTTAAATATATGTACATTTGAAAAACTATGCCTAAAATACCTATGTCAAAATGTTTCTTGTAAGCCAAATTATATTTTATAATGCCTTTGGAATTCTCCTTTATTGCAAACTTGAAAAAGATGGTGATTGATATAATCATTGACATTTATCCATCCCATTACCACATTGAATATTTTGAAGTATTTAATGTCCTGATCCTTTATCTTAGTAATTACTAATATCACTAATTTTTGCAAATACTCTGTTTGAATATAAGAGAATGCAATCCTGCAGAAGTCAGGCATGAACTCTGCCCGTGAAAGCTTAGTCACCAAGTCCACTGCACTGGGCCGGAGACATAGTTCAAAGGTTAAGGGGAAGCATACACCCAACCCTTTATGCAGTCAAATCCCCAGCACAACATTTGGTCCCCCGAGCACTGCCAGGTGTCACTTCTGAGCACAGAGCCAGAAATAAATCCTGAGCACTGCTGTTTATGGCTCCCAAATAAACGAAAGTCACAAAATCCAAGTAGGTGACCAAACAGGCATGTGTCCAGTGCTAACTGCATTCCTCTGTCTCCTCATCCTGTCCCTGTCTTCCTTCTGGTAGAACTGTCCTTTCCCAGTAATCTCGTTGAGTCACCTGTGTAGCCTATGGTGATTTTAGTCTGAATACAGTTCAGGAGGCATTGGTCATTTGGCGTCTTCGTCTTGTCACAGGGTTGGGTCCATGCCACAGATGACTACAGCATCTCATTGTTTGTATGCATGCATGATCATGTCTCATTGATTTTCTTCCATTACCTCACAGCCCCAACAGAAAGGTAGAGACCTAGTTCTGATTCCATTCTCTAATTAAGGTACTTGAATGAGACAAAATGTGTACGTTCCCCGCTAGGGAGGGAAATTTTTCAGAGCTCGGAAAATGCTCAGAGCTCACATAATCACAGAGGTGATTGCTTGGTTCAGCCTAAATTAAATCCCATATTCATTGTTACAAGATTACCTGTGTTTTCCTAATATTTCGCATTAAACATTTAACATCCAGTTGATTAGACTGTATTTTGTGTAATCACATTTCAAGGTGTAATTTGGTGTTTGCTGGACCAATTGGTGAACCTGAGTTCATGTGATTGCTGACTTACTACACTCAAGGGAGAAATGTGATGTCTCACACATTCTTTCCTGCGGATGTTGCTGATACCAGCCTAAAGCTCTCTTTAAGAGAAACAACTGTTTTGCAGGTCTTGCTGCCTCCAAATTATTGGTCATGTTTTTTATGCATGAAACAAAGTCTTCTTATTAGATTTTTGTTTCATTTACCCAATTTCAATAACCCTGTGAAAATGCAGCAACAAAGGTGAAAATGAAATCCTCAAGAGTTTGTATGTGTGTAAATGATAAAACCTTAAGAGTTGGCACGCATGAAGGAACCAGCAGAGGAACCCAGGTGTGTGGGACCCGGGCTGAGATCTCCAAGCCTGATCAGATCGGGACTGGGTCTCCTCCACCCAGACCCCCCATTTTCCAGTAGCTTGGCAGCCACACCCACAAACCCACAAACGGGGCTGTGTAATCCCATCACCGGTCAAGATCCAGAGACTATAAAACAATGCTCCCAAAAGAACGACACAGTATCTCTTGCCCCCATGCCTGGTTGTCTTATAGCCTCTTATAGCCTCCTATAGCCTAGTTCTCCCTCCCACAGAACCTGGCAAGTTACCAAGAGCATCCTGCCCGCATGGCAGAGCCTGGCAAGCTCCCCGTGGCCTATTCCATATGCCAAATACAGTAACAATGATGGGTCTCATCCCCTGACCCTAAAAGAGACTCCCAGGTGGCACCACTGGGAAGAATGAGTAAAGAGAGGCTGCTAAAATCTCAGGGCTAGGGCAAGTGGAAACATTACTGGTGCCCATTGAAGCAAATCTATGATTAATGGGATGACAGTGGTACAGTGATACAATGATAATAACAGAGTCAGGCTTTGTAAGGGTCTATCTCACAGTGATTCAATTAAAAAAAAAGTCTGGCAGTGATATAATAAATTTAAGAAGACATTCTCATGAATGAAGTCAAAAGTGTTCACCTTCTGGAAGAGATTCGTAGTCTAGATCAGCAGTTCTCAATGCGGGGGTTGGAGGGCACCCTACGCCCCACTACGGTGGCCCTTAGGATATTCTAAGCACCATAGGTTAAAATACTACTTGGGGTGGGCTACAGCATGAGACTTGGGGGCTAACAGAGCTTGATACATAAGAAGATGGAAGGGCAACATCCTTGGGAAAAGATGAAAAATATATTCTAGAAAGTCACCAGAGTTGCGAGTATTCATTTCACGGTGATTTCCTGCTTTGCCAAAATTTGCTTTTTGTGCGTATGACTTTGTATTTTTTTAGCACACCTACAGTAGTATATGTGTTTGTAAAGCAAAAGACATTTGAAACGCATGTTTTCCCTACAGAAATAAAGCAATGCTAGCATCATCATCAGGTCTGGGGGGAACCTTCTAGAAAGCAGAGGACCAGACAGCTGGGAGGGGCCGGGGAAGGTCCCGGTTTCGTCACGCAGCCAGGGGGCACCACATCAGCCTCGTGTGTGGTTTCTGTTATCGCGATTTTAGTTTTTGCATGGCGTTTGCTCTAGTTTTGCTCCTGTTTTTCATCTGGAGCATTTTTCTATGTAAATGAATGTCGATTACTCCTTCCCCTTGCATCAGTTTTTGCTTAGGAAAAAAACATCTCATGGAAAATCCCATTTTTAGATAGCAAGGAGACCTACACTGTTTCACTGATTCATTGAGAGAAGTGTTAGAGATGAGAGGGTAAGGCAAGGAGGCAGAAACCTTTTCAGAACAGCTTGTGCAGTAACTCTGGTGTCTTCAATTTTTAGCCTGGGACTGTCCTCAGCACTTTATGTTGGGTGAAGCAGCTTCTGCCCCCAGCTCCTCCATGCAACCCATGCAGATTTTTAGGGCTTCGTGGTGTTCAATTAGAGTAGAAGGGCTTTGGAACTCATGAAAGGATTTACCGGGAGGGGAAGATACAGCCTGGGTGAGAGGAACAATGAAGAATGGCATCAATCACTTACTAATTGTCTCAGGGAAAACAATAGTACAGAGATTTCAGAATTACTATAGTAGAGCCTTGCAAGATTGCACACACAGATTGCCAGAGCATTCCCCAAGCTAAGTGCACATCTTTCGAATCACTTCCCTAGAAATATAATGAGATCATTTCTCTTGCTCTCCCCCCCTCTCTGTATACCTAAAAGTCTCACTGGATCTCAATTTTCTCGCAGGATTCCAAACAGACACGATATCCTATTATCCCCTCATTTCTCAAAATTCTAAATGAATAATCCACAGTGCTCATTCCATTTCTCACCCACAGCCACGCGGAAAGCTAACTAAATGCAGATGGTCATTTGGAAAGGCCTGTCAAGGGGAGTGAACACTGGGCTGACCTCCTTTTAATTGTCCAGGGACCCAGGGTGGAAGATCCTGAGAGAGTTGCTGCATGGAGACAAGTGACAATTGGTTCTGACGGTTCAGGCTGCCGGAGCTACAGAGAAAGCCAGGGACTGTGAAAAATCAGCCAATTTCTTCGTTCTTGCACAGCGACGGAGCAGCTCGCCTTCCAAAGCTCCCTGAATCCAGACACGTTCTTGATTAACCCCCTCGTGACCTGCCCCAGTTACCAGCTCTTCAGAAGAACTGGATGCTTCTTCGTTCTGGGATTTGCGGGGTGGGGTTGCGGGGAAGTCCTGTGCAGAGCATTAACCGAGGCCATCCCCCGTGAAAGAAAATTCCAACAAAGAAGTTGTCCTATTCCACAGTGCTTGTCTCAGAGTCTGGAGACAGGACAGATGCTTTTCCAAGTTCTGTGGCTGAGTGGGTGCATGGATTTGAGAGCGACAAAGAGCAGTTCCTGGTTTTCAGCTGGTCATCAGCCAAAAGACTCAGAAATCAAAACTTCCAAGCTCCAACTCAGGTGCTGAGTCCATCTGTCACTTGCCTTCACTAGTTTATGGTCACCACCCTTAAAATTGGGGGAGTGGATACAGCGATAGTACCATAGTCAGGGCACTTGCCTTGCATGCAGCTGACCCAGGTTTGATCCTCGGTATCCCTTATGGTCCCTCAAGCCCCTCCAGGAATGACCCATGAGTGCAGAACTAAGGGTAAGCACTGAGCACTGCTGGGTATGACCCCCAAACCAAAATAAATAAAATAAAATGGTGGGAGGGGTTGCCAGGAGGATAGAGACTCAACATGCATGTCTGAGATCCTGGATTCCACCCTGGTACTGCATGTAAATAATTAAGTGGAAGCACAATGGGGGGAGTGTTAGGGCCTAAGACTGGGCTTCTGGTATGATTGTTAGGTCTACGGGTCTACGGTTCTAGGCTTTCCAGGATCTCCCAAAGGAGGAAGCAATGTATTCTCAGGCACAAAAATGCCCTGCAATGCTCTTGCATCTTAACACTGGACTTGCATCAGTCCAGTGTTCTTTGGCTTCAAGATAGAATGAACTGATTTAATTAACCTTAATGATGCCACCTGGACTCTGTTACCCTTAGGACCCCTGGAGCCCTGGTCCTTGCTTGTTGGGGCACTGGGGAAGTTTCTTCCCATACACAGAGTCTTGTCCATTGTCTTTGACATCCCAGAAAATCCAGCCCCAATCCCAAAAGTCTGACTGGTGTTTCAGTCCAGAATGATCATGGCTCCCAAAATGCCACTTAACCTCTGACTGATAAACTTTCCTTGGTTTATCTGTCCTCGATTTCTGTCTTCCTTCCTGAGTCCCTCCCCACGCACTCTGACATAGGTTCTTCCCAAGACTGTGCTGAGAAAAATCCTCAACTCTTCACTTCCTGGCTTCTAACAAAATTACTCCCCTCAGCCAAAATATTTTCATCTTCTCAAAAGAGAGTTTTTCTAGAATTTCCCTAGCCAAAGCTCATCTGATTTGGAGTTACCTGGCCATCCTGCTTTGAGAGAAGACTGAGAAGTCGTGGAGTTGAATTACCCCCTAGGTCTGTAAGTAATTATAGGCATTCCATGGCACCGAATATTTTACCATGCTGAGAAGACAGGATCTGCAAGCAAAGAAGATCAGGATGCAGGAGGAAGCGGCAATATTACCCAGTTACCATTTCCTGCTTCATGTCTTTCCCAGTGAGCACCTTCCTTTGACCCCTCCAAGATGAGAATCACGCCATCCGAGATTGGATCCCTTCTGCAAACATCTGGTGACTATGATAGCTTTGCCTAACTCTCTCCGCCTTAGCTCATCTGATGTGGAGTTACCTGGAAGGAAGAACATTCGTCTTCCTTTCTTCCCGAGTTGCAGAGTCAATAAGGACAAGAGTTCTTCATGGCACGGAATGGAGAGTAGAGCTGAGAACTGTGGTGGTACTTTCTCATCCAGTTTGTGATAGTGTTGAGGACTTCAGCTGCCCTCCACTCCCTCCAGTCTAGCGAAATGTACAGGGCGTTCTAAGGCGTGTCAGTAAAAGGAAGCTAGGATGCTTAGCAAGACTCCGGGAGGGGCAGGCCGGGAGATATTGCTGTTCAACCCTGCACTTGCATCCTGAATTGTGGTGGGAAACTGGATGGTTGTATCTCAGGCTCCTTTGACTGCTCTCTATGTTATCCCTTTCCAAATAATCCTACAGATCTTTTCACGTGAACGAGAGTTTATAAGTCCGGGCTGACTTGCACTGGCATCGAATAGATAATCACGCCTGATCATGGCAGCTGCAAAGGCATAAGCTCTGACAGGATCGGGGTGCAAGCTTCAGATGGTTTCTCATTCCTTCTTCTGATTTTTCCATGGTAGATGGAAAGGGATCCAAAACCATTTGGCAAAGGAAAGATTTTTTTTAGAGGGGTCACCCCAGGGGTACCAAGGTGTTATCTACGCTACTCTTGGCATTGCTGGGGGCAGGATCAGACGCAGGACCTCATCCTCGCAAGGCATGTACTACTCCAATGTCAGCTTCCTCCTCGGTCCAAGGGAGAAAAGCATGAGAATGTGAGCCGTCCATGGTCTCTACCCCAGGGTTCTCCTCGCTCTTAGAGATTGCAGCCTCCCTCCGGAAGACAGAGGCCGGCCTGTTTTCATTTCCCAGTGCAGAAGCACATTGATCTGGGGAGTTCAGAACTCGCTCTCCATCATGCCAGTGTCTTTGGACTCTTCAAGATACTGGCCGTGGGATTTCTCTGTCAGGGCGGACATGATGAATAGAGCTGTTCTGCCCTGGTAGGCCTCTGTGCTCTTAGCATGGACAGTGGTCACTGTTCCCCCGAAGGTTTGCTCCTCCTGAGGTGGGATTAATTGGTCAGTTGCAATGCTAACCAGCACTGTCTGCTTTTCATAATATTCACAAACAGTTGAACCCCCCCCCCAATTTAGACTGAAATGCTTAGGGCTGAAACCATGTTTTCTCAAAGGCAGGTTGCTTCTGTGCTTTGCACTGATCAAATAACATCAGAGACGGAGCTGGGGAGAGCTGGTTCCCTGGTGATGGGTCAAGCAGGAATCCAAACCCTGCAGAGAGTTTGCATTCAACTGGGACAGCGTGTGGGGTGAGAATATGGCCAGAAGTCAGGGGAGGAGGCCTCTGCTGAGTTAGCAGTGCGACCTCACACATGCTACCTCACAATGGACACTATAATCCTAGGTGCGTGAGTGCATGTGTGTGTGAGTGTATGTGTTTGTGTGTGTGCATACATGGTACATGCATGTGCACGTGTGTACCATTCTGCTCCTTGCGGGCAGATACACTAGACCTGCACAGCTTTCTCACAATGCTACATTTCTGGAATCCCACACCTGGTCTAACTCCAAGTTTGAGTTTCAGGCATCTCTAAGGGATACAGGCGAATAAACCTGCCTTCTCTTATGGACGCAAGGCAAGTTAAGTGGTTTTCTCTCCAGCACGTTCAACTCAAGCTTTCCAAGAGTAGATCAAACCAGCATGTTTATCTCTCCTCTGTTTTCCAAACTTCTTTTCTAGTTGTGTTTTATGAGCGTGTTCATTACCACTATCATGTTAACAGGCAATTCCTGTCTTCTGTGAAGTGTTTCCTTTCGCTTACCTGTGAACAGCCCCCTGTGAGGACGTGAGCAGCTCAAGTCTGTGACCATAGAACTCCATGCCTGGGTGCCCCTGGTGTGCAGGTGAGCCCTAAACCCGTGCCTGTCCTGCCACTCATTATGTCTCCAAATGGACTTGGCACCAATTTGCTTAATCATTCAACTACAATTAAGTCTTGGTGAGAAGCTGGACTTCCAGACTATCGCTTCTCTTCTCCTGCCCAGAAGGTGGGAAAGTATCTCTCTCTGCTTCCCAGCAGTCACGGGGCCACTTGGAGGGTTTCATCCTTCCCGCCTGGATGTGTTCCAGACTTGGAGGAACTCTGCCAGGGAGAGTGTATTTGCTGTTGCCCAAGGATATTTCTCTGCATCACTGTAAACCTTGTCATGAGGCATAATGACCCATTCCTTTCTTCACTCTCCCCATCTTACTGTTCCGAAATCCCCTAAAAGAGCCTGGCTGCATACATTAGACTTATTTTTGATCCGGCTGCAACCAATTTGAAGGTGCCTAAGAGAATATTTATCAGAATCTGCTCTGCTGGTACCCAGCAGGAGGATTATCCATAGCTGTGGTCTCAAAACAGGCGCCAGACCAGCATGGCAGCCACACAGGAGCCTGACAGAAGTGCAGACTTAGAGCTTCACACAAATTACACATAACAGTCTCCAGAAGTAGAAGCCAAAATTATATGTTTTAACAAGTTCTCCCCGTGAACTAATGTATGAGAATCACTGACTTAATAGTCTTGTTAAAATGGTTAAAATACTGGGGTTGGAGCGATAACACAGCAGGTAGGGCGTTTGTCTTGCACACGGCTGACCCAGATTCAATTCCCAGCATCCCATATGGTCCCCGGAGCACCGCCAGGAGTAATTCCTGAGTACAGAGCCAGGAGTAACCCCTGTGCATTGCCAGGTGTGACCCCCAAAAAGAAAAAATGGTTAAAATACATATCCCTATGCCTGTTATATTTTTATTACTAAAAATTTTTAGATGGGTAGATAGATGGATGGGTTTAATGGGTGGATGTAGGATGTATGTATGTATGTATGTATGTATGTATGTATGTATGTGTGGATGAATGGATGGATCTTCATAGTACATAAGAGAACAAGTCATAAAGTAATGGATGGATGGAAGAAATGGATGGAAGTTGGATAGATGAAGGATAGATGGAAAGAAGATGGATGAAAGAATGAATGATGGAATGATAGAAGAGTGCATGGATAGATTTATGGATGGTATAATAGCCATATACAAGTATATGTGCACAAATTATAAAACCTGGGCTTAGAGGCCATACCTGGTGGTACTCAGGGAATACTTCTAACTCTGTTCTCCGAAATGATCCCTAGTGGTTCTCATGGGTGGGATCAGCTTCATACAAAGCAAGCACCTTGTCCCCTGCACCTTATCTATCCCCTAAATTAAGATTTTTATTTTGAAATAGTTTAAGATAGAATAGCTACAAAGAAAGAGTTTCTATTTACCTTTCTCCCCATGGCTTTAATGTCAATAATGTAAGCAACCTTACACAGAATGTAAGCAACCAGCATATATTTATGAAAGCCGAGAAAGAGCAACAGGAAAATAAGATTAACTCAACTACAAACGTTATTCCTATTTTACCTTTTTTTACACAAGTTTTGTATTTCTGTTTCTGGGTTCAATTGAGTTTGTTGTCTTTTTTGGCTTTTGTAGTACAGAAGAGAATAAGCCATGTTCTGTAGAATAACTTTCAAATTGTGCTTTTGGAATATCTCCTTATGATTGTATGAAGGTTACAAAATTGGGGGAAGAGTAAAATCCAAACAGGATGCCCTGATCCCATTGTGTCAGGATACATGAAATAGGATGGCATCACTAGTGGTGTTAGCTTAGTAATCTAAGTAAAGCAATCTCTGCCACACTTCAGTGTTAAGTTGTTCCTTCTCCACGCCCCCTTTCTTTAGACGTTCAGCCTATACTCAAGGGGAGGAGAGTTGATCTCTACCTCTTAAAGAAAGAATGCCAAGCCATAGGCCTGTGTTAAAACCAGCAGTGTAGGGTCATGGAGATGATTCAATGGGCTGGAGCGCAAGCTTTGCAAATACAAAGCTAGAGTTTGAATCCCGGTCACTGTGGGGTTCTCCGAGCACCCTGGGGCACAGAACCCAGAAGAGCCCCAGCTCGCCATTATGTGTGGCCCCCCAAACAATTATTAAAAAATTCCCAGAGAATACCCTGCCACAGTGGCAGGGTGGGGTGGGGAGGATGGGATTGGGGAAGGTAGGAGGGATGCTGGGTTTACTGGTGGTGGAGAATGGGCACTGGTGGAGGGATGGGTTCTAGAACTTTGTATGAGGGAAACATGAGCACAAAATTGTATAAATATGTAACTGTACCCTCACGGTGATTCACTAATTAAAAATAAATAAATAAAATATTTTCAAGGAAAATATGTAAAATGGAAACCTTAGGGAGTTTTCCATTTTACATTGCTCCAGCTTCTGCAGTTGAAAGATTCTTTTTAAAATTGATTAAGGTTGATCGCTTTCCTTGTATATTTCTAAGTCAAAATATGATGCATTTTATGTGAAAATTATACAACTTAAAAATAAAAAAAATAATTCCCAGAGTAGCTAGCAAATATTTGGGGTTCGGGGGTTGATTTCCAAGCTATATAGTGGTGCAGTTTCTCCTTGTTGCTTCCCACACTAGTTATAATGTCAATCCAGGTCCACTTGGGGCTCCTGTGTATAGCAATACTTCCCCTCATATTCTAATGCAATAGTCCATTTTCTTCTTTCTTTCTGTACCTATTCTCTGAGAATGTTATATAAAAAAGAGGCATTCCTTTCTTAGTCATGAGCTCATTCATTTTTATTTTGTTGGTATAGATTTCTGTATAATATTACACACAAACAGTATAGTAAATAAAAATCATTTGTGATTTTTTTTCTTTGGAAGATCATCTGATTCCTTGATTATTTATGGCATTCCTAATGATCCTATTTGTGGTACTTACTGGTACTTACAGCTTGATACCCATATCCTTTGCTGACTCCTGAAGTGTTACTTCCTTGGTTGTACTTCTTTGTTCCTGATGCTGCAAGTTGATCCTGGCTCATCTTGTATGTTCCTTATGCCAGCCTACAACCAGTCATTTCTCCTGACACTGTTGTTGTGGTTGTTGTAAGAGGTCATTCCAAAACTTCCATCTGCTAGTGTATGCTGGCTGCTAAGGGGCATCTTCCCAGGATTTCTCTGTGGATGATGCCAAAATATTCATGTCCCTATGCTGACCCCATATGCAGGCTTTCTCTCTCAGATGGAAATAAACAGATACTTCTGATTAGGTCTAACAGCACGTGATTTGGACTGTTTTTCTCCCTTGTTTGTGTATAAATTATTTCTTTGAGAGTGAGAAATTTTGATCTATAAGGTATGTACTCTTAGTTAGTTTTTTCCAAGTCAAGTGTGAAAAGCAGTTTCAGAATTGCTATCTTGTATATATCCCTGTAAATATTTTACGTATCAGTAAAATATCAGTATCAGTATCAGTATTTTAGAAAAATGCTCTTAGTATTCTTATAAAAGATGTTTTAAGAGTACTTAGTTACTTAAAGGTAACCTAGTTACTTGGATCTACTACTTTTCCCCTTTTCCCTGAGGCCCTTCAGACAGTTGCATCAGAGTGCAATCCGCACAGTCCAGTGCAATCCAGCTGCAATCCAGCACGATACAGCTGCAATGCAGTGCAATATAGCTGTAATTCTTGAGATACAGATGCAATACAGCATGATACAGTTGAAATAAAGTGCAATATAGCTGAAATACAACACAATACAACTGTAATACAGTGTAATTCAGTGCAATCCAGCACAATACAACTGCAACCCAGTGCAATCCAGCTTCAATAAAGCACAATATAGCTGTAATACAGTGCAATGCAGTGCAGTACAGCTGCAATACAGTTCAATATAACTGCAATCCAGCTTCAATACAGCACAATATAGCTGTAATGCAGTGCAATGCAGTGCAGTACAGCTGCAATACAGTTCAATATAACTGCAACACAGCGTGATACAGCACAATATAGCTGTAATACAGTGCAATGCAGTGCAGTACAGCTGCAATACAGTTCAATATAACTGCAATACAGTGTGATACAGCACAATATAGCTGTAATACAGTGTAATGCAGTGAAATACAGCTGCAATACAGTTCAATATAACTGCAATACAGTGCGACACAGCACAATATAGCTGTAATGCAGTGCAATACAGTGCAATACAGTTCAATATAACTGTAATACAGCGTGATACAGCACAATATAGCTGTAATACAGTGCAATGCAGTGAAATAAGCTGCAATACAGTTCAATATAACTGCAATACAGTGTGATACAGCTGCCATACAGCATGATACAGCTGTAATACAGTGCAATATAACTGCAATACAATGTGATACATCTGTAATATAGTGCAATATAGCTTCAATATGGCATGATACAGCTGCAATACAGTGCAATACAGCACAATCCAGTGTAATCCAGTGCAGTCCAGTGCAACCCATTGCAATACAGTTCAATACATCTGCAAAACAGTGCAATGCAGTGTAACACAGTGCAATCTAGCACAATACAGAGCAATAGAGCTGCAATAGTGAATACCAGCAGTGAATCCGTCCGTGACCCTTTCTAGAAATGGGTCCCATTCCTGAGATTCCCATATGTAGAATCTCGGATATCTTTCTTCAGTTCTTTACTTTGCATACAGAAAAGTTTAATCATTGTCCTGTGTCCTGATGAAAGTATTATCAGGTACATGTCCTATCAGAACAGGACCACATTGAACTTTTTTATTGCCCGACCCCCCCCCCCCAATTCCCTTATGGACAACCTCTCCCTCTCACACCCTCTGGCACTTTCCACACATATGAGTATGTAGCTCATTATGTCACACGAGTAGACTTATATATCTAGTTTTTGTGTCTTTGGCTTCTTTCACCTGGAGAAATACATTGAAGATTTATTCATATTCTTCAGTGAATCAGTTGCTTTTTGCTGCTAAATGATAGTTTACTGCTGGTATTGCCACCGATTTCTTTGACCATTTATTTGTTGACCATAAAGGAAATTGTTATAAACATTTGTGCACATAATTCACTTGGATTATTGCTGCTACTTAACTATGTTAGCTCCATTTTATTACTTGGAGGATATCAGACTGATATTTCAAAGTGATTATCTCAATTATGCATTCCCATCAACAGCATAGTTTTTTTAAATAGAATCTTCCATTCATCAACATCGCCAACTTTCAGTAGACTATCTTCCACCAGTGTATTTCTACCTGCTTTTTCAGTTCCTGTGGTCTGTCCTTTTGCCACTTCCACATTGTTTAGAATATGATTGTTTTATGGTAAGTCTTGATTGTTTTATATTAATTCTATACTAAGTCTATGATTGTCTAGTAAGTCTATGATTATTTTATAATAACTCCAGTTTTCAGAGTTATTTTGATTACCCTATTTCCCTTGTCATTATGACTAAATCTTAGAGTTAACTGTTGCTATGTGTATAAAAATACTAATATTGTGATGACATTTAATTATACATAAAATGGAGACTTTTAAATGATCTTATAAATTCCTTTCAATTATGTTTTATAGTTTTATACATATACATCCTATACACATTTTCTTGAGCTTATTTATCATTACATTTTTGTGATATTATTAGTGACATTGTCTTTAGTTTAAAATTGCAATTGTTCACTTGCAAAAAATACAAAACTGTGCGTGCGCAGAGAGGGGTGATGTGTGTGTTGTTTGCCGGGGCAGCGCACTCTCTCTGTCACTGATCGAATTTGGTGCTCTCGAGCCACTGTGCATGGACCAGATCAGGATGGCTCCTCCTTGTGCTCTGCTTCTGTGTGTGCCGCTGTGCTCTCTTCTGTATCTCTATCTCTGTGTCTGTCTCTGTAGTCTCTCCTCTGGTCTCTTCCGATCTCTCTCTGTCTCTGCTTCTGTGTCTTCTCTCTCACTTCTGTGTCTTCTCTATCCTTCTGTGTCTTCTCCTGTGTCTTCTGTATTTCCTCTGCTTTTTCTCTCCCTACAGTCTTAGTTTATATAGCAGTCACATAGGGTGGTGACACAAAGGTGGGTTGAACATTAATAAATCAAAAAAGAGGGGTAAAACCGTTTCTCCAGGAGATTAACAAGATCTCATCTAAGGAGATTACTCCAAATTACTAGGAGATCCGGTTAAGGGTGTGATCCCATCCAGGGTGTGTCACTTTCTTCTCTCCTCAGCTAGTAATCCACTTAAATAGTTATAGTAAATTTACTTCTAAATTTATCATGAAAGTATAGTTTATCATGAAAGTATATTGAAATTTAATTTTCCTGGGTGCTTCTTCCGCATATATTAAAAAAGATCATGAAGTTTTCAATTATTCAATCAGATAGTATGTGAGTTACAGTTTATTTTGAAGTCATGAAACAATCTATCTTTTATTATATGAACTCCTGGAGGGGCTGGGAGTTCTACGTGGTGCTCCGTATGTGGAACTCCATGTGTGGTGCTGTTTCAAACCCAGGTTGATCACATGTACTTTCTCTCTGTGCCCGAATTCCTTCCTCATTCCTCACACAGTCACCTGTGACTTCTCTCTTTTTGGTCAGTCTTGGCTAAAAATTCATCCATTTCATTTATCTTTTTATAGAAGTAACTTTTGATTTTATTGATATTTCTCTATTAGGTTTTCTCAGTTACATTGTGAAATTTCTGTTTTTGGAGAAAGTATTTTTTTTCTCTTGTGTCACAAAATACACGCTTAGATTATTGATTTGGGTGTTCCTTTTACTCTAACATAAGCATTTAAAAATATATATTTCTTTCTAAAAGGCACTTTAGTCATACCCTATAAATTTTGATATATTGCACATCCATTTTAATTTATTTAGATATATTTTAAAATTACCCTTGACGTTGCATCTTTGACCCATAGGTTATTTAGAAGTGCGTTGTTTAATTTCCAAGTGTTTGGAAGTTTTTCTTTTAACTTTATGCTATTAATTTCTAGTTTGGTTCTATTATGGCCTAAGAACATAGTCTGTATGTTTTTATGCCTTTAAAAGTGTTCAGAATAAAGTTGAACTTCGTTCTTTTTCCACTTAAGCCTGAGTAGAATGTGCGCTCTTGCTTTCCTGTGTCTTGCTCTCTGCATCTCCATTGGGTCGAGTTGCTTGACAGCATCGTCAGGCTATTTTGAGAAGGGCCCTGGGCAATGCCATGTGCAATGAAGGCAGACGCAGGCTGGTATTAGAGTTTGAAGGAGGTTTGTCTGGGGTTGAGAACACAGCCAGGTGGGAGCCAGACCGTCACCGTCCAGCACTCTCCAAGCACGCTGCAAGCAGGATAAGGCGCCCTCTTGTCTTATGCCAAGGCTATGTATGGCCTTCAGGAACTTTCTACAAACATCCTCTCCACTATTTTCACCTACTCTATCCTTTTTGGCTTGTTTCATGATTAGAACTTAAAGCTACTATTGAGCAAGCAATGGCACGATGGGGACTATAGTTTTTGCTTAGTTAACTGCTGTATATTTTTTTCTACCTTAACCAATGTTAATTAATAATACAAAAGCTCTGAGAAGCCTGGAACAAACAAATATTTCTTGACTTGGTCCCTTTTATTCTAATATAAAATGTGTGATATGAACGACAGTGTACTATTTCCCATGAGGTAATAGGTTATAAACTTCGCTGTGCCTGGAATGCACGGTGCGTGGCCAAATGTGTTTGGTTACTGTATATGTAAGAGTTAATGTCCTTGTTATATTTTCGGTCTTTTCCATTGCTCTGAGGTTTAAAACTTACAGTGGGTACGGAGGCGGATATAGAATCTTGGGGATGCAACTTCAGAGCTACCGAGATAACCATACCTTTTAATTCCTTCCGTGAAACTGTAAATTATTTTCAGTAGTTTTGCTGTAGCCTGCTGCATTCATTGGATAAAACTTCTCTCACTCACTCCCCAAACTCCCACCTCCACTGCTGCTTCCTAACCCCCAGAAAATCTATCACTGTCTCCTGGTATTTCTGGGCGCCTTCCCCAGAGGAGGCTGTGATGTACCTAGCAAGGGGCCCGGGGATGAACACAGCACAGGCCTTAGGGCTTGGCAGAATGTCCAAAGCCTGGGGCTGGAGCGATAGTACAGCGGGTAGGGCATTTGCCTTGCATGTCGCAGACCCGGGTTTGATCCCCGGTATCTCATATGGCCCCAGAGCACTGCCAGGAGTGATTCCTGAATGCAGAGCCAGGAGTAACACCTGAGCATCGCTGGCTGAGACCCAAAAGACCAAAATATAATAAAAAATAAAATAAAATAAATAATGTCCAAAGTCCACCTCATGCAGCAACTTCCAGAAAGTTCTGTGCTTACAGATCTCAACCCACCCCCCCCCCGCCACCCCCTCCCAGTTGCTGTCCTGCTTCCTCTGGCACCTTCGTGGGACCTTGATTGACACTCTGCTTTCTTTCCTTAAACAGGTGGGCTCTGCATTGCCCAGTCCGTGAGAATCCCCCAAGAGCGCAAAGACAGGACCACTGACTTTGATAGAATTATCAAACAGCTCCTGGACACTCCCAACTCCAGGGCCGTCGTGATCTTTGCCAACGATGAGGACATAAAGTAAGGATGACTGTACGGTGATGTTCATTCCCATGCATGCCGCAGAGAGAGAGCAGGGCAGGGTGGAAGCTGGCAGAGAGAGGGTAGAGGACCCAGGAGACCCGGATGGTGCTACCCAGCGGGGCTCCGCATCTTCCCCCCCAGCATCAATCTCACACACCCCGAGCAGGAGTGCCTATCTCCTCTACACTCCCCCCTTCCAAAAAATAAGCACACTGAATTACTTGTGAGAAGAGAGTCGCGGGACCTTTTGAGGTTGATTTGATTGAAAGCATGTCCAGTGTGGCAGGCTTTCGTTTAAAGAATGGTTCCTCTGGTCGGAAGAGAAACCATCATTCTGGAAGAGCTGCCACTGCTTCAGGTCCAGAATGTCCAAACTGGATTTCTTCTACCACGGCGCTGTCCAGTTCACCTTCCCCTCCTCTCTCCTCAGGTTGGTCCTTCCTGGAGTCAGCAGTCTCCCTGTGGTCTTGGCTTCCTTTTCCTCCTCTGCCCTTGTTTTCTTGCCAAGTCGTTTTGCTCTTAGGTCACACCCGCTGGTGCTCAGGGCTTCCTCCTAGCTCTCCACTCAGGGATCACTCTTGGTGGGTTTCCGGGGAAGCATGTGGGGGTCCTGGGATTTTGAACATGCATCAACCACATGCAACACAAGTGCCTGCTGACCTCCGTCTCCAGAAACCCTGAAATATTTTAAATACAAATATCCTCTTGTATGACTTCTGCCTCCATGATCCAAAGCTTCCTCCCGCCCCTCCCCTCATCCCTCTTTACTTTCTTCTTTCTCATATTTCTAGATTACAATATAATATTTAGCTGATTTTACCCTGTAATTTTATTCTGAAGCCTATATATATAAACTTTCATATATATGTGAATATATATTAAGGTATATATTCATATATATGTAATATATATGTATATATATATATATTAAGAGTTCCATCATTCTGGCCTTGAGTTAATGAGCTCTCCAACTAGAAAGACTAAGAGCCAGTCCCTCACATATTCTAGAAACAGTGTTTTGCTACAAGGCGGGTAATACACTCTGTATATGTCTGCTTCCTGCTAGCCTTTTTGTACCATTTTATCGTGATGTCCCTGAGTGTTGTACCTAAAAGTCTCTTCAATCTTTTTAATAGCTGTGCAGAACTTTATTCTTTATATGCACTGTAATTTATAGAACTCATTGGTCATTGACTGACATTTAAGTTTGAATGCAAATTATTGCCATTATAAAGAATGCTTGAATAAACTTGGTCTTCCACAATCTGTGCACAAAACTATAAACATACAAATGATGCTGTCCATGTATATATCATCATTTAACTGCAAATATATGTTAACATAACTGAAACATATACTATATAAACACATTCTTTTGTAGATTTATAATATACTTATGACAAATTCCTTTTTTTTCTCTCTGGTTTTTGGGTCACACCTAATGGTGCTTTAGGCTGACTCCTAGCTTTGTTCTCAGGGGTCATTCCTGGTGGGCTCAGGGGATGTGATGCTGAGGATTGAATCCGGGTCAGTTGTATGCAACACAAGTGCCTAACCTGTACTCTCTCTCTCTCTCTCTCTCTCTCTGGGCCCCCAGGACATCAGATGTGTCCCTTGAAAAAGATATGCGAGGCGTTTTGTACTTTTTGTACAAGCCTATGTGCTCTCTCTCTCTCTATCTATCTATCGATTTACCTATCTCTATCTTTCTCTATCTCTATCTCTATCTATCTGTCTCTTCCCCCGCATCTATCAAAGTTTCTTAAAATAAAATCTATATTGCTAAAATGAATGATAGATGTGAGCATTTTCTTCCCAGGAGGCTGTGCAGTTTTCTGCTCCCATAGGTCAGAGTGAGCTGAGTGGGTTCCTCAGAGTTTTCTACTTGAAAACACGGGTTTCCACTCCTGGCCTGTCACACAGCCCTTGCCTCTAGGGCTCTGCCCAGTACTGAAGACTGGTCCCTGGGGGCAGGACCATCCCAGGGAAAGGGTTCTGATCCCGAAGCAGGGCAGGGGACCCAAGTTCCTTTGGCTTCATCGCTGAAACCATCTCACCTCAGGCCCTCAGCCACTCCCCACCCCCTCCCCTCCACACCCTCCGTCTAGCATCTCCTTCTCGCTAACTTCTTGAGGTCTCAGTGCTGTGGGGACTTGGCCGGCTCCTCACTTTGCCATTCATCTTTCCACACCCTCAGCTATTTCTGCCACCCCACCTGTGGGGCCGTTCCCTCCTCCCAGCCAAATCCTTCCCGTTCTAGCTCCCTGGACGGGAATTCTTTCCCTTTCCCCTTCGTCATGCCACTGGTGTTCTGCGTGTTGCTTCTGAGGGAGACTTCAAAGCCACGGAGCTTTGCCAGAGTCCCCCTTAGATGTAAAAGTTGTAGTTGATGCACCGCTGGCCACCTGCCTTGTCTGTGAGACGCCGTATCCTCCACTGCCCCGGAAGCCTTGTTAGGAAGGAACTGATGCCGGCTTTGGCCACCTTTGTCATGGAGTGTCTCCTAACAAGGCTCAGCGCGCATTCTGTGCTCTGAGTAAGGATGAGGTGATCGAGGGAGGGAGTGGATGAAATGCCTGGTCTGGTGCCCACTGCATAATCATTTCAGAGCAGATTTCTCTCTGAACTTCAGCGTGGTTTACCCTGGGGGACTATGTTCATTTCAGCACCTGTTCCCAACTCCAACTACAAGAGACCGTGGCTAGCTGTCTGATGTATGCAAGTCCCCTTCCATCATGGCCTCTGCTCTTTCTTGTCTTCTGACCTTGTGCCTATCCTTCAAGACTGTTCCTTATTTTTTCTGGGGGGGGGGGGAGAGGGGCTTCTGGCTCTGCATTCAGGAATCACTCCTGGCGATGCTCGATGCTTGAGGAACCGTATTGGATGCCAGTGATTGAACTCAGGTTGGCCTCTCATAAGACAAACCCTTCCCTACTGTCCAATCCAAACACCCTTCTCTATGAAACTGTTCTATAAGATAGGCATAGAAGAATTTCTTCTTCTTTTTCTTTTTTTTTGCTTTTTGGGTCACACCCAGCGATGCTCAGGGGTTACTCCTGGCTTTGCACTCAGAAATTACTCCTGGAGGTGCTTGGGGGACCATATGGGATGCCGGGGATCGAACCCAGGTCGGCCGCGTGCAAGGCAAACGCCCTACCCGCTGTGCTATCGCTCCAGCCCAAGAATTTATTCTTCTATGAAGAATTAAATATGCCATTTGTTGCCTAACAACATGCCTATTATAGAGAGGATTTTCTACAGCATTTATCAGAGAGCATTTTTCTTCTGTAGTTTCTTTTTTATTTTTATGTTTTAGAATTTTTCACTCTTGATTTATTGACCCAGGATTTTTCCCCCCAGCTCCACTGTCAATCCTTCTTGGTCATCCACAAATTGTTTTCATCTGTATTTCGTATATTTTCTGATTAGGTAATAAATACATTGATAAGGGTGGCTTCATGCCCACTTTTAAGTACAGGATTTAATAGGGCATATAAAGGAATTACTGCTGACAGTTACAGTGACAGATGGGTCATACTACTGACTCACACAAGTGGTGAGAGATTTTAATTGTGGGTGTAGACAGAGCATATTCCACCCCTGACCCCATGAATGTGTTAGATATTGTGCACGTGGTAAAGTATGGTTATAATTACCATGATTCTTGGGCACAGAAATCAAGGTCACGTGCATTTGTATTTCTTCCAGAATGATGTTCTACGTCTTGTGCTGTTTTCTGAAGAGTACCGATAACCCACTATGTTACATTGTTTCCTTATTCCGAAGATTTACAGTGTAGATGGGAACATTTTAGATATTTTAGAACAGTAACTGCAAATACTTTGTCAGAGAGTAGCAGTGACATTAATACCCAGATTTGAAGCAAAGATAAGTGCTAAGTCGGTCATGGTTACCATGATTTGGATCTGAGGCAAGAATAGATGCCTTTCCTGAAACACTTTGTTCTGATTATAGAAATAATACATGGGTCTTGTAAGTCCATTGTAAAATGAAGGCTAGGTTTTATTGTATGATTTTATAATGAAGGGATCCCATAGGTTTTCCTTTTTCTCCCAATTTTCTATAAATATTAAAGGTTACAGAAAATAATCACAGAAAAGGATTTTAAATAATCTTATCATTTGTGGTTCCAAAAGTCAGAGAAAACCACTAACAAAATTCTTTTCTAATCATTTTTTTTAATAAACAAGCACAGGTTTTTCATTTTAAAAAAAGATTACATAGTATTTTATATTTTTGGATTTATTTTTATGCATATTTCAAATAATGTAATCTTATTTACATTAAAAAATGAAACTACACTCTGAATATGTTAAAATGAGCTCTGTTTGCATATATACGAAGCTACATCTCAATCTTTGTTTTACTTGATTTTTCCTTGGTATTTCCATAATCCTGAAGTCTTTTAACACCTCCTCAATGATTTACTGTTAACAGTGAATTGTGTTATACCCATAATTTTTCTGTTGACCCTCACATCACCCTATCCTTTGAACTCTACACAGAGACATAAGCAATTTTTACTCAATCTTCACTATGAAAGAGCTGAGGCATATTTTTCTTTCTTCTTAAATTGGATTTTTCTCGAGGATACCTTGTGTAAATGAAGCAGCATGTATTTGAATCGCTCTCCATTCCATCATTGCCTACCCATTTTTTGGTTTGTTTGTGTTTTGCTTTGCATTTGGTCTTCAGCAATGAACAAATGTTTTTGATAGCATCTTAGTTGTTTTGTTTTGTTTTTTTTTTTGCTTTTTGGGTCACACCCAGCAATGCACAGGGGTTACTCCTGGCTCTGCACTCAGGAATCACCCCTGGCGGTGCTCAGGGGACCATATGGGATGCTGGGATTTGAACCCAGATCGGCCGCATGCAAGGCAAACGCCCTACCCACTGTGCTATCACTCCAGCCCCTTTTGATAGCATTTTAAAAAATCACTTGGTAGATCAGTAGAAGTGATATCTCTAGATCAAGAATGTAAATTGATTGGCTTGTACATTCCTTTTTTTTAAAAAAAAGTATGATGGAAATGCCATTGATGCAAAATGTCAGCCTCTCTTCCATGCTCCCAAACTCACCCATTACTCTCTGGTCGTCCCTCTCTGAACAGACATTCCTACTCTAGTCTCTCTCTTCTGAAGTTCATTTAGAATGTCATCTATTAATCCCACTTCTCTGAAAAAGGATTTGACTCACTTATACCACTGTTGTTCTATCAGGTGTTTACTTAATAAAATCAGTGTTTCCATTCATTATAAGCACGGAAATGATTTAATAATATATTATAACATCCAATGTATTATATGATTCCGAGCACGGGGCTTTATTCTACATGATGTCAGCAACAGTTTTTACCTGCGTGTTGTTTACTGTTTGGGGGGAACCCTGAAGCAGTGCTTAAGATACTCAGTCTGGTCATGCAAATCATGTTTCCCAAACCCCTGTATTATCTGCCCAACCCTATATTTAATATTTGTATTTACTGTTATTGTTAGTGTTCTATTTTATCATCCTCCACATGTTTGTGTACAGAATCCTATGTGAGGTACTTATTTTTTCTTGAATACCTTTCCCCAAATTTCAATCTTTCTCCTTTATTCCAAATTTATTTATCTCTTTGATATTAAGATTTTCTTTCTTTCTCATTTTCACTTGTGGTTGATTTCCTCATTGTGCTGGCAACCCCCCTCAAAAAATTCTAGATTGAAGAACTAAGAGAGGAATGTTATACTTAATTTCTAAAAATAATCTAACTGCATAATTCTGTATCTACATTTAATTTGTATCTGGGAATATTTTGTATTACCTTATATTTGCCTCTAAAAACATGATATTTGTCACTTAAATTATTCATAATACATAGTGATGATTATTTACCAGAAATAGGGCTCCTAAGCTAAAGAGAGAGTGAGGTTCTTATTATGGATGGAAGAGTTTATAAGGCACTAGTGAACATCTGTGCAAAATCTGTTCACGTTGAATATTCAGTGTCAAATATTAGAATTAGAAATTAATTGTTCCATATATTAGTTAATAAAATACATTTTCCTCAGAATTCAGGAGGCTTTGCTCTCTTATTCATCATACTTGTAGTGGTTTCTATTGATTTTGTTGTTTAAGTTGAATTTGTTGATGTTATTATTGACGTTGATGTTTAAGCTATTGATCTTAACATTAATGTTGATGCAGAATTTGTTGATGCGGTGGATGGTGTTGAATATTGAATTTGTTGTTGATGTTGCTTTTGATGTTGATGATGCTTATGTTGTTTGATGTTGATATCAACTTCTTTGATGTTGAAGTTGCTGCTGATGTTTTCATGGATGGTGATGCTGTTGTTCATGCCATTTACGTTGCTGTTGCTGTTGACGTGTTCCTGACAGTTTGGTTTTACTATGCTTCTTAGTTTTCCGCATCTGTTCTGATTTACTCTGGAAATAATTTTGGATATTCCCAGAATCTAAAATTTTGGTACATTCTTGATGTTGTGCCAATTATCTTATTGGGTAATACTTTTGGATTTGGAAACTCACACTTTGCATTGCTTGGGGGTGTTTTTCATTGAAAAATATCATCCAAGAATGTCAGTTTATTTTCCCTGTGCAATGATCTAAAATGTTATTAGTTGGAAACAAGATTTCTTGTTTTTATTCTTGAAAGAAATTCTGTGTTCTACATTTTTTTTATAATTTGACTACTGGATAATTTACTTTTTTCTTTACCTATTCTGATATAACCTTGATATGATATCGATAACTAGAAGTTATTTCCTGCTACAATTTCTATCCCATTCATGATTCCAGGTGATAATTATCATTTGTATGTTATGTTTATTTTTTCATATGTTTCATCTGTCCTGTCACAATCTAGATAATTATCCAAGTTGATTGACCACTTTCTATTTTGCATTTGAAACTTTCATTAGCTGTGGGTGATTTCTTCAGGCCTCATTATACATTAAAGAATTCCAGATACCTGAGTAGAGTAGGACTCCTGCCGACATCCCAGAGTATCCCGTCCTGGACTCGTGCGGCATCCTCTTCCGGTTCCAGGATGGCATCTCTCTGTAGTAGCAATATATAGAGTGTTTTGGGATGTTGATTTTTTTCCAGGAAGTATTATTACTACCTGGGGTAACATACTCTTGGGTTTCAGTGTTCTATACGCACAAGCATAGCATTTCTGTCAACATTGGGTGTTACTGTTTCAGCACTAAATGACAACTTCAATGCATTCCATCCCATCTCACCTGCATCAACTCGTGGTCTTTTGCAGTTTGGGTATTTATAATATCAGAATCTATTCCTTATATTCTTATTAGAGAAGTTCCACTTTATATTCTTCCTGAGAGAAAGAAAGAAATCTAGAGCTTTCTAATTTCATATATATGAAAAATATATTATATATTATATAATATATGTATCGTATATTATATATATATATAATTTTTGCTTTCCTGATATGATACACAGTCATTTCTCAGTCCCATTTAAAAAAATCACAATTTTGTGGCTGGAGCGATAGTACAGCAGTAGGGTATTTCCCTTGGATGCCTCTGACCCAGAGTTGATCCCTGGCACCCATATGGTTCTCTGAGCCCAGCCACAAGCCAGGAGTAAACCCTGAGCACCACAGTTGTGGTCCCAAAACACAAACAAAACTCACAACTTTGATGTTCCTAAGAGCAAATTTAATATCTATTTTTTTCAAGGAGGCTAAAATTATTTGAAGGAAAATAAATTTATGAACAATTACATGGGCATATGGTAGAGTAAAACTAGAGTTGTGTGGGAAGTATTGGAGAAATTCCTTTTTACGGAAAGAATTGAGAAAGGCTTCAGAGAAGAGGGAATATTTCAGTGGGTCCTAGAATATTCAATAATGCTTTGGAATATTGAGCTGAAACAATCTAGAAGGAAGGTTTTAAAAAAGTAGAGAATAAATGTCAAAAGGGATACCATCTTAGTGATTGTGTTTTTGGAAGCATTTACATGGTGATGTGGAGAAACCAGAGAGATAGTACAGTAGGCAGGGCACTTGCCTTCCGGGTGACCTGGGTTCAATTACCAACTCCATGTACGATCCCTGGATTACTGTCAATAGTGGTCCCTGAGCACAGATTTAGGAGTAAACCTTTTTTTTTTTAAAAAAAAAGTTCTCTATCAAATCACTGTTAAATGCACCTTTACAAAGCTGTTCATGATTGGATTTCAGCCATAGAATATTCCAACACCCATCCCTCCACCATTGTACATTTCCCAGCACCAGTGTCCCCAGGTTCCCTCCCATCGCCCCCCATCCCTATCCCTGTCTGCCTCTACGGCAGGTCCTTTTCTGCTCTGTCTCTCTGTCTGTCTCTTTATCTCTGCCTCTCTGTCTCTCTGTATGTCTGTCTCTGTATCTGTATCTCTGCCTCTCTGTCTCTCTGCAGGAGTAAACCTTGAGCACCACATTATGTAGCCTCAAAACAAAAATTGTGGGGGAGGGGTCCATGTTGGTGCCAGTCCTGGGTTCGAGTTCTACTTCCCATGCACTTCTAAAACCACGGGAGTCCCCTCTGGCCGAGATGCTCATGTGGGTGCCTTAGCCGACAAGGGGTCTTCCAGTTCACTGTGACTGCTTACTCAGCACGACCCCCAAATTAATAGCTTAACCACAGTGAAAAGTAACTCTGGCATCTCGTCCTAATTTATATTTATCTCTCTGGTGAGCAGGACAGATAGCCCTGGATTATCAGTCAAATTTTATTTCCCTCTTTGTCTTCTGGCTGGCGTGTTTTGTGCTATGGTTTTCATCAGTGGATTTGGTTTGCCTTATTTCTCTTTGGAAAGTTGGAATGGAAATCCTTTGGCATCCTTTTCGGCTCGCTCCCGATTGCTTCCTTTTGCAGAGCGAGTCGCCCGCTACTCCCCGGCTTGACGCCCGGCGTGTTTAGAGTCAGCAGCTGCTCCTGATCACCAGCAAACCTTGTCCTGTTTCTCTCCACAGGCAGATTCTCGCCGCAGCCAAAAGAGCCGACCAAGTGGGCCATTTCCTCTGGGTGGGATCTGACAGCTGGGGGTCCAAAGTGAACCCACTGCACCAGAACGAAGACATCGCCGAAGGAGCCATCACCATCCAGCCCAAGCGAGCCACCGTGGAAGGTACGACCCTGCGTGCGGGCGGCGGGGCGGGTGGCTGAGAGTGGCAGGGTCAGTAGGGTGGGCTCAGCCGGTACCTCCCGGTGGCACTTTCATATGACACATTGCTAAGTCCTGTGGCCGAGGACTTAGCAATGAGGGCACATGCCTAGTCTGTGCCTTTCACTGATGTTCCTGTTTGGGAAGACATCAGCTAAGGAAAGAAAAGAATACTGTTTTCATTAAAGTATCCCAATTAGCAGGCATTCTTTTTTCCTGGTGCCACGGAAGCTTCCTGAGAGAAGAGCATTACCATTCATAAGCAATGAAATAATAACATAATTCGAGCATCTGTAATTTAGCTGCGAGGGAATATTCTCCCTTTGCAATTTACCCGTTCCTTTCTTAGCGAGCAAACAGAAGAAATTCTGGGCCCTCTTCTGCCCCTTGCAGTCCCCTTCAGCACAGAGAGGTTGGAAGGACAACGCATAACCCCTCTCCCAGCCACCCACTCCTCTGGCCTCGTGGGTCTTTGGGGTTTTTTTTCACTGCACCTCTTTATTTTGTGCCTTTTGCTCTGCCTTCCTTGCTGCTACAAAGCCTTGGAGAGGAAGGAGGAAGAGAGCATGTTTATTGAAGTCCTTCTGATTGAACAAAAATTGCTGATTCTGACATATCCTCTCCTTTCATTGGAAAAGCAAAGTTATTTCTCACAGACATACTGCAAAGGCAAAGAACTCTCCCCGTGCTCTCCTGCTCTGAGATTCTTCTCTGATGGTTTTGTCTCCAGAGTCCCCACAGGGCTTGCTTAGCCCTGTTTAGAAACCAAAGCGTTGTAGCCTCTCACTCAGGAAGGAGTCACAGACCTGCCTTTCTTTCCCTGGCTCTGCCCTCGTCTCATTATTCTCCCCAGCGGACTGCAGGGTCGCGGTACGCCTTTTGAAATCTCCCCAGTTGTGGTTCTGTATCTGTTCTGTCTCTGCCATCTGGGGGAAGAGAGGCCCCCGGTAGCATCCTGGATTCCCTGGAAGGCATCGGACTAATTGCAATCTCCAAGATGCGTTCAGAGGGGACCCCCTGGCCGACCCCCACAAGCTACACTTGCAGCCAGGTTGCAAGAATAAATCGCAGCATTTTCATCATCTCTGCTTTTCACGCAGACACGTTAGCATCTGCTGTGTGCCTGGCTCTGGGCTCCTAGTTTGAAGGGGGGCGGGGGGAAATGAGGACCACTTGCTCTAACCAGTCTTGGAGCTGAGCACTTTGCACCGGGGAAGCAGAGACAGGAAACAGATACGCAGATACCCCAGGGCATGTGCCCCAGTTCAGTGCCCTGATGAGGCTGCCGGGAGGGAGTGAAACAAGTTGGGAGGACTTGTAGCAAATGCAGAGAGGCACCCCCCCTCACACCCAGTGACAACCTCATTGTCACTGTCACTGTCATCCCTTTGCTCATCGATTTGCTCGAGCGGGCACCAGTAACGTCTCCATCGTGAGACTTGTTGTTACTGTTTTTGGCAGATCGAATACGCCAGGCTCTGCCATGCGGGTGAGATACTCTTGGTAGCTTGCCGGGCTCTCCGGAGAGGGGTGGAGGAATCGAACTTGGGTCGGCCATGTGCGAGGCGAAAATGCCCTACATGCTGCCCTATCGATCCAGCCCTCAGAGCAGTGAAATCAGCCACACACTGGGCACACCGGCGGTGACTGCCCACAGCCCAGCCCTACATGACAACAATAGACCATTTGTAAAAACTTTTCCAGCACTAGAGCACCCCCGGCTCCGCGGCGGCCCCGCCAGCCCTGTGCATCCTCTGGTTGGTTCTCGGCTCAGAAGGGCTCTTCCTCCCCAGGCCTCTGTGACCAGGGGCCACTCAGTGCAGACCCGGATGAGATTTTGTTCCCGCAGGCAGCCCCAGCTCTGGCTCCAGGCTGTGTCCCTCCTCTCTCACCTCCAGCTGAGTGGTGGCTCCTGGGCATCTCTGTGCTCAGCCCCTAGAGCACGCCCCAAGGATGGACGACACTCCCACAGATGCCAAAGTGGAAGGTTAGAACCCGAGTGATAGTACAGCTGTCGTGGGATGCTGTCTGTGCACGCGGCTGACTCCAGCTCGACCCTCAGCATCCCCTTTGTTCCCCCGAGCCTGCCAGGAGCGAGTCCTGAGCTCAGAGCCAAGGGTGAGCCCTGAGCACTGCCCGCTGTGGCTCCCAAGCCAAAAAAGAAGGGGAAGGCCTAGAACATGTGTGTGCTGGCCCCAGGGGGATGGCTGGTGGGGGTGGGCGGGCGTGTCGTAGAGTTGGATGTACCAAGGAATTAGTGTTTTGTTTGCAAAGTAGCCTTGAAAGGCACAGGTGCAATGTTATCAGAGGGCTTCAAAAACACAATCTCTGGGCCCTGGAGCATCAAGTATAGGCCTGAGAGTAAATTTCTACATCACAGGCCCATGACAAATGTTCCTGTTCTTAGCTGCGGGCAGCACTGGGAGTGGAGGCCCCATCTGGGGTAGTTCCGGAGATTATTCAGACTCTCAAAGTGTTTCTAACTTCTTGAAGCAAAATACTTCTTTAAACTGTGGACAGCGAGCAGAGGAGATAGTACAGTGGATCGGGAGCCTGCCTGGCATGTGGCCAACCACGACTAGATCCCTAACACCCCAGAGGGTCCCCTCAGCACCACCGAGCAGTGATTCCTGAGCACATGTCCAGGCGGAAACTCTGAGCACGGCCTAAAAACTGGAGAGAAGTATTGTGTACATGGAGATTCATGGAGTTATTACCTCAGACGCAGGAGACCATGTGGAGTCGGCCAGAGGCAGGAGGAAAGTAAAAACGGTTTTTTATACTTCGGGGTTTCAAAGTATTGAGTTGACTTGGGAGAGGAAATGGCCTTTTCAGTCAAAACATCATTGCAGGGGTGCAACTCTTGAGGCTAAACTCTGCCTCCCAGCAGCCTCCTGTTCTCTGTAGCTATTTAGAAACCGGGGCTTCTCTCCGGCTGGATGGTCAGGGTCCCCACGGCCCTGGCTGCGAAGAGCAGCATGGAGCACAGTGCTTTAGTAGGAGGTGACTCAGGTGGTAGGTGTGGTGCAGGTACAAAGAGGTTTGTCCAAAGCCAAGGGCTGCCCCAGGGCTATTGCACAGCGCTGTGCCCTCTTTCAAAGGAAACGGTATTTGCTGTTCGGGTTTCCTCCTCTGTCTGATTCTTTACCCCCTCTCCTTCTAATGGCTCGTCCATGTTTTACCTGACCAAGGTAAAATCGCCTCTGAATATGCCCAGCGTGCTGCATTTCTGGCCCCGCATCCTTGAATAATTATAGGATAACTTTGGTTTGTCCCTTCTGCCTTGCCACAGGGAGCTGAGGTTTATTGGTTTACTCCCATCACAGTGCTCCCACTCCTCTATGTTTATTTGTAACCTCTTTCTGTGTGCTCTGTTAACTTGTAAATATTGTTTTTTCTCTTCTCCTTAAGTCCTTTGCATAGTTAATACAGAGGAATGTCCTTTTTCTATGGACACTGGAAGAGATACGTTAAGCTTATAGGGCAACTCTCCTGAGAACATTCACCACAGACTCAGAGTATAGTGCTCAGGCCAGATTAATCATTCCTAACCCCAGCAGGGTCTGAGTCTCGTTATTCCCTTTCGGACCGCCGGAGGTGACACAGACAATGGTCTCCTTCCACGTGATAGTAGGAAAAAAGACAATCAGCGTGCTTTGTTTCCCCTTCAGATGCAGAATTTGAACCTATTGCATAAGCATCTGAATTTTGGCTGGTCTTTCGGGTCTCTGCAGAAGTAATTAACAACAAAGCGCCATCAAGTGCTTACGTGCTTACGAGGACACTGCCTGGTTAACGTGATGCTTGTCTTTGTCTCTCTCAGTCTTCTCTGTTTATTCTCCTGTTAGAGGAAGAAGGGCCTCCGGGAGCCCGGGGGGCGCTTTGCAGTGTGATGGTGATAAGACCTGTGTCAACACAGGTCAGCCCGGACAGCCAGCCGCCCGCCTTCACGGGCCACCCAGGACTGTCCCTGGAACCTGGCAGCGTGTCCCTGCCCTGGAGCGAGTTCTCCGCTATGGGGATTAGTTTCTCCTCAGTGGCGGGTGAGCTGGAGGCGCTTGGCCTCTTCCCTTCTGGTGCCCATTAACTAGGACTCTGTCTCCTCCCCATGCCCTGGCAAGTCCTGCAGAGCTGCCCAGGGCCCTTCCACTCTGCCCGCTGCAGGGCTCTTTGTAAGGGCCTGGCCAGAGGGGCAAGGCCCACATCATCCCCTTGTCCCTGCCATCGCCGTTTGCATTCGAAGTCATGTTCAATAGTTGGATCTTGCTATCTGGCTGTCGTGGGTCCGACCCCTGGGGATGATTTGGAAATGACTCGGTTGAACAGCTTTGTTTCTGAGTGAAATCTGTAGTATTTGTGGAGAGAGAGAGAAAGAGAGAGATAGAGAGAGATAAAAGTACTTCCGACCTGCCACTGGAAAGTCAGTCTGTTGTGAACTTTTTTGCTCAGGGTTGAAGCTAATCCTTCATATTTTTTAAATCTGAAAGATCTAAGCTATGGAGAGCTAAGCTAAAACATTTCTGGCTCCAGTTTAGATCTGCCCTACTTTAGTTTCTCTTGATTGTTCCATATGTCATAAGGTTCTGGTTGGGGAACAGGAGGAAATTCCAAGAATAAAAGTGTTACCTTAAATTGCAAGTCATTTCATTTTCATTTACCTGCTTTTTATTTCCCTGATAATCAGTGATGATGAATAATTTTATATACCTGTGGGCTGGAGCAATAGCACAACGGGTAGGGTGTTTGCTTTGCACACGGCCGATCTGGGTTCGATTCCTCCATCCCTCTTCGAGAGCCTGGCAAGCTACCGAGAGTATCCCGCCCGCGTAGCAGAGCCTGGCAAGCTATCTGTGGCATATTCAATATGCCAAAAACAGTAACAACAAGTCTTACAATGGAGACATTACTGGTGCCTGCTCTAGCAAATCGTTAAGCAACTGGATGACAGTGACAATGACAGTGATCTATTGGCCATATGTATGTATTTTTGAAAAACTATTTGCTCATCTCTTCTGCCCATATTTTTATGGGAATATTTGTTTTTTTCTTGTTGTATTTTATAAAATTCTTGGTGAATTCTGCTTCACAATGATTTTATGAAAGCTTTAATCCATCTTGAGTAACAAAAAAAAAAATGCAATGTTATTCCTAAGCAAAGTGTGTGCCTTTGAGACCTATAAGGTTGCTTGTTAAGAACCATGGGGAAGGGCCAGAGCAATAGTACAGCAGGCAGGGCATTTGCCTTGCATGCGGCCGACCCAGGTTTGATTCCCAGCATCCCACATGGTCCCCTGAGCGCCATCAGAAGTAATTCCTGAGTGAAGAGCCAGAAGGAACCCCTAAGCATCACTGGGTGTGACGCAAAAAGAAACAAAAAAAGAACCATGAGGATATTGCATGATCAGTATGTTAATTTTTTTTATTAAGTTCTTCAGACATGCTCATGAGTAGGGTAGAGGGCACTGGTGTGAATCCTGACCTGTGGCAGGTGAGAATGTAGAGGTGATCGTGGCTCCCCTAGAGTTACCCTCTTCGTGGAGAGGTAACAGATGGTAGTAGAGAAGAGTCAAACAGTAGCATCTTGGGGTGATCGCCACAGTACAGTTCCTTCAGCAGCTCCTTGCTAGTATTGAGGCACCAAGGAAGGTGATTGGCAGCTGAGTGGTCACATACAGTGCAGGTCCCAAGGGAAACTGGGAGGGAGGGGGCACGGGTCAGTAGCTGAGTCTGTTCATCTGAGTCTAGATGTTTTGGTATATATTTCTATTTCTGTTATATTCTTTCCTTGCTTAAAATCAACCAAAGCTTCAGATTTTCCTATTTTCTCTTGATCTGGAAAATAGAATTTTCTTCATGGGAGAACAAATCACTTAACTTTCAAAAATAAACCAACACTTCCTGATTTCCCCAGAGTTAGCCTACCCACAAAGCCAAATACCTTGGTCATCCCCCCCGCACCCCGCCTCCCCTACAACCCCACCCCACCACACACACGCACACACACACCACTTCTTTTGAATCTGTGCTTTAAATTAAAGACGGTCATGTGTAAAGAAATGCCAGCATAGGAACCTGTGACCTAGATAGCACCACATCTGAGAATCCGCCCTGGGTGGCTTTTGTACAATGGAAGTCCCAGGTTTGGAACCGATTCATTCTGACTCAGAACTGTAAACGACACTGGCTTCACTTTCCGCCACCATTCCATTTCCTGGCTAGCAAATGCATCAGTCCTCAAGAAAACATCCCTTTCACTTGCAAGAGATTCGCTTTGAAGTCCCATGACCCTAAGACCCTCTGGGATGGAGTCATTACTCCCTTCCACAACTGCATTGTTGACCAAGAATCAGATACTTTGGATTCTAAACTTAGTTACTCAACCACTGTATATTAACACAGTATTCATTGTGATTTAAAAATCATAGACGCCAATGGAATGAGAGAGAGAGAGAGAGAGAGAGAGAGATGCTATTTCAGTGGGGGAAAGGAACTATCTAGGAATATTTCAAGAATGTCACTTATTTAATTGCGTGCAAGATTTAAAAAGTACTGCACTTCAGTTTTTGTGCTGCTACCTTTATGTTTTAATTTCACTTGAAACATGACAAACTGAATTTTCTGGGTCAATCTTATTGATTTTATTTTATATTATGGCATGAATGCTAAACAGGTGGTACCTAGTCTCAAGAAGTACTTTGATCCCCCAGCAGACTGCAAGTGATTGTGTGTCTCAATTATAAGTTTGAAAAATCCATATGTATTTATTTACTTTCCTGGTGCATTGCTAAGATAGCATTTTTATTAACTGACCCCAGCATGAGTGATATTTAAGGAGAAAGTTTCTGGTATATTTTTTGAGCTGTTCCTTCCTAGGCTTAGTGTTGTCACCTATGGATAAAATATTTAATCTAGACAAAACCTTCTTTGCCTGAGAATTACAACACAGACATATCTCAGGTTTGTAAGATCGTTAATTTTGAATCTAGCGTAGTTGAGCATTCAGAAACCTTTTATTTATACCCCTAACTACCTACCATGGGTAAGGCCAGTTCTGTATACCAGTGGACATATTTTTTTTCTTTTACAGAGAAGCAAATTTTCACTCATAATCTAGTTCAGCTAATCGTTGGTTTGGTTCGTGAATTGTGTCTCTGGTGTTATATCTGGAACAACATCTGCGTGCCCTGTGTCATTTCATTATTGCTCTTTGAGTTCTGTTTTATACTTAGGACTGTGATCATTGTTGGACTAGCTTTTCTGGAAGATGTAAGGTGTTTGTCAAGATTCACTTGTGGGGAGAAGGCAAGGGGGCATACACTGTTTTATTACTGTTTATTGAAAAGACCCTCTTTTATACACTATACTGTCTTCTTTTCTTGGTTAAACATCAGTTGATTATATTTAGCAAAGTCTAGTCCAGGCTCTTTGTTTTGTTCTATGAATCAGTTTTTCTACTCTTTCACCAATACTATACCAGCTTAATTAGTTGGTTTCCAGTAAGTGTTGAATTTGGGTAATCTGCAATCTCTCACCTTGGCCTTCTACCTTGTCTAACTTTTGGTTCCTTTTCCTCTCTTTATAAACCTTAAACTACTTTTTTCAAGAGCCATAAAATGACTTTCTGAAATTATCAGATTGCATTATTCTATAAATTAAACAAAAATAAATTAAATCTTTAATAATAATAATACTGATAATGATAATAATAATTCTTGAACAGGGACAGCTTCCTATTTGATTATTTTGTTTATTTCATGTTTTGTAGGCTTTGCCTTGTAGATCTTTGTATCTATTTTATTAGGTTTACATACCTATTTTCATTTAAAATATAAAAAATAAATTCCATTTGTTTTTAGTGATGTAATGGAAATTAGCTGATAGCATATGTGTGTATATGTGTGCATATATATAATCATTGCTGTAAATATTAGTATTAATTGTTACTGTTTCTGGGAATTTGTTATTGATTCTGTTGTATTTCATGCATAGATAATCTTGTCATCTGAGAACAGTTCTATATTTTCCTTTCTTGTAAAAAAAGGTGTAAAAATCTATACAATTTTTAATTTACTTTTCTTGGCTTATTGCATTATCAAGGACTCCCGATATAGTTCTGGAAAGGAAATGTGAATGAAATATTCTTTCCTTGTACTTTATCTTAGAGATATAAATTCAATTACTCACCATTAAATACCTAGTATTCTTTGTGGTTTTGTAGATGTGTTTTTAATATGGTAGAAGCTAATTATGTTACTAAAGAGTGAGAGGTGTGATGACTTTAACAGAGATTAAGATTACTTTCCCTATCTATGCCTATTTTTTCCACCTTATTTGGGAAAATTTTTATTATGATGAGAAGTTATTTCATGAATATTTATAGGGATTCTTTACTACATGCAAATATCTGTATGGATTATCCCTGAGGGAGAAATTTGGCTATAAAATGCTTTTACTATATGAAATTTGCATAGACTGTGGCTCACTGATTGATGAGAAAGAGATGAAGACGGACACAAAGGAAAAAGATTATTAAATAATTTAAACAAATAAACTTCCATGTTGAAATTATAAATTTATGAATATGAAAATCCTAATTTTAATTTTTATGAAACTGCGGAGTTCTGAAATATCAAAAACATTTTCTTAACTCTCAGAACCATGGCAACAATAATATTCTTTGGGGTTTTCATGGAAGTAGCATTATGGATTACCTATTGAAGGGCCTTCATCGCTTTGGATTAGAGCCTCCACCCCAAAGATTTTACCCTGATGTCAGTAAGGCAGTTGATAGTGCCACGTCCGGAAAGGGACACACTGTAGAGTCTGTGGATTGGGAGTTCCACAGGTTGATGTTGAGGGGGGTGACTCCTATAGTGGACAGCTCCATCAGGACCCAGGTTCAGTTTTCAGTCAGGCTTTTGGTGGTTCTTTTGTAGCCCTCACACCCTATGTGGGTTGAGATTGAGGGATAGCAGTAGGGAAAGCTGATGGTCTTCTCAGCTCTTTCCCCCGCCGTCATCCTGCCCTGCTTATGTAGCAACTTTCTCCATCCCCAAATTCGCACTGGTGCTCTGAATACCATGATTTCCAGAGGAACGGTTTCTTCTGGTACTCCTCCCCGGTTTAAGACTGTCTGTTGAGCATTTCCATTGTATGATCTTATGCCTCACATGTCTGTGTTTCTCATTTGCTCCAGCATGTTTATGAGCTATGCTTATCTCTTTTCTACCCAGAATTTGTCAAATTAGATCACAGAGAAAGCTAGTTTGTTGCATCAGTCAATGCCTGGGGGCTTGCTTGAATACATGAGCATTTTCAGTTGACTTATTTATTTAATAAAATCAAAATCAGAGTCTCTTGCCCCCGTGCCTGGCTGCCTTCACCGGGGCCCATTAGAGGGGATGAGTTGAGTTTCCCTCCCAGCCCTGAGCAGAGCCCCAGCAGCCAAAGACCTTTGGAACCAGCCACAGCCATGCTAAAGACCCCTCTCCACATGTTCATATGAGCCTCATGCATGAAGGAACCGGCAGAGGAACTCAAGTGTTCGGGACCCGGGGCTGAGATCTCCAAGCCTGCTCAGATCTGGACTGGGCCTCTTCCGCCCAGATCCCCCATTTTTCCAGTAGCCAGGCAGTCACACCCAGAAACTGCCCCCCCCCCCCGTATAATCCCATCAATGGCCAACATCCAGAGACTATAAAACCAAACTCCCCGGAAGGCATTTTATAGCCTACTTCTCCCTCTCGGAGAACCTGGCAAGCTACCATAAGTTTCCTGTCCACATGGGAGAGCCTGGCAAGCTCCCCATGGCGTATTCATATGCCCAAATCAGTAATAATGATGGGTCTCATTCCCCTGACCCTGAAAGAGCCTCTCATGCAGCACCGTTGGGAAGGACAAGTAAAGAGAGGCTGCTAAAATCTCAGGGCTAGGACAAATGGAGATGTTACTGAGACCCCTCGAGAAAATCGACAATCAATGGGATAATGATGATGATGATGAATAAAACAAAATAAATTATATAAATAAATTATATTAAAAATGCACATCAGAGTCTGGCAAGCTACCCGTGACATATTTGATATGCCAAACACAGTAACAGGAATGTGCTCTTCGTGTTACTGGAGCGAGTAGATGCCATTGGGCTACACTAGCACACGACAGGGACAAATGAAGATGTTACTGGTGCCCACTCAGGCAAATCGATGAACAACAGGATGACAGTGATACAGTGATATATAAGTAAATAAATGCAGAGCGTACTTCTGACTCTATGTGGAATAAAATGGTACAGGACACATCTACACAATGGGATACTATGTAGCTGTTAGAAAAGATGAAGTCATAAAATGTGCATATAAGTGGATCTACATGGAAAGTATCATGTTAAGTGAAATGAGTCAGAAAGAGAGAGACAGACATAGAAATATTGCACTCATCTGTGGAATATAAAGTAAAAAAATGGGAGAATAACACCCAAGAGTAGTAGAGATTTACCAGGAGGTCTGCTCCACTGCTTAGAAACTAGCCTAATGCTAGGACGAAAGGCAGCTCAGATAGAGAAGGGAACACCAAGTAAAGGATGTTGGGAGGACCCACTCAGGTTGAAAGATGCGTGCCGAAAGTAGATTACAGACTGAACATGATGGCCACTCAATACCTCTGTTGCAAACTACAACATCCAAAAGGAGAGAGTACAAACGGGGATGCCCTGTCACAGAAGCAAGGTGGGGAGGTGGGGGGTGGAGGGGTGGAGAGAGGGATATTGGGAAAATTAGTGGAGGAGAATGGGCACTGGTGGAGGGATGGGAAAACGATCATTGTATGACTGAAAAGCAAGCACAAAAGTTCGTAAGTTTGTGACTATACACCATGGTGATTCACTAATAAATCACTGTATCACTGTCATCCCTTTGCTTGTCAATTTGCTCGAGTGGGCACCAGTAACGTTTCCATTGTGAGACTTGTTACTGTTTTATACTGTGTATATCGAATACACCACAGGAAACTTGCCAGGCTCCACCGTGCGGGCGAGATACTCTCAGTAGCTTGCCGGGTTCTCCTAGAGGGACAGAGGAATCAAACCTGGGTCGGCTGCATGCAAGGCAAATGCCCTACCCGCTGTGTTATTATCATGTTTGCCTCACACTAATAAAAAATTTAAAAAATAAAATAAAATAAAAAATAATAAAATAAAATAACAAAATAAAATAAAATGGTATAGGACAATTTGGAAGAATGTAGGTCTAGCATGACTGAAGCTACTAGTAAATTCTATAAAAAGTTATAAGGTTTCCTCAACTTACCCTGGCTATAGAATAGATGGACAGACAGTAAATTTTTTTTAAAAAAATTGCTTTAAGATTAATTCCTCTTAAGATGTATTCCCTGGCTTCAGAAGGATTTATACTTATATCTTGTTATTTTTTAAGAGTTTTTTAACTTTGTATTGAAGTATTATTTGTGTAGTCTAGAATATTTAAGTTGTAAATTCACAGTTGAGTTATTTTTCTGTTTTGGATTTCATGGACAGAACCCAAGGCCTAACACAGACATGGCAAATGTTCTATAGCTGAGCTGTTTTATTGGCCCCATTGAGTAATATTTAACACAAGCATACAGCCTGAAAACAACCCTACAAAGTAAGATATAGGCTTGCCAAAACTCCTGCTAACTTCTCTTATTCATTAGTCTTTCCATTCTCAAAGATATTAATATTTCTTTTTTATATGCTATATAAAATATTTATCTCACAGAACAGTTTGCCCATCAAAAAATAATGTATACATATATGTAGTTATAGATTACATATAAACATGTATAAATTCTTTTACTAGCCATAATTTTAAAAAATAAATACTTACTAGTATATAAAACAGTAGTGTTTTATCTATTTTTCAAATATAATTTTTATTTAAAATATTAAATATTAATAGAAAAGCTGAGACAAAATAATCAGAAAAGTAGTATAATAAACTCTCTTCTACGATCTGGAGTCATCTACAATCCCTGACTATTGAAACCAGTGGATTGTTTTGAGGAACCCCAAATACTTCACTGTACAAATACACCACCATATGTTTATCCTCTGATATGCTTACATCATAGACATTCCCTTTTGGGGACTCTATGTAAATTTCTGCTGCTTTAAAGCTGAAAGATACTGGGGTTGGAGTGATAGTACAGCGGGTAGGGCATTTGCCTTGCACACGGTCAACCTGGGTTTGACTCCCAGCATCCCATATGGTCCCCTGAGCACTGCCAGGGGTGATTCCTGAGTGCATGAGCCAGAAGTGACCCCTGTGCATCGCTGGGTGGGTCCCAAAAAGAAAATAAAAAAGCTGAAAGAAACATACCAAATATGTTTCTTTTACTACTTTCTTTTTTTTTTCTTTTACTACTTTCTGAAGAACATTTCTTACTGAATAAATTCCTATTCTCTTTTGTTTGAATTTTGGGGATTCCCTCCTGCTATGCTCTGGGCATACTCCTGACTGTGCTCAGGGATCACTCCTGGCAATGCTCAGGGAACCACACACCGTGCTGGATACCAAACCCAGGTCTTGATAAACTTTCTTTTTTTTTTTTTTTGGATTGTCTTATTATTATTTTTTATTAGTTTATTTTTAATTAGAGAGTCATCGTGAGGGTACAGTTACAGATCCATACATCTTTGTGCTCATGTTTCCCCCATACGAAGTTCGATAACCCATCCCTTCACCAGTGCCCATTCTCCACCACCAGTAAACCCAACATCCCTCACCCCTCCCCAGTCCCATCTCCCCCCCCACCCCACACTGTCACTATGGCAGGGTATTCCCTTTTGTTCTCTCCCTCTGATTAGGTGTTGTGGTTTGCAATAAAGGTGTTGAGTGGCCATTGTGTTCAATCTCTAGTCTGTATTCGGCCCACATCACCCTTCCCCCACATGACCTCCAAGCACATTTTACTTGGTGGTCCCTTCCCTGAGTTACCCAGAATGAGAGACCAGCCTCCAAGCCATGGAGACAACCTCCTGGTACTTATTTCTACTATTCTTGGGCGTTAGTCTTATAGTCTATTATTCTATATTCCACAGATGAGTGCAATCTTTCTATGTATGTCTCTCTCTTTCTGACTCATTTCACTTAGCATGATACTTTCCATGTTGATCCACTAATATGCAAACGTCATTACCTCATTTTTTCTAACAGCTGCATAGTATTCCATTGTATAGATGTTGATAAACTTTTTCTAAAGTCAATGAAATGCCACATGTCTTGATAGAAAACAGGTGGGTAAGTCCAAAGACAGGGGATTTGAGAAAATGCCGTGGATCATTAGCAGCTGATGATATTTCAGACTTCATCTGTCTGCTGCAGCTGAACTGGATGGCTTGTCAACAAAAAAGCTTATTTCTTCAAATTCTGATACTAGGAGGTTCTAGATCAAGACACCAGAACACTCAAGGTCTGACAAGAGTCTACTTCCTGGTTCAGAGGTCACATTCTTATTGTGTTTTCACATTGAAGAAGGGCAGAGTGAAACCTCTAGGGTCTCTTCTAAATGGGTCCCCCAATTACAACGAGCACATTGTGCATTAGACTGTAACATGTAAAATCCAGAACAACACAAATATTCTGTCTATAGCAGGAGAAGACAAGATTAATCCGGACATCTCAAACTAATAACCCCTCCTCCCAAAACTGACATAGTGGGACTCTCTTTGGTACACGTATGGTACTCTGCCACAAGCTGGTACACTTATTATTGAATAACTTATTATTCAATAGCAGTTGAATAACTGTTCTTCAACTTGTCCATTTAACATGATGTCATAGTAGAATGAACCCATTTGATGCTCTACAGAATGTCTACAGTTGAAATTCATTGCAGTGGAGGCTAGAAAAATATGTCCCAAGGGAATGATTTTGTGCATTGTTGTCCCTCTTGTGTAAAAGCATGTTACTCAAGGTCATGCTCTCCTCTAAGGTATTGGGAGGAGCAAGACAGATTTGTTAGATCAATAACCATACACCACAGACCAGCCTTACAGACCTGCTCTGAGTAATCAGAAGAAACTCAGGTCAGGCATCTGCGTTTGGTCTTCAACTTGGTAGTAGTCCACCAGCATCAGTCACAATTAAGCTGGTTTTGCAAGGGCCAAATGAGTCAAACAAACGGAGGTGTGTTGGATCTTTGAAATATTCGATTCTGAACATGCCTTTCCAAAGGTGCCACAGGGTTTGTTCCACCCACAGGTTGGGAACCCTCATTGGCATGTGGGTCCCTAGAAAGGCCAGGCACGAGACTGGGTAAGGACTCCATTCCTCTGTCTCTGACATGACAGAGGGTGGTGCGGAGGGTACTTCCCATTGCTGTGTGTGAGTGTTAACTAAGCCATGCAGGAAATGGCGCTTGAAATATCCAGCTACCTCCCTGCCCTCACTTCACTTAGAACAGTGCAGGTTTCTGTCTCGTGGCTGATTGTTCTGGTCAAAGAGTTCCGGTTTGGTAACTGGACAAGCAATTGTCACTTCTTATTGGAATTGCTGATTCGAGCCCAGTTTTCTCCCTGTACCTTCTGCTGTCAGGCACAAGTCAACAAATAATAGCCTCAACTGAGTGAATCCATCTGTGAAGATGGTCTCTCTCTGCAGAGTGTTTCTTGCGCCAGGGTAGAGGGACTGTTCGCCTGACCTCCATGAGTGACATGGTCAGTCCCCAAACCCCAGTTCTTAGAGCAGAGACACATTTGAGTTAGACTTTTTACTCTGAGCATTTTGTCTGCTCTTCCTCCCTCTAATATAGCATTTTTTTGCACATCTGCTACATATAGTGACGCTCAATTGCATTTTTTTTTCCAAGCGTGCATGAATCATCCAGTACCCAAGGCACGGAATGGATGCCACAGAGAGCCACCGGACAGTGCTGTAGGTCAGCGAATTCTCTCCCCCTGCTGCTTGTAGCAGAGGGCTTATATCCTGGCCGCTGTTGCCTCAAGCCAGCACCCCTCAGAGCTACATCCAGTTGTACTTCCTCCTTCCTAACAACTGCATCGGTTCCTTCCTGTAGTCCCTCCCTTCATTGACTTTTTGGCCATGGCCTCAAGCTGATTCTTTTCAGGATTTTCCAGAACAGCCTTTTCCAGACTGACCCTAACCAGGAGGGTGCACTGCAGGTTTCAGGTGGAGTTGGAGGGTTCTCAAGTGTGCCAACCTTGGTGGATGTACCAAGAGGTTTGCCTGCCAATTTCCACAGACGGCAGAAGGGAGGTTCTTATTTCTCGTAGTCCGCTTGGAGTCAGAAGGGAATTCTCTGGGCCAGTGTGGCCCAACCTTTCAGCACTTCTCAGATTCCCCCGGAGACTGAATTCTGCTACAAGCCGCAGAGGCAAGAACAGTTTCTGATTTGTAGGATCCGGGTGGGGCCCAGCTATGGCTATGATGACTGTCACGTCTCCAGGTGATGCTGATGAAGTCAGTTCCGAGGCCACATTTTGAGAATGAAGAATATTGAGAAGTCAGGGGCATACGTGAGCTATTAGCAGCACTCACTGTTGGCGGATCCATCTGCCTGTTGGCGGATCCATCTGCCAGCCTGATCCAAGAACCCAGGCGCCTAAATCCACCATGGTAGCTGGTGCTCCACAAGCCACTTAAACCCGGGACTCGCCACACATGTCTAGCTGGATGCTAAGTGATGGAGTAGTGACAGTACTAGGGGGTGGGGGTGGGCTTTTGCTTCACTTCATTAGCTTATAATATCTTTTCTCCTCTGTTGGTAATGAGGAAATATTTGCCTGCAATAGTTCAATGGTAAGGAGCAGCACCAAAATTGGCTTAAGCATCATCTTAAGCATCTTAAATATCCCTTGTTTAAAGGAACATCCACTCTAAGGTGAAACCCATCTTCTCAGAGGAAAATGACCAGCCCTCCACCCTCCCCAAAGCCTGAAGATAACTTGATACTTGGCAAAGAAAAAGGAACTTTACTATTAGATTTAAGTGACAGCCGTAGTAATTTAGCATGCAAAAGTCTATTGAATAAAACAAAAACTATTTTTGTTAAAGGAAAACAACAGGTTAATCATGTGGTTTCATCTGAGGAAGCCTACTTCAAGTTAAAGGATAATTATTAGATAGAAATCACCTTTCTGCCAGCATGGGGCTAATTCTGTTTTGAGAATTTATTAGATGTAGCTGCAGGTGAGTTGCACCTATATTATTTTTAACCAGAGATGGTGCTAAATCTTAGTAATTTTTCCTGCATTTTTCCTTTAAGAAACAAAGTTAACTCAAAGTTAAATGTGCTCTGGGTGACCTTTTTGTCAGTGGCCATTATCTATCATTAGAGAATGAAGTCTAATTAAGAATTTCATATCAAAGGAGAAAGGGGGGACATTGAGGACAGGGAAAGGACATTGGAACATTGGAGGGAAGAATTAGGAGTGAAGGCAAGGCTATAATGTGACTAAGTGACTTTAGAAAGCAACATAAGGGGTGAAGAGGGGATGGAGGAGATGGAGAGAGGAAAGAATCATAGATTATGATCAGTTTACATACAATTTGGTGATGTAAAGATTTCATTTAGTTTTATTTTTTATTTTTTATTTTTTGCGGTTTTGGGGTCACACCCAGCGATGCACAGGGGTTACTCCTGGCTCTGCACTCAGGAATTACCCCTGGCGGTGCTCAGGGGACCATATGGGGTGCTGGGAATCGAACCTGGGTCGGCCACGTGCAAGGCAAACGCCTTACCCTCTGTGCTATTGCTCCAGCCCCTTCATTTAGTTTTAAAAATAAAAACTGATCATGAACTCCAACTAACATATATTTAATTACCTGCATAATTAATAAATATATTTATGTATGAGTCATAATATCTACATATAGAAGTGTATATCTACATTTAATATCAAATGTTGTCTTGATATTTCCTTACCAAAAATATTCCTGGCATAAAAATACAGTTGAATTATTTTTTTCACACCAATCTTTGTACTCTGATCTGCAATGAATATAAATATCATTTTTTACCAAGTCCTATCAGCTGAGATTCTATTTGACCAGGTCAAGGGGGATATCATAATTCTTAGCAGATTTCTCAGGTGGCCTTGATACATAACCCAATCTGACAGGGAATTCACAGTTAATTCCAGAATCCATTATTTATTGACCATTTGCTTTGAACCGGGCACTATTATAAATAACATATAGGAATACTACCAGACCTATGGGAAGCCAATGGAAGCCCAGTGCTATTTATAATTGGGGGAGCAAGTCTTTGTGCAAGTGTGACTTGGGGTCTGACTATTAGCTTGCAAATGTCAAAGCCTCTTGGACACTGAAAACAAGGCTTTAAGTTTTGCACCAGAGATCCCCAAATAAAATTTAATGATTATGGCTTATCAAAACTTGACAATAAACAAAAATCAGCAGAAGAGGCAGATGAACTAATGGCTGAATTCACCATGGAGAAATCTCATTTGTGCCGTGATTTCTGGGTCCTTGCTAGTTGTCAGAGCGGTTCACCAGGCAGAGCCCATGAGTGACCTACTTCCTGTGTGCCTGGAACATGCGATGCCACAAATCCTCCCAGCCCATGGCCCCAAACACTTCCCAGCACTCCAAGACCACCACTTACCTGCTACTCACCTTCCCTGAATAAGGAAAGGGGGGCTGGCTAAGGGGGGATTTGTCCTGGCCGACTTGAGCCACAGCACCACCCCTGGACACTGCCTGCCTTCCTGGAGCTGGGATGCTGGACAGTGTCCCTGGACCTGGAGACATCAGCAGAGAGGAGCTGTCCAGTGGTCCCGTCTCTGCTTACCTCGCTGAGGCTCTGGTTTCCTGCTCCCTAACTCAGAAGCCTCTTCAGATGGGCCTGCAAGTCATGGATCTGAGAGCCGTGAGCACATGCTTTCTCCCAGCTGCCTACTAAGTCACATTTTATCGCTTGTGAATTCGGGGTCTCGAACTGAGTTCTGAGTAGGGTGGAGATGCTGGCAGGCTTTTGTATGATGGTCCATTTTGATGTTGCAGAACACACCCCCTCCATGGGTCTGGGTTCTTATTTGCTGACTCGCTTCCCTTTAATCGCAGCTTTTCTAAAAGTTGTCTTGGCTATAAAGAACAAAAAGTAAAGGCAGGCTCCCGGTCCCTTGTATTCATTGCCTGGCCTCTGCGACATTAGTATGTTCCTTCTGATGCAGAACAACCCCCCAAAGATCAAAACCAGGGTCTCTAAAGGAACATTCTGAAGACAGAGTCCACCCTAGATTCTGTTACTTTGCCTTCAAGTGCACCAGAAGAGAAACCTCCTTCAAGAGCACTGTTTCTTCATGAGAAGGGGAGACTGGAAATGCCCTGTCCATCACTGGGCCAGCAGGCACCTGTGTAGAGCTGAGCCTTGGAGCTATGGTCCTACACTCACTCTCACAATCTTGGGCAAAAGATTTGGCCCTTCAGGGAAGAACTGTATGGAGGGTTAATGGGAGTAACTGTAATCTCTTCTTTCTGCCTGGGCACATGTATGCACCTACCTAAGGCCCTTCCTCCTTGGAACAGTCAACTCTAGAGATTTCCAGAACAGAGTGGGATTATTCTCTTAGACTATCATTTCTGAAAGGAGGAGTACATGACATCAGTGGAGTGACTTAGGAGATACCTACATTGAGCCAGCTAGTTACGTGTGTTTCCTATGTAAGGAAACAACCATCTAGGATATCATATGGTGATTTAATTAATTTCTTGAAGTGTTATATGTGTATATATGTATTCATTTCCCTCTGTTGCATGTATGTATTAATTCCCTTCTGTTATGTTTTTATTTGAGCCTGCCTATGTGTACATGTACACAAATATGCACAGAGTGTATACTTCCCTATTTCCCTTTAAAAATGGTTACATATTAAGAACATCCAATAGTACAGATGGTACATGGATCCTGCAACATTTTTCAAGGAGGTCCATGAATGCCTAATGTTCAGAAAACACTCAATGATTCCAGTGACTAACTTCTGTGATTGGCACGGGGAAAAGAAATAGAGTTATTCGATGATGTTAGACTAACCCAACCACAGAGCCCAAGACAGAGCTTACACATACGATAGATCACCCCCTTCCTAAATGGACTCAAAAGATCGCATGACTTCTCTGCCACATTTTGTCGAATGTATACATTGAATCCCTATCTGTTGGACATCGTCTTCCTTCTAGTGGAGATACAAAAGTGTCTGAACACACTTGATTTTTTTTTTCAATGATGTCAGGAAGTGGCTCAAACAAAACTCTACAGTGACTTCCTGTTGCACTTCAAGAAAATCCCAACTTCTGTGATGCTCTGGGAGGCTCCCTACGTCCTCTGCCCCCTCCCTCCCCCTCTGGAAGAGGACTCTTGTCGCCCCAGGTGGGTGTAGATGGGCAGCAGCCTAGGCCCAGAGGGCTTCTCTTGTTGGATTATGCACTAAGTGTGAAACATTTCAGGGACCAGCACATATTCTGAAGGCTGCCAGCAGGAAAGTGCTACCAAAGGCACCAATCCAGAGTAATCCTGCTGGCTGCGTCTAGAAAAGAGGCTCCAATGAAAAGGAGGCAAAACACAATGTGGCCCCAACTACGGTGGCACAGGGGTAACGGTTCACAGGGTCAGACTGCAGATACGTTTGGGAAATTTATTAGAAATCCCCCAACGTCTAGACTTCAAAGCTTCACGACACTTGACAACCTACTGGATGCCAAGTGCAGCTTAGTCCAGAGTCCTGAGAACTGCCTTTCCCTGAGTCTGTCCAAACACCTGGAGACAGCCTGACCCCTCTTCCCTCGGGACATGATGTCTTCCCAACACATTTGTGTGGAAAGGAGGGTTTCCAGCTTAGCTGGCACGTCAGGAAAAGAAGAAAACCAAGAGAACAGGAGGTTTCTTGGGTGCACAGCTTCAACTTTCAACTATCATTGTGTCTTCCAATTCCACCTCACCTCTGGGGATGGACGGACTGAGACTGGGGTGAGGAGCCACCTGAATAGGCAATCAACCACCTTCATTTTATCAAATTATTTTTCTAGGCAGCACAAGGAAGCTTAAAATCATGGATTTGTGTCTTTGTCTAATTCCCCTCTGAGCCCTATATGAATGTATAACAGAATCAATAATAATCAAATCTGGAAAGATCTTTTCCCTTCAATTAAGAACACATCTACCTCACATACATCTTCCGGTGTGGTGAGTGGTCGTGACTAATCCCCAGGGAACCCTCACCGCCCTTTATTTCTTTGTGGAGAATATCTGCCTTTGGAAGTTTCCTGTCACAGATAACACCTGACAGAAGTGTTTCTGGTGCGTGGGGTCATCGGTCACGAAAAGTGAAACTAGCAAACTGTTCCCATTTCATAAGTGTAGACACAACTGTTGGTGTTTGTGCTCCAAACAAGCTGTATCATGCACGACAAAAGCCAGTAAATGTCACTGATTGAGTTCATGAGGCTAGAAATAGTTTGGGTTCCTAAGCTTGGCTTCTACATACCAAACATAACTCTTGCCATAACTGAGCAAAGAAATGCTCCCCCACCTCCCCCCAGGCATGAAGAAAAGCTTCTGACTCCATCCTAAGAGCTTCTCATCTCTCTCTCTCTCAAAAAAAAAATATGCAAATAATGTTTCACCTATCCAAACTCCTCAAGCCCCAGAAAATTGTAATTTGCAATAAAGAGATGATGTAATGTGCATCAGAGGAACCGGGTCTTAAACAAGCATGAGGCAGACGTGCAATTAGACATGTGGGATCTCTCTGAAGAGAAGCTCTGGGGAATGTTGCTTCACATTTTGGGAATTGCCCCAGCGCAGCATCCTGAGACGGCTCACCTCCCAGGGGGTCTCACAGAGTGGGGCAGCTGGCGGGCACAGCTCTGGGTGGGACTCTATTTCCAGCTGGCTTCCCTTCCCCTCTCCACCAGCTTCAGTTCTTACCTTTTGTCAGTGTGGGATGAGCCCCAGCTCCTGGCATCCCACTGAGGTGGGGTTCTCCACCAAGGCATGTCTTAGAGCGAGATCCTGGCTTTTGATAGACTCTCTGCCCACCCAATGACAGTGTCCACAGACAGCTCTCATGGTCCACAGCGACCTCCAGGAGCTTCTGGGCGTCTACGCTCTTAGGCTTTTAGAGTCATCTGAACAAGGGTTCAGAGAGCAGCGTGAAGTTTGCCTTCCTTCTCCTCCAGTTTCGTGTCCTAAAGGAATCACAGGAGAGAGAGCTCCATCGCAGGGAGTGATTCGGGGTAGAACTTTGCTCAGTGCCCCCTAGGGGTGTGGAGGAACAAGCGTGGGGGTATCAGATAGTACAGCAGATAGGGCTCTTGCCTTGAGCTTGGCGTGGCTGGCTGAAATTCAGTCCCCAGAACTGCCATATGGCCCTGAGCACTGGCAGGAATGATCCCTGAGCATGCAGAGCCAGCTTGACTCCTGAGTACTGCCCTCAGTACTGCCAGGTATACCCCGCCACCCAACAAAAGCGCCTCCCCAGCAAGGGAATGATTAGATGATTTCCAGGTGTTTGCATCTCTCTGGCTGCAGCATGGAGAAAGCAACAACACATCTTGGTTCCCAATATTGTTATCCAAAAGTCTCGTGAAGCTAAGAAGTAACATTGCTAAAGATAATTCTAAATTATGAGATACACTGATGGTGTTTTATATGGGATACGATGATGCCTTATCCAAATGTGTGGGATAATTCAGTGTCTTCTAACACTCAGTCATCTGAAAGGGACACAGGATGCGTTGTGTACGTGGTCATGGTACGGTCATATGGAGAGTGCCTGACCTTTCTTTCATAGAGTAAGGAGCTCTGTCTCAGAGGAAAGGTGTTGTGTGTGTGTTTGAGTGCCTTGCCCTGGCAGGGCCAACGTCCCCATGAAGACATTGCCAGTACCTTTCGCTGTGCCAACACCTTTCTTCCTGGTTAGCCAGAGCATCTCCAGAAGTAAGAGTCCCCGTCTTCCACTGTAACGTGATCTCAGACTGGAATCAATAGTTCATGCCCTCTCTTTCTGGAAGAAGGAGAAAATAAACATCCACAATGAGGACGAGAAGCTGGAACTGCGGCTCTGCTGCTCTCGGAGCCAGTCATAAGGAGAATCTGAGTTGTCACCAAGGCCCCAGGATGCCTTGGCAGCAGACTCTGTCTGGGATGACAGTTGTGTGTCTGTGCTGGCCCAGGGCCAAGGGGGTCACTGCTGCTTCCATGTATGTGTCTGGCACAGCAGAGGTTCCCAGCAATGAATAAACCTCATCCAATAGTTGCAAATGCCGAAATGGAGACAGATCACACAGACACAAGCAACTCTTTCTTCTGAAGCGTTGTGAATTGGAGCACAACTTCTGGCTCCGGGAAGAGAGCTGGAGAGGAGAATAGCTCCCTAAACAGACAGACAATATCTCATAATGAAAGCCAAAGGCCATAATCACCGAATGTCATGGGAAAGAGGCTTTTCCCAGACAGGAGAGCACTGCTAGGGATTTTGTAGCTTAGAGTTCACTGGATAGAAGGCAACTGTGCGAAAGATCTCACCTGTCCCTGCAGTGGGGAGAGGCGTAATCCTACAAACAAGAGTACAACTGAGATTGTGTTTTCCTTATTTAACAAACATTTACTCACCACTCACTGGGAATTTGGCCATCTCAAAGACACCAAAACATGCCTTTCTTTACAAGAGCTGCCTGAGTAGTAGATTAATATGGACTTCCCCAAATATGCATGACTTGTATACTCTGCACATTGACCTGACTTCAATGTTTGCTGTCTTTTTCATCGAATTCACTTCAAGGACTTGACAGAGCTGAAATATTTGTCTGGGATACAGGGAGGCAGCTCTGGAACTAGGATACATGCCCAAAATAATGCTAATGGTTGCCCCCTTCCCTGCCTCACCCCCAGCAGTAGGTGAGTCTCAGACCTTCATCATTGCTTTCATTTCCTAATAACCAGGACATTTGCACAGCCTCTGTGGGCACAGTGTTATTCAGAGAAGGCAGTATTTAGGCTGGAGATCACACAGGATTCCTGGCCCAGACTGATCATGCAACCAGCCCAGGTTTGATCCCAGACACTGAATTGTCCCCTGAATGTCAAATGCAAAGAAACAGCTTCATTCCTCCAACCCTTGCATTGAACCTGGCCCAATGGCTGGGTGTCGACTGTGGTGCCCCTGGGCCTCATGAGAACACGTTGCGAGTCTTCCCCGAGCTCCCCTCCTCCCCTACACACAGAGATATTCTTGAGTAATGTCAGTGACCTGATTATAGCGTCCAGCACTCTAACGGTCTGGATGTGCCAATCACTTTTTTTAAAAAGTGTTTGTTTTGGGGCCACACTGGGCAGGGCTCAGGGATTTCTCCTAGTCCTGCATTCAGAGATCAAGTCTGCAGGGTTTGAGAGACCATATGGGGTGGTGGGGATTGAACCTGGCTTAGCGACAGGAAGAGCAAGCACCTTACCCCCGGTATGGTCACTCCAACCCCTAACCACTCTGATTTTTTTTTTTTTGCTTTTCTGGGTCATACCCAGCATGCACAGGGGTTACTCTTGACTCTGCACTCAGGAATCACTCCTGGCAGTGCTTGAGGGACCTTATGGGATGCTAGAAATGGAGCCCAGGTCAGCTGTGTGTAAGGCAAACGCCCTACACACTGTGTTATTGCTCCAGCCCCACCACTCTGATCTTTAAATCATATTTTATCAAAACAGTGTTTCCCGGTTTCCTCTCCTACCCTCACCCCCACCCCTCAGCCTGCCGTCCTGTCAGATTCTATTTTTTTTCTTTTTGGGTCACATCTGGCTATGCACAGTGGCTCTGCACCCAGGAATTACTTCTGGCGGTGCTCAGGGGACCATATGGGATGCTGGGAATTGAATTCGGGTCAGCTGCATGCAAGGCAACGCCCTACCTGCTGTGCTATCACTCCCACTCCCTGTCAGATTCTTTTTAAGTGTGGTTGTTAGTCTCATCATTTCAGTGTTGTTGTGTCTGTGGTTCTATATTTGGCTCTAGAATTCCTTAACACCATTAGTGTACCTGAATCCCCTTGACCCCTGCCTCCGTTGCTTCTTATCTGTCTCTTTCCCTTCTCTACTCAATTTCCTTCCATCTCCTTTCAATAGTCTGAGACCAAGGGTAATTGAGCCATGCCCCCTTTATACCATTGCAATTCCTCGCCTAGTTACTCTAACCACCACATATAAATGATGTGGATGTTGTGTTTATCCTTCTTCTGACATCATTTAACGTGATGTCTTCCTGTTCTATCCATGTTGCAGTGATTTGCCTGTTTTCATCATTCCTTCAGCTGTGTAGTGTTCTGTTGGGTATATACAGCATATCTTCATGATCTATTTATCTGTCATTGGACATCTAGCTTGATTCCAAATATTAGCTGCTTTACTGAGTGCTGCAACAAATAATTTTAAATATACATCATTTTGAATGAATGTTTTTTAGCCTTGGGATAGAGACTCAAAAGTGGAATTCCTGGATCATATGGCAGCTTAATTCTGAGTTTACTGAGAATCTGCCATACTGTTTTCCACAGGAACTAAACCAGACAATATTCCTACCAATAGTAGATGAGGTTTCCATTTTCATCACATCTCCACCAACCAGACTGTTACCAGTAATTTTGATATGTGTCATTCTCACTGGTATAAAATGATATCTCATTGTCGTCTTGATTTGGATTTCTCTAATAGTAAGTAATAATGAGTATTTTTAGTGCATCTTGGCCATCTTTTGTTCTTTCTCAAAGAAGTCTGTGTTCATTTCCTGTCTCTACATTTTATTGAGTTTTTGGTTGATCTTTTGACTATGTTATACATCTTGAATATCAACCCTTTATCTGATGTCTTAAATGCAAATGATTTATCCCACCAAATTAGCTGTCTTTTCGATTTTGCCTGTGTTTCTTTTGCCATGAAGAAATCTTTTAATTTGATGGATGTAGTCCTTTTTGTTATTTTGATTCTGTCACCTTTGGCAATAGCATCATATCGTTGAAGAATCTTTTGAGGTCCAGGTTTTGGAGTATTATGCCTATATTCCCCCCCAATCAGCTTTATAGATTCCGGTGTGATCTCAAGGTCTTTGATCCACTTTGACTTGACTTTTGTGTAAGGCGTGAGATAAGAATCAAATTTTAATTTTCTACTTGTGGTTATCCAATTTTCCTAGCACCATTTGTGGAAGAGCCTGTATTTTTTCCATTTTATGCTCTCAGCTACTTTGTCAAAAATTAACAGACCACATATTTGGGAGTTTGTCCTTGAATATTCTATTCTTAACCATTTGTCAAAGAGTCTGTCCTTATTCCAGTACACACTATTTTGGTCACAATGGTTTTATAGTTTAGTTTCAAGTTAGGTAATGGAATGCCTCTCAGCTTCTTATTTTTCAGTGTGATTTTGGCTATATGGGGTCTGTTATAATGCCACACAAACTTTGTTATTGACTTTTTATAACTCCTTTAAGCATATTGCATAAATTTGGATAGGAATTGCATTGAGTCTATATGGCATTTTAGGTAGGATGGTCATTTTGACAACATTGATTCCTCTATTCCACAGTCAATGATACAGAAACCAAGAAAACAGTACAAAGAATCAATGAAACCAGGAGCTGGTTCTTTAAAAGAAGAGAAAACGGTAGACAAATCTATGGCTAGACTCACAAGGGAAAAAGGAAAAAGTGCTCAAATAAATCAGATCAAAAAGGAAAGAAAGGAAATTACAACTTAATCCCCAGAAATCCAGGACATCACAAGAGCTTATTACAAACAACACCATTCTTTTAAGCTGGAGAACCTAGAAGGAATGAACAGATTCCTAGAAACATGTAATCCCAAAACTCAATGAAGAGGATATAGAAAGCCTGAACAGGCCAGTCACAAGGAAATCGTAAAAGTAATTAAGAATCTCCCTAAGAACAAAACTCCTGGTCTTGATGGGTTTACTGGTGAGTTATCCAAACCTCTGGAGAATATGTACTGCCATTTATCCTGAAGTTCTTCCAAAATATCAGAGGCTTATGAATACTTCTTAACACCTTCTATGAAGCTGACATTTCACTGATAGTAAAACTTACATACACTCTACAAAAAAAGAAAATTTCAGACCAGTCTCCTTGATAAACATCACAATCCTCAACAAAATCTTAGCAAGTCAAACCCTATAGCACATAAAAATATTATACATCATAATCAAGTGGGATTCATCCTAGGAATGCAATGATGGTTTAATATATAGCACGGTAGCTCTGTTGTCCCATTGTTCATCGATTTTCTCGAGCGGGCACCAGTAATGTCTCCATTGTGAGTCTTGTTGTTACTGTTTTTGGCATGTTGAATATACCACGGGTAGTTTTCCAGGAAGGATACTCTTGGTAGCTTGCCCGGCTCTCCAAGAGGAACAGAGAAATCAAATAGAAAAATAAAATTGCTAGGGCATAAACGTCTGACTAGAGAAATTTATGGAGAATAGAGAGGGTATAAGGAAAACTATTACTTTTCAAGGCATATTCCAATCTGTTGTAAACTTTTCTTTATTCAATTAATAGTTCCCGTGTCTTGCCTCTTACCCATCGCATACTAAAATTTATGGTAACTATGGTTCAATATATGCAAATCATTAAACATAATATGCTACATCACTAAATGGAAAGGTCAAAATCATGATCACTATCACACATCAAAAAGAATAAGAGCAACCAGTGCTGGCATGGATGCCAGGAGGAAGGGACTCTCATTCATTGTTGGTGGGAATGCCAACTGCCCAGCCTTTTTGGGAAAAAAAATGGACGTTCCTCCAAAAACTAGAAATTGAGCTCCCATATGACCCAGCAATACCACTTCTGGGAATATATACCAGAGATGCAAAAAAAAATACTAAATAGAAATGACATCTGTACTTGTATGTTTAATGAAGCACTGTTTACAAGAGCCAGAATATGAAAAAACCCAAGTGTCTGAGAACAGATGACTGGCTAAAGAAAGGCTGGTACATCTACACAATGGAATACTATGCAGCTGTTAGAAAATATAAAGTCATAAAATTTGCATAGAAGTGGATGGGCAAAGGGAAATGCCCTGCCACAGAGGCAGGGTGGGGTGGTGGGGGATGAGGTGGGGGTGGTGAGAGGGATACTGGGATCATTGGTGGAGGTGAATGGGCACTGGTGGAGGGATGGGTAAACGATCACTGTATGAATAAAATGCAAACACAAAAGTTTATAAGTTTGTAACTATACATCACAGTGATTCTCTAAAATTTTTTAAATAAATAAAATAAAATAAATTATGTTGTATATAATTAAAAAAATAAAAAAATAGTACCTAGCTGGAGCTGGAAGGATAGAACAGTGGGTAGAGTATTTGCCTCAGGTAGAGCCAACCTAGGTTTGATCTCCGGAATCCCTTAATGTGAGCACATTTGCCAGGAGTAATTCCTGAGTGCAGAGCCAGGAACATCACTAGGTAAGGTTCCCAAACCAAAAGAAATAAATAAAATAGTGCCCTAGAACTTCAAATACCTAAGAATCAACAAAAGAGGTGAGAAACTATACCATGAAGAAGACACCAAAATATTTAAGAAATCGAAGAGCCACTCTATTTTTAAAATTATTATTTTTAAACACTATAGGTTACATACTTATTATAATGTTGATATTTATGCCACACACTCTTTCAAACTCACAGCCAAAGTTAGAAGATAGTACCGTGGTGAGGGGGTCCTTCATACCCCTCACATCCTGTGAGAAGGTCCTTCACAGCCCCAAACCTATGATGAGGTCCTTCATGGGCCCCGCCCACTGTCCACACTCTTTCAGGATGTCCTTCAAGACACCCACACCCTGTCAGGCAGGAGGTTCTACCTGGCCCCCAGACCTCTGAGGAGGTCTTTCACATCCCTCACATCCTGCCAGGAGGTCCTTCATGCCCCCCACCCTGTGAAGAGGTTCTTCATGCCCAAACCCTGTGAGGAGGTTTTCTTCACATTTTTCACATCCTGCCATCCTTTCCCTGTCTGTCCTTCACAGATGCACAATTGCCAAACTTCTGAACTGCCCGCTCTATCCTAGCATCTTCCCAAACCTCCTAAATGTGAATGACCAAGAGAAATTAGGAGCAGGGCCCTTCTAAGGAGTCCTGCACCTTCCCAGATGGACTCGAGTTTTGCTGGGATCCTGGGTTATAAATCTCCATCCTCCTCCTAGACGTGCCTCAGAGTGCCTTTCTGACACGGCCCCATGGATTCATTCTTTCCTCGCCATTTGTTCAATCTTAATTCTAGCCTTAAATCTGGCAATTATTATGGATTTACAGTAAAGTTTTGTGCCAACTGCTGTCCATATACACTTGCATTCGACGCTGACATAAACCTGGGAATTCCGTTATTTTTATTTTGCAGAGAAGGAAACTGAGACTTTCACAATGAAGTAATCTTGTCTAAGGTGACCCCATTAGTCTAGGTAACCCTCCCTGGGGATGACAGGCTTCTCTCTGGCTCCAGCAGCCTCTAATCTAAACATCAGGCCAGTCACTTAAGGAGTGACCTTCTCCAACTGCTTAATCTTATCACAGATAAACATCTTTTTGTCTCTTCCTTTTAACTTAAATGTTCTCTGCGACCTTATATTCTAAGTCACTATACCAGGGGTGCATTCTGTGCCAAGGAACAGGGGCCCAGAAAAATGAGCTCGATTCTCCAGCTTCGTCTGCACTTGACAGGCTCTAACTACATGGATACCCCCATTCCTTCTGTTAATTCAAATTCACATGTTCAGTCCTTACTCACCCAGCCTCCATTAATGAGGCAAAGTGTAGGTCACTCACTGTATGCAGTGCGGAAGATGAAACTGGGGTCAGGTAAATGCCAAGCAAGCACCTTAATATCTGTATTGTCTCCAGGGCCCTAAAACATTCTCTTGACTCCCAACTGCATTGTTCAAAGAAAGATCATCAATTTGCATGTAAGACCATCATTGAGATAGTGAAGTTTACTAAGGGGAGAAGAGAGGGTGGGTGGCAGGGAGGCATGGGTGGAAGGAACCTGTCGTTCTGTTGGTAGGTGTGGGGGTAGAACGTTGTACGCATGACATGCTACCATTACTGTGCTGTAAACCATCAGAACAAAATAATTGAGGTGGGAGGGCAGAAGTTCCTCTCTTTTAAATTTTATTTCAAGTAATATGGATTTTTTTTCATTTTTAAAATTTTATTGAATCACCGTGAGATAGTTACAAGCTTTCATGTTTGGGTTATAATCTCACAATGATCAAACACCCATCCCTCCAACAGTGCACATTCCCCACCAAGAATAATAATCTTGGACAGATTATAATTCCATACCTGAACATATGATGTCATGATTACTACCCAAAGCACGATATCTCTCTTTCCCTTTACTTGATTCCTTCCCTGTTCACCCCCTTCCTCTCTGTCACTCATCACTTTGTTCTTTTCATCTAAATGTTTGTTTTTGTGTTGTTAGTTCACTTGCCTTCTTTACCTTCCATAAAAGAGTGTAATCACGTAATGTTTGTCTTTCTACATCTGATTTATTTCACTTATCTTAATACCTCTATGCTCAATACTATGATTCCTTGAAAAGTTAGAAATAGTTAATGTTCTTACTGCACCAATTTTAGGTATTTATCTGAAAAATATGAAAACATTAACCGAAAAATGATTTATACTCCACTCTTTCCATTGCTACATTTATTACTACAATAGCCAAGACAGACACACTTCTTAAATGCCTATCAACAGGATAGATTGAGAAAGTTTGTATTTATACAGATTAAAATACCATCTGGCTATTTAAAAAATATGATATCTGGCAATTTGTAGTAACCATAATAAAAGAATGTTTTGAAGGTTGCTAAAGCCACTTTTATCTACTACACCCAGCATAATCTGCAAATTTTTGTTACATTTCTTTGGTTCAATGTTTCCCTTCTTAAGTGAAAATTGATCATGCTTGCACTAGCTTTGATTGGAATTACTATGCTTTAAAGTCTTCCTGAATCATGTTCTGATATTCCAAATAAAATGGATTCAGTACCAAGCAAATACCCTTTAGAGCAGAACTTCTTAAAACTTGTTCACTCATGAGCCCTTTTACCCAGAAATTTTTTATATAATAGGTATATCAATCAAACATTTACTAATAAATTTTATTGTAAAATAAAGTTTTGCAACCCCTACCTTCTGTTGCTTAAAGTCCTATGCATTGTGACCCAGAGCTGTAGAAACTTGACTCTAATGGAAATCACGAAAATACAAGACCAGGGCTGCTGCGATAGTACCATGGTAAGGGCACTCGGCTTGGATGCAGCAACCTGGGTTCAACCCCTGGCATCCCATATGCTCCCCCAAGCCAGTCAGGAGTGAACCCTGAGTGCCAGAGCCAGGACTAAACCCTGAGCACCGGTGGGTATGGCACGAAAACAAATACTAAAAAAATGAAAGATCACAGCAGTCAGAGGATGGTATGCGCTGCCATCGGACCCCCTGCATCCCCGAGAATGTACAACCTTTTGGATTCTGCCCTCTGCATCCCGTGAGCTGACTCCGCATCTTCTTCTCTGTCCGGATGATGCGGAGAGCTGAAGTGGTTTCCATCAAGAGCTCCAACAGTACAAGGTGAAGCAGGACAGAGCCCCAGGTGCTCTCTCAACCCCTGTGTGCCGTTTCCCCCTTCTGCTCTGGGACAGGTGACCTGTGTGAGTGGCTGTCTATTCCCACCTGCTGTTTCTTCCCCTTGTCGAGGGTGAACAGCGACAAGCCCTTTTTGGTGTATCCCAGTAAGCTCAGAAGATGCAGGGGCTGCGTTCCCCCAACCCACCTGCAGGCTCCGGCTGCCCGACACGCACTCGGCCGCATCCCACACTGACGCACGCCCACCTATGCCTCTGTTCATGAGCATAACATCTTTGCTTTCTTAGAACCCTGTGGAAGCTGTGATTCACACGGTCCAAACAGTGAGAAACAAGGAGCGTGCAGTTGCAGATTCTCTCCCCTGTCCTTAAAGGACTCCTGGGGATGAGCTGGTTTGTGGCACCACTTTCTCTCTGCATTCCTGCCAGCTTCCCTCCCCTCTCAGCACCTGGGAGTGGCCTTACTTAAACGGTTCCTGCCTCCCTTCCCTAAACTTCTGTTTCCTCTTTCACCTCCTCAACCTGACTTCCTGAGAGCTGTTTGTACAGACAGAGGTTTCTTCCCAGGTGAGGTGAAATTGCTGAGAAGACATTTGAAAGCCAGAGATTCTCCAAGTCATCTGAACTTCTCATGTCTTAAAAAAAAAACAGAAAGTAAAAGAATAAGAAGAACGTCTTACCACTTGGTCAATTTCCTAGTGTGGTGGTGCAATGTTGACTTCTCAGAGTATAAAAGGCATCATTGGTCTGGCCGTGCACCCCTGCCCACATCCACATAAGGTTCCTGCCCTGATGAGGTCCTGATGGGGTTGACCCATCCTGTAGGTCTGTCTTGGGCACTCTGATTTTCCCCTGAAATACGAAAAAAATAAATCACAGAATTTATAGCTCTAGAAAGTAAGAAATTGAGAGACTTGCCAAGAAGATTGTAGAGGATAAGTGTGTCTTGTGACTGTGAGGAAATGCTGATTCTAAACCAAGCCAATGATCCAACAGCCTCACACCTGTCAACTGCACACCAGAACCGGCAGGCCTATGAACACATGTCCTTAGACACAGCTCTCATAACGTTGGCATCTGCTCCCCCCATCCTTCCCCGCCCATCTTGCCCCCAACTCGCCTTTGCTCTAGTTTCCCTTATACCTTTGCAGACAACTCAGATGCTCCTTAATGAACAACGTTCCTCTAGTGACTGGAAGTTGAAAGTCAAGTTATCAATGTACGGTGCCGTAAGAGAGCTGAAGAGTCCCAGGAGTAAAGGGAGAGACGTATAGAGTGCGGGGGCTCGTGACCTTTCGGATAGATGCATTGAGGCAGGAAAGCACTGGCCGCAGACTACCAGAAATCTCATGGCACCCACCCACAGTGCACAGAGCAATTCCTGAGAAGTGGGCAGTGACCATCCGGGATCACGTGATTGCACCCGGATTTTCTTAGAAGTTGAAGGACTTCAGTGGTCACGGGAATCAATTTTCTACCTATCTCTCATGAAGGATGCTCATTTTTGAGAAGTTCTGTGCTGAAAGAATGCTATAGCCAACCAATGTATGACTTTGTGATGTTTTCCTGGAAAATTTGCTGTATAACTCAATGCTATCAAGGCTTTGAGAGGTCTTGCAGTAGAAAAACCAATTTAAGTTGAATCCAGTGCTTCCAAAATGTATTTAACCATGGAATTCTTCTTTGAAAATACCAGTGTTTAAGTTCCCGGGAATTATAGTTCTACCTAATGCCTTTTGTAGCAAGCTTCACGACTGAATTTAGATGGTTTTTATGGGTGACTGCTTCTTTTTATCATTCCTGTACATTTATGAGCCTGTTCCTCTTTCTTGTGCAAGGACTTTATAAACTTGGACTGAAACAATTTCCTCGGGTCCATGTATTTTATTTTAAAGTGACTGTGCCTTTACTACTTTACAAGTTATGTGTGCTGTGGTTTTATACTTGAGTTTTCCTTTTTATTAGACACCCGCTAAGAAACATAATGGAACCGTATCTCCTTGAATGTCTCCATCAGGGAACATACTTTTCCATTCTATGATTTTCTCTTTGGAAACACAATTTCTTGAAGTGGACTTGACTTCCTCCTGAGCTTGGTGTGTGGCATCTGGCAGGGTGTAGAAGACTGTTTGTGAAACTCTCTGCAAAAGGTGTAGAGGTCAGGAGGAGGGCATGTACCCCAGGATGCTTGTTATTTACCCATTATTTACCATTTATTGTATTTTCTCAATTTTTCCCATTTGTGGTGATTTATCACAATAAAGCCACTAGGATTGGCACCGTTGACCTCCGTCCCGCATGGTCAGTTGCAAAGAATGAGAGAGAGAGAGATGCCGTGACTTGTCCAGGTTGCAAATATTCTCCACAGCTCCAAACAGGGGAGGAGCTGACACTTACTGAATAAAGTCTCTACTCTCCCAGCCCGGGTCCCTGGCTCCAGACCCGTGAGCCATTGACTGTGCGAGCAGGTACATTAAGGGCAGTTAGTAGGTACATTAAGCATCATCAAGATACATCAAATTAACAGGCACATTAGGAGCAAAGGCTGAGTCTCTCCGTAGCTGTGTTTATCACCATAGGTGATAAGGAGTGAGTGAGCACCCTTAATGTACAGCATTAAAAATCAGGGTAATCTCCTATTCTATTCTAACAGGACCTTTCCTGCCTGGGTCCTGGGCACACATTTGTAGCTTCATTGTCTAAACTAGGCTAAACATTAAAATCATGGCAGTCTGTTACTCTATTCCTGCCTGCGCACACATCTGCAGCCCTGATGGGCTAAGGTAAGCTAAGCTAAACTTGTTTTGCCAGGGCCCTGTCTCAACCTTGCGATTTTTCTTAAGGGAAAAATGTTCCACAAGTTTCTAATCTTCTAGAGGTTTCTTCTAGTCACTGAGAAGCGAGCTTAATCAGAAAGGTGAGTCAGACCTTTATCAGTGACCGTTGCCTCCAGCGGACACGGTCTGGCAGCCGGAGTCTGGCTATTGATAGAGGAGTGTTAGACTGTGAAAAATGTCTTATTCTGATGCTTTGTCCTGAGATTTCAATTGTGTGAAGTTGGCAAGTATGAGGATGCCTTTGTATTTGTTTGCATGTTTCTGTACGGAGATGGGGAAGAGAAAAAATATGGAGACTATTCTTTTTTGCGTATATTTATTGACAAATCATTTTTCCAAGTAAACCAATACGTCTTCAAATATTCAGAAAGTGATAGCTAAAATCTGCATTTAAAAATTGGATCAGAATTTGAAGGTAATATTTATGTGAGAAGTGAAATTTTAAAAAAGAAGGGGAAATATTTCTATTTTTTTTCAGAGTCAGTTATTTTCCACTCACTGTGAGTCTCATTTCCGCTACCTCTTCTGAGATGGTTACTGTGTCAGACTCCTGCAGAAACGATGGCAGTATTCACAGACAGGGACACAGCACTCAGTGCTGCAGCTGTCAAACTCTTTGGAAAAAGAACTAAATATTCTTTAGAGAGTTCTTTGTGGGGGATCTGCATGTAAACCGCAGACTTGCAGCCCTGATTGGCCAAGTTAAGCTAAGCTAAACTTGTTTTACCAGGACACTATCTCAACCTTGCGACAGTGCCCCAAATGTATGCCCTCCCTGTACTGTGTAGTTTGAGGGAAATATACGTTGGTTCAGATCTCTTTTCTCCAGCTGGCCCACTGTGTGGCCACACCCTCACAGCTCTGTACATTGGTAGAACTTGTAGCGATACATTGTATCTTGCAGAGTCATTGTGGTATTTCGTTGACATTCTAGTAAAATTGACAAAATATCTCTGCTCTTTTGGCGGCATTCCATGAGAATTTTTTATACCCATCCTTCATGACCGTCTGGCATTATGAGAAATCACAGGGGGACAGAGAAATCTAGAATAAATCAAAGGGGAACATATGCTTTATTTTTCTCTGGTAACCAACACAACCAGAGGACCAAGGTTAATAACCAAAATGAAGAAACACACAGCTTCAAACTTCCTCCTTGCTTATTTTCTTTGTTTTTAATTTACTTTTTAAAAAAAATTTATTTCCATAAAAGTAGTTCACAATGGTTCATTACAGATATATCCAAACATCCACTCCACAATCGAGTACCTTCACACCACAATAAGAGGTAAGTGGGTGAAAGTTGTTGTATTTCATTCTGGAGCCATTTAAGCCCGAATATAAGAGAATACAAGCAAGTATGTTAGAAACCAAACAAATGTGCGATACTTTTGATAAGTAAGTGAGGTAGAGTATAAGAGGTGGCCGCAAATGCTCCCTGAAATTCTGCGGCACTCTCTTCCGGGAGCTTTAGTTTATAGTCTCTGGGTCTTGGCCATTGATGGTGCCAGGGGGCCGTTTGTGGGTGTGACTGCCAAGCGACTGGAAAACTGGGGAGCTGGGAGGAGGAGGCCTAGTCCCAAGCCAAGTGGGCTTGGAGATCTCAGTCACAGGTTCCCATGTGCCTGGGTTCCTCTGTCGGTTCCTTCATGCATGAGGCTCATCCGAGTGTGTGGAGAGTGGCCTTGAGCATGACTGTGACTGGGTTCTGGAGGTTTTTGGCTGCTGGGGCTCTGCTTGGGGTGAGGAGGGAAACTCAACCCGCTCCCCTCCGAGGTATGAGGTATCCTGGTGAAGACAGCCTGGTGCGGGATTGGGAGATTCTGCATCGTTCTCTTCCAGGAGCTTTATTTTATACTCTCTGGATCTTGGCTGTTGATGAGATTACATGGTGGGGGGTGGGGGGTGGGGGATGGTGGCAGTTTTGGGTGTGACTGCCAAGCTACTGGAAAACTGGGGATCTGGGTGGAGGAGGCCTTCCTCATTTTCTAAGTGACTGCATGATCACCTCAAACCTGAAAGCTCAGCTACATCCCTTAACATTGATAGGCGTGGGGTGGTTTTCTCTTGAGAAAGGTAACAGGCTGGGATAGTTAATACCCAATACCCCTGTATAGTCACCTCTTTTGAGTAATAGCACTGTAGCACTGTCATCCCATTGTTCATCGATTTGCTAGAGCAGGCACCAGTAACGTCTCCATAGTGGGACTTGTTGTTGTTTTGGGCATATGGAGCCTGGCAAGCTTTTGAGTAATAGCATCAATATTTTTCTTTTAGCACCTAAATCATTTTATTTTTTATATTTTTTAATTTTTTTTAATTTGTTTTATTGAATCACCAAGTGGAAAGTTACAAAGTTCTCAGGCTTATATCTCAGTTATACAATGCTCAAACACCCATCCCTTCACCAGTGCCCATATTCCACCACCAATAAAAACAAAAACAAAACAAAAACAAAAACAAACCAGTATACATCCCACCCCTCACCCCCCCAAACACCCCCCCCCCCCGTGCGTGACTGATAATTTCACTTCCTTTTCTCTTTACCTTGATTACATTCCAGATTTCAACACACAACTCACTATTGTTGTTGGAGTTTCAAAACAGACTCACTATTTTTGTTGGAATTTATCCCCCAAGAATACAGCTCTATTGACAAGGAAATATTTGATAATAAGTTTTCCACTGATGAGAATGAAGAGATAAAAAGTCTGTTACCGCGGCTGCGTGGTTTACAATTTCTGTATTATAGTAATTAAGTCCACGGAGATTTAAGTTGGAAAATGAATCATTTCCCTTCCTGGAACAGCATGTAGCAAAAGCTTAGTTCACAGTCTCCATACATGGTTGCAAGCACTTGCTGGAACCCCAAATCCTAAAGCTGTCTCTGGTTCCTGCTTGTTCCACATCCACCGGCTGTAGCACCTGAATCATTTTAAGTTCAGTGTACTGTAGCTGTAGTTCTTTCACCTGGTCTTTGTGCCTGATCTGTGGGTGGGAAGTATGACCATTTGCTGTCACCACTGACTCTGCCTTTCATAGGTGTGGCTCATCATTTTTGCTTGCGAACGTCTCTCCAACCAGAACAGCATTTTCTGTGCAGGATCTCCATGCCCTGGTAATTTCGAGTGTGGCCATAGTACAGATTGATTTTTAATTTGCCACGAGACTGGGAATTTCAGTCGTCTGGAACGTTTATGCAATTTTCAGGGTGAGAATCCCACACTATATTTGCAGAGTGAATATAAATGACAAAAAGCAGCCCATAGTTTAAACTCAAGAAGCTTTTTCTCTTCTTGTTTTTCCAAAGTGGAAGCATCATTGTTTTGTGTTGCTGTCACTGGAGTTGCTTCCTTTCCTGAGTTCAGGGTTGTTTTTTGTTTGTTTGTTTTGTGTTGTGATGTTTGTTTTGGTTTGTGGACTACACAAAGTAGTTCTCGAGGCTTTCTCCTGGCTCTCTCAGGAATCCTGGTGGGGCTCAGGTGCCAGGGATATGTGGTGCTAGGGATCGAACCTGGGTCACCATGTGAAAGACAAGTGCCCTGGCACTATTCCTCTGGCAACCTGAGTTTTTTGCAGAGCTCATTCATCATTTTTCTGGAGCCCCAGGTCACATCATCCATTCCCAAGATTTATAGCCCACTGCTATTCAGCCATTAAATATGTCTTATACCTACGTAATACTACCTCCTCTATCTTTCCGTTCTGGATATGGGATTTGGGGGGTTGATGTTCAGGGTTTACTCCTGGCTTTGAACGCAGGGATTACTCCTGGCAGGCTCGGAAGAATATAAAGGGTACCAAGAATCTAACCCAATTGGCTATGTGCAGGGCAGGCACCCTATCCACTGTACTATCTCTTTAGCCTGTCAAATTACATTAAATTAACATATAAATAGGTATATAATACATGTACAATTATCAATTTTTATGTCATTCACATTTTTCAAGTGATTTTTTTTAAAGCCACCAAAACCTCTGAAAAGTCTGCATTGCATCAATTCATTATTTTGTTGGAAATGGAAATACAGTTCCTTTAAGTGTCTTTATAATTTTAGGCAAGAATGTCATTAACTACATGAGTTTCAAGTCATAAATTTGTGAATTTTACTTGTGATGCTAACTTTCTTTGGAAATCATCTAAAATTCTTTCTTCTTTTTCTTCTTTTCTTTTTATAAGTTAAACCCCTTAAGAACACTAAATCTTTCAGTGCTGAAAGTGTTTGACCTGTTTAGATGTGCTATTTGTAACACCCTGGCTCACCATGAAAAGGGAATTTTCCACCAGTGGTGTGGGATTAGTGTCGAAATATTATATGCCTAAAACTCAACGATCAATAATAAAATACATCACATTTCTTTAAAAAAAAGAAAAGAAAAGGAAATTATTTTCATAGCCTGAGAGAGGTATGATAAAGTTTACTGGACAGGTTCTGCAACAGTCCCCAGAATTTCTCTACTATCATAGCTTCATCCAACACCTCCAACACTTGTCTTTCTTCTAAAAGTAATACACCACCAAAACCCATAGGTAATTGCTACTCGCACTCATTAGAAATAAATTTTCATAGGAACTGGTCAAATAAAGTGTAGTTCTTGGTTATGTTATGCTGTTAAGTTTAGTCTTAAAAATTGTCTTGAAAGAACATTTCCTTAGCCTCACTGTGAATCTCCACAAGGGTTATTAGAGAAATATGTTCCAAGCAGCTTGCAGGTCCTTTCCATTTGTTCTCCATCACATAGCTCTATACTTACACACCAAGAGCATCGGCAAGATTTCCACATGCTTTCTGTATCCAAATTCTAAAGTCTTGTTAAAGAAGGGTCTGGAAGAGAATGGGTTGCTCTTTCTCCCCACCGTGACACTCTGTTTTGAACTGGGTTTGTTGTTATTTGCAATGATGGCACCTTTGCTACATATGCAGTCAAGCACTAGGAACTTTGCTACCCATGGCCGTCTTGATAAGAGTTTTTAGTATCATTGGGTTTGGCTTTCTTGGGAGAAAATTTATTTTTGTGTTCAATTGGCACTAACATAACACTTAAGTGAAGCAAAAATAAATGTAGTTTATATTCAAACTCCATTACTGAACTACAACAGAAATTCCTAACAAAATATCTGTAAGATGATTTTAGCAGTTTGGTAGAACAAAAGTTAATCCTAGTCTCTCTTTTCTCATGTGTTTTATTTAGTATGAGTTGAACTCTTAGAGAGGGACAGAGGTAGAGTGGGTCAAGATCCATGAAAAATATTTGCCTTCAAATAGACAAAAGGAATAAAGAGACTTCCATATATCCCAAAGGAACCCAGTTATACATTAATAATACGTGGAGGATGGTTGCACTTAGAGAAAGGGAAAGATCTAGTATTATGCTGGAAAGGCCCCTGAAAGGAAATCCAGTAGTGAAACACTCTCTGTGATGTTGACATGTCAGTGGTGTTCCAGGGACAGTAGGGCCAGTCAGCAGAGAAGCATGCTCTCCATCCACCCCTCTGCAACAGTTATTTCTCAAGCCAGACTTGTTGGTAAAGCAACATCAGTCCTCAGGGAAACAAAGTAGATACGCATCATAAAATGTATCACTGTCACTGTATCACTGTCATCCCGTTGCTCATCGATTTGCTCCAGCAGGCACCAGTAACATCTCCATTGTGAGACTTGTTGTTACTGTTTTTGGCATATCGAATATGCCACAGGTAGCTTGCCAGGCTCTGCCATGTGGGCAAGATACTCTCGATAGCTTCCCAGGCTCTCCAAGAGGGACAGAGGAATCAAACTCAGGTCAGCCGCGTGCAAGGCAAACGCCTTACCCACTGTGCTATCACTCCAGCACAAAATTGCTCCATCATAAAATGATAATCCTAGAAAGGCTTAAGAGAATACAAGAAATTTAAACTTGGAGAAAAGAGAACAAGTGTACGCACACACCACACGCGCGCACACACACATACACATACACGCACACACACACACTTTGTGGTGCAAAACATCACAAAAAATCTCTTACCTGGGTGGACATTTCATTCTCCTGGAGATTTATGGCATTTGTGGGAGACTTGCTCCCCTGAATGGTGGCAGTGATATGATGGCATAAATGTCAAACTGTGATTTATAATTATTCCACTAGTCATAAATGGAAGCAAATTGTAAAGTCAATGTGAGATACAATTGTATTTCCTTTGCACCTCACAATCTTGTAAGTTTTAATCATGAGAAGCTCTTAGAAATCGAGAGTTGACAACAGGTAAATGAGACCCATAGATTAGTTTTGTTTTTGGTGGTAGGTGATTTCCACAATTATTTAATGCATTCAGATTGTACTTCTTCCCTTTAGTGTGACTGTTTCCTGATCTGCTGTTGAAAACAAGTTATATGGTTTAGCCGAGAAAACTTGCTTTGTCCTTAATAGCAACCAAACAAGATTCAGGGTCCAAGAGACAGTACAGTGAGTAGGGCCCCAGCCTGGCCTGCGACAGTCCCAGGTTTAGTTCCTGGCATGCATATGGTCATTCAAGTACCACCACGAATCCTCCCTGAGCACGGCCAAGTGTTGCTCCAAAAAAAGACACACACACACACACACACACACACACACACACACACAAAACAGATTCATATCAGGTCCGTAAAATTTCTCTGAACTTTGCCCTCCTGATTTGACCACTGTGTCTGGGAGGCCACACAGCACTGTTTCTGGGTGGTGGAGAGGACCAGGCGGGCAGAGATAGGGATGTAACTGTTCTTTGCATGCCAACCTTCTTGCTTCTGGCCCTGTGATGGCAGACTATTCTCAGTTCCCATGGTATAGAACCTCACTGTATCACTATCATGTATCACTGTCATCTTGTTGCTCTTGATTGCTCAAGCAAGTGCCAGTAACGTATCCATCCATCCCTGTCACGTGCTAGTGTAGCCCAATGGTGTCTGCTCGCTCCAGGAACATGAAGAGCACGTTGTTGTTACTGTTTTGGCACATCGAATACATCACAGGTAGCTTGTCCTCCAGCTCAGCTATATAAGCTCAAAGCCTCCACCCCTCTTGGTGAGCTGGGCAAGCTGCCAAGGTGCCCATATCATGAATCACAAAATCCCGTTAATCATCGATTTCTCGAGCGGGCTCAGAAACCTCTCCATTCATCCTTTCCCTGAGATCTTAGAAGTCTCTCTAGACTCGGCCCTCCCAAGGATGTCGCACTGGAGGCTCTTTCAGGGCCAGGGGAATGAGATCCAGCTTGTTACTGGATTTAGCATATGAATACACCATGGGAAGCTTGCAAGGCTGTCCCCTGTGGGCAGGAAACTCTCAGAAGCTTGCCAGTTTCTCCCAGAGGGAGAAGTAGGCTACAAGATATCTGGGAGTTGCTTTTAAGTCACTGGATGTTGGCCGTTGATGGGATTACACACACCTGGGTTCCTCTGCTGGTTCCTTCATGCATGAGGAGGCCAGTTCGAACTTGTGGAGAGGGGCCTCGAGCATGGCTGTAGCTAGGTTCCAGTGGTCTTTGGCCACTGGGAGCTCTGCTCGGGGTGGGGAGGGAAGCTGGAGCCCATCCCCTCCGAGGGGCCCTGGGGAAGACAGCCAGGCGTGCGGGCAAGAGACTCTCTGCCGAGGTGCCCGTATAGAACCTCAAATTCTAAAAATGTGTTGAATACAAAAATGAACAATAGTAATGAGTATTTCCCATGTTCATTCTGAATTCACGTAATTCTGTCACTTTGCCAAACTTCTAAATCCTAACACTCCTTAATTTCCACTTTTTCTTTTCTCCCTGGCCTGCGTTCCCTTCTGTACTGCAGTAAACAGTGGAGGCTCCTTCTAAAGCATATACACAACCATGCTGCCTGTTGATCTTAAATTCAACATTCTGTATTTTTTTTTAGGGAAAAATTATAGGTGCATGCCCAACAGTGCTCTAGGATTCCTTCTAGCTCTGCACTCGAGATCACTCCTGGTGGGGCTTAGGGAGCCGTATGGGGTGTTGAGGATCAAACTCGGGTTGGCCACATACAAGTGCCTAACCTACTGTATCGCTCCTGCCCCCATGGTCCAAAATTCTTATTTGGCTTCGGGTTCCAATGTGGCATAGGTTCTAGCTCATAGTTCAGTTTTTCTCCCTGTGACCATAAACTACTGCTTAGCTTTTCATTACTCAAAGGGACCCTGAAGCTAAGTGCTATTGGCTAAGGTAGACGCTAAGCCACCGTTACAAAGGCCTCGATCAGGTGAGCATTTCTGTCTCGAGGCAGCAGGTGGGCAGTGACTGCCACTGGATGAAGGAGCGTGGAAGGACAACATGGATAGAGTCAGAGTGTCTTCCACGTCTGCCCACAGCTCAGCAGAAAGGAGCGCCCAACAAATGCCTTGTCGCATGCGTTCCGTTCTGTGGAGGCCCCTTCTCTGGGTAAGGCTGTGTCTTACAGCCACAGCCAATCACAGGAAGCCGGGCCTGTAGCTTTCAGCTAGGCAGTCACGCCTCCTGCATGGGAGAATTATTAGTCGAAGGGAAGGAATGTATGTCAAGGCACAATTAGCTCTTGCTGTCTTTTGAGTTTTCCTAAGTACCCCTTAAATTAGGTTTCCCCTAAAAATGTCATTCTCAATCAATTTTTTGTTTTTTTTAAATATCAGTAAAGTTTAAAGCATTTGTGTTTTGTTTTGTTTGGTGGGGCGGGGCGTGGGTAGGCTATACCTGGGGTTGATCAGGACTTACTCCTTGTTCTGTGCTCAGATATCACACCCGGTGTGGCTCAGAGGAGCCTTCAGGGGCCGAAGTTTAGTCTAGATTGGCAACATGGAAGGGACGTGCCCTGCCCATTAGACTAGTATAGATTTGTATTTAAAAGTAGAGTTCCTCCCTGCAGTGCCAAGGGTGCCTTGGGGCTGCTTCCTGTGATACTCAACCAAGCACTGTGGTTCCAGTGGTCCAACATTGGGTCCAGTGGTGCATGGAGGACACCAGGGCCACATCTGTCAATGGTCAGTGGCCAATGGGGCTATACCCACTAACGGGGGCTCATGATGCTCAGGATACGATTCGTGGCTTCATACATTCCATACAGGTGCTCTACCCTTTGATCTACTATCTCAACCTTAATGTTAAGAGTCTTCCAATGCAGGAAGTAGGTCATTTTTATCACTAGATCAATGATGCTGCTTCTATCCCATGTGCATAGTAGGTGCTCAGTTAACAGCTGTTGAATGGGTAAGAAACCTCAGAATCTCTTCGAGGTTTTTGGTTAAAGAGACTATTTTAATAATTCTGTATCTATGTTCTGGTTTATAATTTCTCTTGGCCTATTTCCTTATCAGTGTTCTGAGCTAACTGGGGCTTCTACAGATAAAGGGAATGGCTGCAAAGCTATAAGCCTCCCTCAAAGGGAACTTCTGTGGGGAAAAACAAGGGCGAGGTGAGCTGTGATTACAGCCGCTCTGCCGGCCTTGGAGGATGGGCGAGTGCTCCAGATATGAGCGGAATTCCCTCCAAAGCCCCTACTTTCCTGGGTTAAAAATAAAATTTTCCAATTATCTCTCAGAGAACTGTAGTATCTGATGCCAAGACTTAAGTAACTGGTACTGAGGGATGTTCCTCCTCCACATCAGTCAATTAAAAGTTCCTTATTAAGTTTTTTAATGCCCCAATGCCCATCAAATAATGAAGAAACACCCCCCCCCCCGCCCTCTGAGACCTATTCCTTGAGGCCTGAAGGTTGGGGTCCAGGCTGAAGGGAAGGACAAGGTTATGGATTTTTCCAGGTAGACCCAGGAACAGAAGGCAAACAGCGGGACACTGCAGGCAAGACCAGAACATCCCCTTTGTTGTGGACCGGAGAGCCTCCCTTTGCATCCCCAAAGCTCTGACCTGCCTCCTTAGTCTCTCCAGCTAAACTCACTTCAGCACCCACAGACCCACCTTCTTCCCTCTGACAGTGGTGCAGCTGTCTGCCCTGCAGGGAGAGAGAAAGGAGAGAGAGTATAAGAAAGCTGTTTTGAACAAAAGCAACCGCTGTTGGAGAGGATGTGGGGAGAAAGGGACCCTTCTTCACTGCTGGTGGGAATGCCGACTGGTTCAGCCCTTCTGGAAAACAATTTGGACGACTCTCAAAAAATTAGATATTGAATTCCCATTTGACCCAGCAATACCACTGCTGGGAATATATCCCAGAGAGGCAAAAAAGTACAATCGAAACAACATCTGCACATGTATGTTCATCGCAGCACTGTTTACAATAGCCAGAATCTGGAAAAAACCCGAATGCCCCAGAACGGATGACTGGTTGAGGAAACTTTGGTACATCTATACAATGGAATGCTATGCAGCTGTTAGAAAAAAGGAGGTCAAGAATTTTGTAGTCAAGTGGATGGGCATGAAAAGTTTCATGCTGAGTGAAATGAGTCAGAAAGAGAGAGACAGACATAGAAAGATTGCACTCATCTATGGTATATAGAATAACAGAGTGGGAGACTAACACCCAAGAACTGTAGAAATAAGTACCAGGAGGTTGACTCCATGGCTTCGAGGCTGGCCTCACGTTCCGGGGAAAGGTCAACTCAGAGAAGCGATCACCAACTACATTGTAGTCGAAGGCCATGTGGGGGAAGGGAGTTGCGGGCTGAATGAGGGCTAGAGACTGAGCACAGCGGCCACTCAACACCTTTATTGCAAACCACAACAGCTAATTAGAGAGAGAAAACAGAAGGGAATGCCTTGCCACAGTGGCAGGGTGGGGTGGGGGGGAGATGGGATTGGGGAGGGTGGGAGGGACACTGGGTTTACGGGTGGTGGAGAATGGGCACTGGTGAAGGGATGGGTTCCAAACTTTGTATGAGGGAAGTATAAGCACAAAAGTGTATAAATCTGTAACTGTACCCTCACGGTGATTCTCTAATTAAAAATAAATAAATTAAAAAAAAAAAAAGAAAGCTGTTTTGTTTTTAAGAGATACTGAAACTCAGGACGCAAGATGCTCTCCTATGTTGAAAGGTCCTCCACCATTGGATTTTATTTCAGAATCCTGAGCTGTGGCCTGAGCTGGTAAGCTGCTGGCCTGAGCAAGAGCAGGCGTCCCAAGTAAAGCATGAGATTCAATCCTTTTGCTCATTTCAGATCCTACAAAATATCCAGATAAGTGACTCTGTGGGCTTCACTGTCTAGGAAAGTGCAGCTGAGCATTTCTAGAAAGAACTCTTTGAAAAACAACAGCCCTAGAGTCAAAGAATGAACACAACCAGTAGGGCACTTGCCTTGCAGGAACGGACCCGGGTTCGATACCGGCACTGCATATGGCCCTCGCGCCCTGAGCAGATCTGGTCGTGGCTGGAAAAGAACAACAAAAAAACTTTTATGTATTTATTTTTTTTTATTTTTTTGCTTTTTGGGTCACACCCAGCGATGCTCAGGAGTTACTCCTGGCTCTGCACTCAGGAATTACTCCTGGCGGTGCTTGGGGGACCATATGGGATGCCGGGGATCAAACCCGGGTCGGCCGCATGCAAGGCAAACGCCCTACCCGCTGTGCTATCGCTCCGGCCCCCGAAAAAACTTTTAAAATTTACAATCTAGCTGAGCCCCAAATCTCAGTAAGATATAATTAAGATGCTGGAGCAACAGGACAAGTCTCTGGACTCTTCCGAAGCTGCCCGAGCTGAAGCCCCCTCCAGAGAGCCCTCGGGCGCCGAGCTGTAGACAGAACTGACTGCAAAAGCAGCGACCTAGACCTAAAAACTAGCAGTCCCTCACTCCAGTCATGAAGAACTGATTCATGACTCAGAGAGGCGGCCATTGCGATGACTGGGTCACTACTCGGGACACAAGAGTGTCCGGAGCAAGTTTCCCGATGGCGACGGTGAAGCTCGTCAGAGTTAAAAGCAACAAGTAATAATTTTTGATCACTGACTGTGCGCCCAGGATGACACTGAGCACAGTTAACTATGTGCTCAATTAAAGACCTGTTCGGTTATTTAATATTCTTGCCGTGCACAAGGAGAGAGATACAGTGTGGTATTGTGGAGGGGAGAGAGAGAGAGAGAGAGAGACAGACAGACAGACAGACACAGAGACAGAGATAGAGAGACAGAGAGAGACAGAGAGAGAACCCTGCCTCCCTCCCTCTTCTTCACTACGACTGTAGTCTCCTGTTCCACCCCTTTCTTCTCTCAGTTTCTTTCTGTCTTTGTCTCTCCATCCTTTTCTCTTACACACACACACACACACACACAAACACACACGCGCGCACACACACACACACGCAGATCTTGGCCCTAGCCTGGGCTCTCCAGCTCCACTGGCTGATCACCATAACCTCTTTGCTGTTGTGCTTTGAGGAAGAACTGACTGGGGGAGAGGAAGCGGGTCTGAAGGAGAGGCCAAGAGCTTGCGGGAAGGGACTCTGTGTGCGGGTGGGCTGGCTGTGTGGAACAGGGTCACGAGGCTCCTGCAGAGATGCTCCAAGAAACAGCGCACACACCACTTGGCTTTCTCACGGTGGTGGCGTGTCAGACAGACTGGGG